>NC_050490.2:14246863-14547176 GCF_012460135.2 Molothrus ater
AAACAACTGTCCTTCATCCTAATTATGCAGCCTAACATATCCTTCATAATTGACAGTTAGGATGTTTCTCTCAGAAAAGAGACTTTGAAAGTCAGAAAGGGAGCTAAGGTAGAGGTGCAAAGCTGGATCCTGAATGACAGTGTCAATGTTTGTTGTTAGGCAGTGGGAATTAGCTCCCATCCTTGTGGTGTCAATACAGGATGTGGTGTCTTTATGGCACCAGATGCCACTGAGCTCTAGGGAATATCCCTGAAAACCACATCTCAAGGTCATTTCTTTCTCTACATTAGATCCTGTCTGTAACTTTCCTGGGTAGGTGCATAGGATCTCCTCTGGGAAGATGAACAATTTTAGTGGCAGAGTGAATCCCATCTCTTGATGTCCCACCATAAGTATAAAAGGCTGGAGCTAGTTTCCTGATCTAGAGAGGAAGGACATTTAAATTAGTAGTGGGAGATTATTTATTTTTAAATCCATTTGAACTAGCCATCCCATGCTCTGATGGGAGATAAAAATTAGCATCCAATCCTCACTACTGCACCCTCAGCATTAGCAGAATGCCATTCTTGGCTTGTGGACAGCCCTTCACACCAAAAAAATATAGGAGATAGAAACTGTGTCTTTTTCTCAATGAAAAATAACTGCTGAGGGCTCACCTGCAGGCCACTCTACCCAAACAGCACACATTCATGTGAGAGCTTTCAGGATATTTCCTGTAACCCAATTATTTTCTTTTTAAAATAGCAATGAAAAGCGGAGCAGGAATGTAACGCTGTTAAGAACCTGTCAGGCTTTGCCTTTCCTGTTGCTCCATTTTCTCCATGCTTATTGAACACTCTAGAATTAGCATCAAGCCTCAAGATAACAAGCTCACAAATCTCCTTTAATGACACTTTTTCCCTGACTTTTTTTTACAGGAGAGTTGTTCTGTTATGTCAACCAAACTCTGGGCTCCTTTGCTTCACAGTAAGCAAATGAATTGGACATTTTTTCCTTGAGGATATTGCTTATTTCAAGGTCAAGTAGAGCAACTCTTTACTGCCTTACCAAGGCACTTCCAAATAACTTGGATTTATTCTTTGACTGCCCATTGCACTGCCCTGTTTTCATGCTGGAGGTCAGGCCAAGAGCAAGTGAATTCCCTTTATCTTTCACTGACTTAGCTAAGTTCCAGTGAGGTCAACAACTCCTCTCTCCCCTGCATTCCTGGGCCCTGCATTTCTATCATTGCTTCAGAGATATTACACTCCTTCATAGCTGCAAGGATCCTTCATGAGGGGAAGCTCAGCCTCTAGGACCACAGGGATGAAAAGCAGCAAGACTCTGCTGCTCTTTGGATAAAGCTGGCCTGCAGACCTCAGGAATGCTCTGCAAGGTCTTCTACAGTGACTTCATAAAGGCTCCCCTCACAGCTGAGTCTTTATATCAGATGGCCATTGCCTTAAATATCAGTTTGTGACATTATGTACTACAAGAGGCTGTTACATACATTTTGTTTTCACATCGACATGAAATAATTTAGGGATTCTCTTAACTCTAAAAGCTTGAACCAATAAAGCACAATAAACCACTAAACCCCCAATAAAATAAGTTAATTAAAAAAATTCAATTCTATTCTTGAAGCTCCTACTTGCTTCCATTAGTATGTGTGCAAACCTTTGAGGACCAAATGTTGTCAAGAATGCTGAAACTCAATTATAACAGGCTATTACAGTGGAGTCCAAGACCAAAGAAAAACAATTAATTTTGGCCAAAATGCTCACTATATATTCATATTGCTGCCATTTTTCAAAGGCACATTGTTAGTAATCTACATGAACCTAGAAGATTACAGCTCAACTCAGGGTTATGTGTCCAGCCAAAACAGATTGTGGCTGACCTTACGGTACCCAGAGGCATTGGGACAGCTAAGGTGACAAAAGCGTGTTCTTTTACATCAAGCTCACCCAACTGAAATTACATAAGTATATAGAGTAACACCCAACAACACTGTTAGCTGCTCCAAAGATGAACTTATTGAATTGAACTGGGGTCATGCATCAGTTGAGGGGGTGAGAGAACTCCGTTCTGGCCAAAAAAAAAGGGAAAAAAAAGGCAATAAAAGGCTGGTTTATGGGAGCTGGTTTTGTTTTGAAGGGCTGCTCCACAACATCCCAATGCCATCAGTGAAGTTCCTCCCTTTTCTGTCTGTACTATCTTACTTTGTGTTTGCTGATTGCCTTGATTCTTTCATGGACAGCATAGGCCACTACTTTAATTATCATAATTATTCAGCTTCCCACTCTCCCATAACACCTTTTCCTCAGCCTGAGAAATGGAACACCCTTCACAGTGGCTCACTTCATCAGGGACTACAGTGTGTCTCAGAGAGACCCTGGTACTACAGATTCACCACAAAATCACACAGGAAACTCCCTTCCATTGGCAAGAAACAGCTCATCCGGAAAAGCCCTAGGCCAGGTTTTTACCAGCTCAGAGATGTTAATAAAATCTATTCTGCAAAGAGATACAACAGTCATTTCAATAAAGCCAGGAACTAGTACAGTGAGTCAAATACAATGCTCTACATTATGTCTAGAGAAAAAAATATGACTGGGCTGAAAGCAAGCAGTGTTTGATTGAAAGTGTTCACACCAAGCTGAGAGATCCACTGAGAATGTGGTCATGGACAGTAAATAAAAGGCTCCAGGGGAAGTCAGCACATGCACCCATGGCTGGATTTCAAGATGCCACTGAGCATCACCGTAAACAACTTCTTTACTAAGGGGACAGTCTGATTTACAAGTACTGGGTCCATCAAGTCATTATCTAGCAAGAAGTGTCAGAGCACAACTGTTCAGTGTCTGGGTGAAACTCCACTTGCTTACTAACTGTTTATGGCTCCCTTGGTCCAAAGCACTTTGCAAACTTTCATATAAAACCTCTGCTACATTTTGCTATTTAAGGAACTTACTCACAAGGTGGACACATAGAAGGAGCAAATTGCATCCAGCTAACATTAAAAAAGCCCCAAAGAAAGGGGTCAAAATGAAATCCCAGCAATGAACTTTGGGCTGACCCACTAATATTAATGCTTAGAGCTGGGCAGAAGAGTCTGTGTGTCACCAGCAACTGCGACTGTGCGAGAGCTTGGTGTGACTTCCCACACAAAAGATGGCACCATCACTCCTCCTGTTACCCCACCACCTGGAAGATGAATTCTTGCAGACTCCAGGGAACATTGCCTTCTGCTGCATCATCAGCCATGGACAGGTCTGGCCAAGAATATTTTTCAGAGTGTCACAGTGACAGGAAAGCAGAACGTTTGTAATAATGTGCTACTACAGCGAGTATCTTAGTTGTTTCACAAAGGCACATCAATGTATAAAATACAGATGACATTCCTTTTTTTGACTAAATAGAATTATCTTCTAGAATTAGAGTTTCGAGGTCTCATCCTTACAAAAAGAAATTAAATATTTTTATTGTATATTGACTTACAGTTTGGACAAGCATTGCTTTATGGGATGCTGATTAATAGTCAGGAAAGCAGCAGTCTATTGTCCAGTAATTTACTTTTCATTTTCTGATTCTGCAAATTAACTTTCCTACTAAATGAGGCGTTAGGCTGATGTCAATATTTGCAGGTACTTCACAATTATACTGTGTTTGCTAAATGACATTGCTTTAATTCAAAAGTCATTGGGATTTCCATTTAGACCATGATCCTGCTGGGTGCCTAGCTCTGCTGCAAAGGTGTTGCCTGCCCTCAGGTCTCATGGAGTCAGTGGCACTGGAGATTACACAGCTGCTTTCAGATCCAAGTCTCATTTATTTGGGAAACCGTAATTAGAGTTTAGGAGCCAGGTTTATGCAATGTGGATTGTAGACAGGACATGCAATTCTTGCATTTAGGAATCTCCTCTCTTTGTTAACTCTTTTTATAGGTGGAGATGAGGTGAGCCTTGACCTCTTGTTAAACTAGTATGTCCCAATTTTTTGCATTTTTTAGCTTCAGTGAGGTGTTCTCCATCCTTTCATCGTGTGGGGGAAGGAACAGCTATCTAATCTGCTTGTCCAAAGGAAATGCCTTTTTAATGAGTCCAAGTCTCCAGCAGGACTCAAAATAGCAAGGCAGTAAAGCCAGAAGTGTTTATAGAAAGAAATTGCTTTAAAACTGTTAGTGTCATGGTATCTTGGAAATGACAGCTGCTGATACATCCCCAAGCTGCCCCAGTCTCAGTTCTCCTCACTGCCACACACCCTTGGCTGCTGGGCACACTTACACCCCCATTCTACACTGGTAGGTGATTTAAATCCCTTCCTGTCTCCTCCCTCCTGTGCCAGCTGTTCCACAGGGGTTTGCACCAGAGAATCACAAAAACATCATTTCAAAGCCATCCCAAGGAAAAGCCTCTTGGCCAAAGCCCTGGGATCTCATATTTATTTACATTTTCTTCCTTGTACTTTGAACATATCTGAAGTTATTCCTTATTGTCTTACTATGTAAGCAAGCCTTCCCTCAGACAAATGCACCAGGCAGGACCAGTCAGGGGTGCAGATCTGGTGCCAAGGGGATATGATTTACATTACATGCAAATCTGCTTTGGCAGCACATGAGCTCTCCTTTCATCCAAATGCCTTAAAGCAAAAGAAAACTGGCCTGAACACGGATACACTGTCCTGGAAAGAAACCCAACTGTAGTCTGAGACTGGTATCTGAGACAGCTGTGCCTGATTTTTAACTTCACTGGTGGGATTTTGAACGGAGCAGAACACAAACCTCTCAGGGACATTATTTTGCTGTACCTAATGCAGGGCTGTGGCATCCTTACAGCCAGGTGAGAGCATCTTCTCTGCCAGAGCAAGGGGCAGAAGCGGTGCCAGAACCCGGCAGACCGAGGCAAGCATGCCCCCAGGGCGGCTCTCACCATGATGCTCCTCAGTCACCCTTGCAATTATCTCAGATTAGCAGAGATTTACAGCCGGGCTGGCACCCAGGGCCACGGGGCAGGAGAGCACAACCACCTGTCTGAAAGCATAGCCACGGGGAGGGGTGAGGATGCAGGCACTTGGGTGAGTGTCAGGCTGCAATAGCTGCTCCTGACCTGCAGCAGTGGAAAGGAGAGCAATGAAGTGCAGTCACCGCGTAGGGAACATCCAGAGAAGTTTTGGTGGCAGAAATCAACAGTTATGGCTGCAATGTCAAAGGCAACAATGGTTGCAGCACTGCTTTGGTTGGGTTTGTTTGTTGTTGTTTGTTTTTTTTTTTTAATAGATATCACAGTTTTTCTGTAAGACCATCATTTTCTCTTGGCACCTGTTCTTGGTTTTCCCTGCTACATCCTGAGCAGGAACAGGTACAGTGCTGCAGTGGGGCTGTACTGGGTGAGGCACACATTAGCTCCCTGGACTGTAAAATATGTCTGGAAGGTTTGGGAATACGATTCCAATGGCAATTGTAGAGATGCCTAATGATAGAGCTCAGCTGCTTGCTTTGGCACATTTCACAGGAGTGGTTTCCACCAGCTCTGCTGAAGGGAAATCATCCTCTCCTGTTCCTTCTCCTGTTACCCACACTGCTGATGGTCAAGCTTAGATTTTCAGTTTGCACTTTTGCCCCTAGAGGTGTAAGATACCAGTCAAGTACTTCACTAAGGTCCTCACCCTGCACAGCTCTCTCTCAGTTCTTCAGTGCCACACACTCCATATACCACAGGCAATGACTCTGAATATGGATCAAAAAAGTTATCCCTAGTATCAAGATTACACAGCTAATCTGGAGTAATATTAACCATGAACAGGAAGGGGGAAAAGTGAACTAAAGCAGAAATTGTTTCAGCGTGGTGATGGACCAAGAAAACTCTGCCTGCTAAGGTTACCCAGAGGTGAATGTTGCCACAAGCCCAGGAGCAAGGAGATGTCCAGAGACAAGGTGTGATGAGATGGTCTCAGGAGAGCTGGCTGGTTTAAGATTGGAGTGCCCACCCCTATCTAGGGCAGCACGCTGCCTGCCAGCAATGAATCTCAGAGTGTTTGTGAAAACCTGACAAGGTATCTGCAAGATGCTTTAGTAGAAATGACTGTGGGGAAAAGGCTTGCTTTGGATGTGGAAAGAGCTGAGAACTGTGTTGGCAAAACTGCTGAGCCCTGAGGAGAAGGGACTATTCTAGCTGTAGAGTCATTTTTTATTCTAGGCTAATGATAATCCAAGAACATTAGTATTCCACACATTAGTAGTTAAAGCTGAGTCAATTTAGGCCAGAAAAGCTGTTTGGGCATAGCAATAATTAACTATTAAATCCAACCAGGTCACTTGTCCATCCCTGAAGCATTCTACTGAGATCCCTCAGGAATGTGGTCTGTTTAGAGGTGGCAAAAAGCAAATTCAGGTCTACCAATGTACCTCATGTGGAGATACAAGACCCTCACTCTTTCCTCCAGCAGAGCAACCCAGGAGGAATTTTTCTAGAGGAAAAAAGTGTGAGTATACAACATAAATAAGAGAAAAAAACCCAGGCATTCTGTCTCTCCTGGACAGAAACTGAACTGAAAATTGTATTCTGCTGCAATAAATCAAGCAACCAGATGTTTCCGATAATTAGTATTAGAGTCAAATTTTTCTAGCAGCTGTTTTCCTTGTGAAAGACAAGCAGTGTATCAGCCTGAACAAACTCTTCCAACAGGATGTCTAAGATGTGATCGAGACACATGATGTCATTTGCATATATTATATATATATATATATATATATATATATAAATATATATATTCTGAAGAGCTTTAGAGCATCAACTTGAATATTGGTAACTGCAGTAGCACGTGCAGAAGTTTAAACTTCTGCCTCCAAATATATACTTGGTGAGTTAGATGAGTTTTTAGAGTTTTGCTTATCTTTATTTGATATCTTTAGCATCTAACCTTGGGCAGGCAAAAGATGACTGGAAAGACCAGCATGCCCCAAAAATCTGTATTGGTTCTGTTGGATGGGGGTTTTTTCAGGAAATTTTAAGACTTCCTCTAGCATAACTCTATATGTTCAAGTATTTTAAGAGACACCACTCTGGTTTCACCTATTTAAAAGTCTGTGAGCTTGTCCATCCTGTTTATCACGCACTGCAGCATCCACCTGGAGCAAAGCATCTGTCTAGCCACACTAATTGAATTAGCCTGTGAATTCACCCATCTAGCGATAGAGACCTTGCAAGCTTCCCAACTTCAGGATTTTTACAGAAGAGGTGCCTAAATAAACAGTTTAGAAAGGAGATGAGCACTTTTGTTGTCTGGAGAGATTTCCAGAACACTTGCCTTTTTGGGGTTTCTCTGGTGGAAGAACCAGTTTTTTCAGGATGGAAACAAAACAAACACCTTATGGACTGGCAGAAACCTGTATGGAAGAGCCAGTTTCTCATGGGCTCATGCAAAAACCCCGGCAGTTGAGGCCTCAGGTAGCTTCTAATGTGCATCTTGTGAGGCTTGCAGTGTCTGGAGGACTGATCTGTATCTCATTAAAATCAAGACCACTCATCTACAAGCACCGGGCTGTTCTCCTCACTAATTATTTGATAACGATGCCTCGGGCCATTAATATTGGAGGCTGTGCCCCTGAGGTGGAGCGGACTATTGACTCCTGTTGATGTGGCACAGACCTGCTGGAAAAGCTGTGGCAAGACAAAGTTCAGCATGGGAGGGACCTGTTGGCAGCTGATGAGCGAAGGGCAGCGACTGAGTGTGCCAGGTCTCTGCATTTTCTCTCCAGCAATGGTTTGCAGTTCTGCAGTGTGCACCAGCTGGTCTGAGTAAAGATTCATCAGCCTGGGTGGAGACACTGCTCAGAGATTTTCAGCATCATGTTTAATAAGGTTACTCATGTAAAAATAGGCCAAAATACAAAGCCCCCAAGAGGTGATAATATTTTGGGAGAAGAAACTCAAAAAGGGTACAGGAAGAAAAACAGAGTTCATTCAAAATATCAGTTCTCTTGACTTCCTGGTGCTGACTGGTTTATGCTCTGAAAATTAGAACAGTCCTAACTTCCATTTTCAAAGATATTTTCTGAGGTGTTCAGGAGCTTCAAGGCCTCAACTGCCTTCGAAAATGAAATTTAGGATGCTAATCGTGGGGTATTTCTGAAAAACATAACCTGTGTTTCCACAAAAAATTCTTCCTCTCAAAGGCCATGGGCATCCCAGTACTAAATGAATCGTGGATTTAAAGTTCCATATAACTTGGAGTTTAATAACACAAGGAAGTAGAACAGCAGCCCCCAGTGTGGATCCAGAAATGAACAAGAAAAGTGCATCTCAAGAGTGAAACAGATCAGGTTTTGCAATTACGCCGACAAGGAATGCGATCTGTAACAGTAGAAGTGAAGATTAGTGG
This sequence comes from Molothrus ater, assembly GCF_012460135.2. NCBI lineage: Eukaryota > Metazoa > Chordata > Aves > Passeriformes > Icteridae > Molothrus > Molothrus ater. Next base: position 14,255,225 of record NC_050490.2, read on the forward strand.
TTTTTAAGAGAAGATATCTCCTGAAATTAGAACTCGAGGTGGGGCTGACCACAAAGGGCACCACGGAAGGCAGGTGCCAGGCGCACGAAGCACGGCCAAGCCCGGCGCACATGGCAGCGGCGGCGCGACGCAAGTCACCTCCAGCCGCTCATTTCTTCTCAACGTTTAATTCTTGTGGCGCCTCCGTTTCCCTTTGCAAAGGGGCCTCTACAGCCGAATGGAAGGGGGGACACACACCGGCAGGGAGCCGGCCGGGATGAGGGGGCATCCTGCCCTCCACCTGCGGGGCGAGCCCGCGCTGCCGGCGCCGTGCGGGAGCATCGCCGCTCGCTCCGCTGCCCGGAGCGCGGGGCAGGGGCGGCGGGCTCGGCCCGGGCGCTGCCCCCGCCGTGCCCGCAGCCCGGGACGGGGACGGGGCCGGGGCCGCCCCGCCCGCCGCGGAGCCGCCGCCAGCCCCGGCCCCAGCCCCTCGCGTTCCCCGCCCCTCGCCGCCGGGGACGCGGATTCGGCCTGCGCGGAGCCGGCGGAGAGAGGGAGCGCGGCCGGGCGAGGGGAGGGGAGAAGCGAGGAGGCGGCGGCGGAGGCGGCGGCGAGCTGGCCATGGCAGCAGCCCGCGGGCGGAGAGGCAGCCGCGGGTTGCCGCTGTGATTGGCACCCCGAGGAGGAGGAGGAGGAGGCGGAGGAGGAGGAGGAAGGCGCGGAGCAGCCGCGGGGCCCGCCATCCCGCGGCGGCGGAGCGGCGGTGCCCGGGAGGATGCCGGGGAAGCGGGGCTCGGCGGGCGGCGGCGGCGGCAGCGAGCTCCCGGGGGCCGGCGCGCCGCGGCAGCGCAGGCGGCGGAGGAAGGTCTCCTGCTTCTCCAGCATCCAGCTCTTCCTGGTGTCCGAGTGCGCCCTGATGCTGGCCCAGGGCACGGTGGGAGCCTACCTGGTGAGTGCGGCCGGCCCGCAGCCCCCCGCACCGGCGGCGGTGCGCGGCGGAGCGCAGGGGAAGTTTCCGCGGGGCCGGGGCGGCTCTGCGGGCTGCCCCCCAGCCCGGGGGGGCTCGGGGCAGCCCGGCGTTGGGCGGCTGAAATGACTCAGCAGTGCCGAGGGGTCACCCACCCGCTGCCGCCCAACTTGTGCGGCCGCTCCGCGGGACTCCCGAGCGCCCGGAGCGCGGCCGTGCCCGGGCAGCGCTGGCACCAACGCGGGCTGGCCGGGCGCTCGGCTCCAGCGCCAGCCTTCCCGCTTCACGCTGAATAAATACCGGCAAAAGCTAGCGGGGCATTTATTTCGTGCCTCCCGCGTTACCGCTTTTCCTCATCCTCTTAAGTGATGCGGCGGTGCAAAGCGCAGCAGCCCCCAAAGTCTCGGTGTTGGGTGCAGAACAATCCAAATAAGACTTTAGCATTAAATCTGCATAGTGAGATGCGGTGTCAGAGGCAGAAGTGTAGTAGAAGAGTTGGGAAGATGTCCTTACGGCTGTGCTTGTGCCTTGAAGTGTACAGCCTGTGGAAATGTTCTGCTTCCAGCAGATGTAAGTGTATAGTTGATTTAAATTTCTTAAAATAGCTTGCTGGATTTGAGAATTATAGTTTCCATGGAAAAGAAATGTATTCGTAATCTCTGAGGCTTTTTGAGGCCATACACATAATATATTCTACAGTAAATGTAAGAACTCTGCATTTGGTACTTGTATTCAGCATTTAGCATTGCTTCTTTCACATGCTCAAACTACTTATGCAAATTTGTACTGAACGTGATCTATAATTTTTCAAGGTATGTGACTAAACTAACCATGGTTAATATTCCCTCTTAATATGAAATGGAAATTAGAATTCATCTCCATATAATAAAACAGAAGTTTAGTCTGAAACATAGTTGTAATTCCAAAGGAAACTGCATCACATCTGATGAGATAAATTCAGCAGCTCTATACCCTAGGTGAGAATATATGGATATAACTTAATTTGTAGGAGCCTGACAGGAACACGCCTGCTTTATGTGAGTAACACCTTAGTAAGTAAATATATTGTTTCCGATGAGCTACTTGCAAAATGAGCTGTCAGTGTGAATGAGTGTGGGATAATCCTTCCTCAAAGTAATAGCCAAGGAAGAGCCCACGGGTGATGTCACCCGGTGGGCACCGGTATGCCAGGAATGCATGGATCTGCTAGGGGGATGTATATCAGCATGCTTTGCTGGGGTGTTGGAGCGTAGGATCGGCAGCATTAGTCCCCAGTGTGGCATTTCCCTCAAACTCCTTTGCATTGCTCACTCCTCGCCAGTTTCGCGTTTCTTTTCCTGTTTTCCCCGACTCCCGGGGCGTGCTTTGTGCCGGAGCAGCGTTGCTGCTCCTTTGGAGTGTTTCACACAGCCCAGCCCCACCGTGGGGAAAGGAGCTCTGCGATTCCCAGAGCCCTCCCTCCTCCCTGATGCGATAAATTCAGCAGCTCTGTACCTGCTCTCTGTTTTCTCCAGGTCTGTGTCCTGAGCTCCATGGCCAGCGGGATCCACAGGCAGTAACCGGCAACTGGGCAGTGGGGGGAAAGGAAAAAAAAGAAAAGCAAACTAAACTCAAAGCAATCCCTAGCATGCATAAGCAGTGGCCCAGCTGCGCTGGGCAAGTGTTCCTCTGTTCCCTGTATAATTTATCTGCCGTCATTGCAAATACCACGAAGCTCTTCGTACAATGAGCAGATGCAAATGTGGAATTGTCGTTGCAGGGTGAATCTGTGCTTGAAGCAAACCTGCCCAGCACCGTGCTTACAGGTGCTGCAGGGGAGTGAGAGCAGAAGCAGCAAAGATGCTTGCTGGAAAGCACAGAGCACTTAATGGTTTTTGCAGACCGAGTGTCCCGTGGGGCCAGGTGCTGTTCTCAGGTGCTGCCATGGGGTGGGAATCAGTGGAGGCACTGCACAGTTGCCCAGGTGTAGCTGCAAGTGGATATTCATTTTCTCAGGCTCCTGGGATCAGTGGGGCTCGGTGGTGGCTGCTGGGCTGCTCCCCGAGGGACAAATTAGCGGGCGAGACAAAGTGGAGAGCAAACAGCAAGGCAGGCAAAGAGGGAGATGCTGCACAGGACAGGCACAGTGTGTAGTTCTGGGCAGTTGAATAAACTACTAATTTTAGCCTGTCAGCAGTGAGGGAGTTCTGTATTGTAGTTCTGCTTTCCTTGGCCGCATGTATGACTTTCCCTAGTTATTTGTAACTCAGGAAGAGAAACCTTTTTTTGCCTTATACGGTGACAAGTTGGTTTCCTCAGATTCTGTCTGAGGGAGACCATGAGGGCAGAATCTCAGCTTGTTAAGAAAACAGGGCAGGGGCTTGGCTTTTCAGGAGTGATTGAAGAGCTCAGTTTGGATTGGGCTTGGCTTTCATGTCAGTACATTTAGAAGTGGCTATTGTTACTTCTTTTTAGAGTTGTAAAAAACCTCCCCTTTTCCATGTTCACTGTGCAATAAACTAGCAGCAACCACTTGCATGTATATACAAAGTATACTTTCATTCATTCATTATGTGGTTTTTAAGCAAGGATCATTCACTTTTATTTGTTCATAAAACATTCTGCTTGCCAACAGGGCTTTATAAATAATAAATGCTGATAAAAATCTATATAAAGTCCAATTCTTTTCCCACAGAACTCAGCAGTGAAAATACCCCAGGATGCCAGCAGTAGATGTCTGTGTTTAAATAGTGCAGTGTCTCTGAGGTTCTTCTTGTGAAGTTTTAGGGAGTATTTGATCAATGTCACGTTCCAAAATATTTCTCTATTATTATGCTTGCTGTTTGCAAAATGCACATGTTCCAAAATTACTTCGTGCCATATCCTGCATAGTTTATGCAAATACAAGCCTGCGCTGCTGCTTTAATTTCTGGGGCTGCTGAATACACCCTATTATTTGCATATTCGTGTAAGGTTTTGTGTACACATTTATTTGGCTTCATCTAATTACTCCTGCGTGCTTTTGGAAACTTGAATTTCCCAGCAACTGCAGTGGCAGTGGGGGAAATGCTGCTTGTAGTCTGCAGGCATCCCTGCTGCAGAAGTTACTCAGGATTTGTGCAGCAACTTTTTAGCAGCCCAGCTGATTTCCACCTGCAGCTGCTCTGTTGCAGCGTTGGGCAGTGGATTAGAGAGATGAGGGTGACTGGTGCAGATGGCACGAGGAGGGAAGGGTTGGAGCCTGTGTTCTCCAGCTGGAGCCTTGTGCCTCTCGGGTGGATGCAGCAGTGTGATCAGTCATGCCAGCCGTGCAGCGATGAGGGTTTCGATAAGGCTGATTCACATACCTTGGCAACACTTTCCTGCCTGTCTACCTCCCTCCCTCCCTCCTTCCCCATGGATTCCTACATGCTCTATATTTTGGAATCTTTTTACGGATAATAACGTTCCAAGCGCTCCTGACGGTTCATCTCTGAGGCATTTCATCACCCTGCCAGTCAGATCTTGTGCCTAGCCAGTGGTGAAATCATTGCTTGAGCAGAAGGCACGGAGCTCTCTCTTTGACAGCCACAGTTTGTGGAGCAGGAGTGCAGTTTAATTTCTCTCCCTGGCCTTTAGCCTCAACTCACTCTGGTTCAAACTGACCTAGTTGCAAGCATCCAACATCTGCCAAAGTCATGGGCTCCTTTAGATAAAGGGCATGCATATGGGAAGCACGTTGGGAGCCAGTTCTGTGGTGTGCTCTGGGGAGCTGTTTTTACAGAGCTTTACTGAGCTGTCTCTGTTTGCTACAGCTTTGAATGCAGCTATTCATGTGTTTTATCAAGTGATAGAGGATGACTGGCCTGAGCATGGGATGGAAAGGAAAATAATTGGTCCCTCCCAAGGAGGGTGCATTGGTGTTTGCGTGGGAATGAATGCCAAATTGTTTCTTGTTTTGCTGAATGAAAACTTTTGAGCCGTGCTTAACTTCCTAGGGAGAGCTTTGCCCGTGCAGCAGTGTTTGACTGCAGCCTGCAAAAACCCTCTTAACTAAGAGTCTGCAGTAAAATTAGTGCTGTGTGACTCCAGGTGAGAGTGTGTATGTGTGTGTATGTGGTCTCTGAGACAGGCTCCTTCTGTGCAGTTTTATTGCTGCTGAGGTTTGATATATCAGTGGAAATCTTGAAATTCCATCTTCAGGAAAATGATAAGTATCAAAGATAAATACAGAAGTGAATGACCAAAGGGTTCCTGGTGGAACAAATAGAAGTAGGGGCCCTGTGTGATGGACAGGTAGGAACTGAGGGGTTAACAGCAGAATTTTGCACTTGGATTTTTTAAGTTGTTTGGCTGTGCAACCCCTTCTTCTCCCATGTTAAATACATAAAATACAATATTGTGTTCTGTGGTACAGACCTGATCAAACCCTCCTTGGAATCTGGCAAGATCTGCATGGAGGATGTCTTTAAAGTCAGTTTTGGGAGTACTGCAGTGCTTCAGAGCTTTCTGTTGTCCTTGGTGCTGCACAATAGAACTTGCCTCTGTGTATTTGCAGTGTGAATGGATGGGGTGAGAGAAGTGTCACGCGGGGAAACTGAGGCAGAGATTAAGAGCTTGATTCTGTTTCTGAAGCTATTGATAAAGCATTTGATTGGTTGGCAGCAGCAGAGCCTGAATGGCTTAGGTGTGGGCAGACTTAACTACAAGAATATTTTTCCTTTTTAATTTACTATTGTTTTTTATAAAGTATTTGTTTTTCTAGAATAAGAATCAGCTTGAAAATATTGCTGCCTTTTTTTCTCTCCATCCTCAGCCGTGCTGAGTAATAAATTAGCTGTAATGTTCATAATTTATTTGTCACTGGGGTAGTTAAAGGGGAACAAACCCATGGAGTGAAAATAAACGTTTTAGTGGGGATGAGTATTGCCAAGCATTGGCTGGTTATTGCTTACCGTTCATTTTCCCTTAATATATCTTTGCTGGCAATGTTATTTCTGGAAAGTTGTTTCTAGTGTGCCTTTCCCATTAGAGAATATTGTCTGTTCTGCAGCTGAGTTGCACAGAAAGTTATTCTAAACTAGCTCTTTTGACTACATTCATGTTTCTTCTCAAAGAAGCCTTCTGATATTTTTTTTTTGGTCTCTCACTGCAGGGTGGAGCAGAAAACAGATCCAGCTCTGGGTCCTGATACTTTCAGGCTCCTGTGGGGTGTGAGTCAGGAGTGTGGCATGGACACATTAACACAAAAACTTTATTGAAGTTATAGAAACAAATTCCAATCCTAATGTGGATTTTTGAGTATCAAGAAAACTTGTAACTGGCATATATGTGTTGATTAGGAGAAAGGGGTTTTTTATCTGCTACTAATAGATGAAACAGTTTAGAGGCAACATGCTTATCTCTTACATTATGTATTATGTGCAACTTGCAACTTACAGCCTGATGTCTTCTTGGTTAAATCCATTTAAAGGCAAAATGCACTTGATGGCTGAATGCGGAATAATTTATTTTAGTGTCTTTATATTTTTTAGCAGAAAGTTTGGGAGTTCTTCAGTTTCTCTGTAAGGGCCAAGTGATGTTTGCAGGCCCTGAAAGAAGGAACAGTTAGAAATGCTGTGGTCCACTGTAAAACCAATGTCGCATTTCTTCTGGCCAGCCTTCACTTCCAGAATCCCTCTAGCTCTTGCAGGGTGCCTGTGTGACAGGCTCTGTGTGGTTTACACACTCCACAGTGTTCCTGCAGCTGAGGTCTAAAGGGATCTTGAATCAGAGCAGAGAATGCTCTGGTCTGAAGGGCTGTGCCATTTGTGCTTGGCCATTTCATGCAGTGTGACTCCTGTAGTGCTGCTGTAGCCCCTGTCCCAGAGAGGGCTCAGTGGAACTGTGATCCAAGGCAGAGCAGATACTCCCTGCCTCCCAGAAAGGGCTGTCTGGCAGGTTTGCATGGGTTTTTTGTCCCTTACTTTCAGCATGTCGTAAAGAACCGAAAGCCAACTTCTGTCCTGCTACAGCAGTGCACATTTATTGCTTCAGAAGGGTTATTCTGCAATTCATCAAGAAGAATTTGTCCTCTGTGTATTATAATCCTTACTTGTAGACTGCTTGGTCTCCTGCTCTTCCTTCACAGGAAGATCAAACAATGGCAAGCTATTTAGTGGGTGAGGTTGCACCTTGGATGAATTAGTGTGGCTTTGTCTCCTGATCAACACCAGATGAAACTACAAGTGTTGTATTTTAAGCATCATCCAAAAGAGTTTAAATAAACGTGATAGTATTTTGTGTAGTAACTCCTTTAAGTGCTCCAGTGAAGTTTGAAAGACTTAATTTTTCCTATTGCGCAGAAAAATGGGCCACTGATTTTGATTTACAAGGCTTCATTATAGCTCTGCAGCAAAACCAGGACTAGAACCCCAAGAGTCCTGTCTCCAGGTCACCTTGGAACAGGCACTAGAAGCTCTGTCTCTTTGTAGATAGGCAGGGCAAAGCAAGCAGTGGTGCCTGCTCCAGGAGCAGAGATTCACACTGCCCTGCTCTGTGTGCTGTCCATAGGATCAATAGTGATGGCAGGCTGCTGGGGAAGCTCCTGGAGTGTCTGTCACTCCTCCCATCCATGCTGGGAGGGCTCTGCCCTGCTGTGGGAAGCATTCTGTGGTGTTCAGAGAGGTGGTCCCTGCATCCAAGCTGTTTCTGTTTGAGAGGAGGGGGAGAAGGAATGTTCCTTTTTCCCAGATGTTAAGCAGGTAAGCAGTCCTAATCATACAGGGGTGAAGACTTGGAGCACAGGTCTGGATCTGCCTCTCCTCACTCAGCAAACTAGGAGACTCCTCAGAACTAAAATCAGATTTTCTAAGCTCTCCACTTAGCAAGTTTTTTTTTTCCCAGTCTTATTCTTAATTTGATGTGCTTCATCATTTTGCCACCTGAGTATTCCTTGCTGAAGTGAGGCAGGCAGCCCCCCTGCTTTTGCACAGTGCCCACAGTATTGAAGCTGAAAATCTTTTACTGAGCTTCTGTTGCAGCAGTGCCTGAACCCAGTCAGTTACTGGAGTGTAAAAGCAAAATATTCATTTCTGGTTTGCTGGAATGTTTATCATCATTGTTATTTTCAAGAAGAAAAGGAATGTGCTTTGGTTTCTGTTTTTCCCCTCTGTTGCCTCTCCCTTCATAGTAGCCTTTCCAAACCTCACCAAGCAGACAGCTGATTTCTCTGTATTTTTTTAACACATCTTGGTGTCTGCAGCTATCACTTGGATGGTTTCTGTATGTTTGCAGGCACAGTGGCTCTTAGATAAGTGGCTGTGAGAGCTGGTGTGGGGGCACAGGAGTTGTTATTTCATGCTACATCTGTTTCCTGGGCAAGGATTACTGGAATTGGCTTATTTAATATTAAAGTGTCCTTTTGAAACTCTTACCATGCTGTTCACTGGTATAATTCATAATTCCTTAGTTTACTGAAAGTGGAAAAAGACTTAAAATTTAGTTTTGTGGTGATCCATCAAATGACACTGAAGTTTTTGACAGAACCTGGATAATTCAGTTGTATTGAGGTCTTCATGACTCACCCACTTTCTGAAGCAACTATGGCAGGTTTTTTTTTTGGTGCTTTGATGTTTGCATTGGAATCCAACATTGTCTTTAGTTGCTTGGATTTTTTTTAAGGAACTTTCTTTCTGTTATAAGGAAACTGAAAGAAAGTTCGGCTGTTGAGAAGAGATGTGTGGTGTGGGTGTGGAAGAATGCAGAAACCTTTCAGAAATGTTTCACTTTCCATTTTTAAAGATGAATAGTGGTATATTTGTGGCATACTTTTTTTTTTTTTTTTGTCTCCCACTGTAAGAATTCTGGCTGAATTGATATCAGCGTTGAGTTTGGGTCAATGTGTTGCATCTGTGTATTTTAGGATGTTACCTAACATTTTAATACTTGGAGAACTGCATGAAACAATGTGCAGTTGCCTTACAGTGGAGGGTGACAGGTAGTGGTGCCCTCTACATTCCTAAAACAGAGGGAATACTCTATGAATTTATGTTTAAGGTGAAAAGGAAGTATTTTTCCTGGAGTCTTCTTGGAATATGTGTTAGATGGAGCTAACCTATGGAGCAAACACATGTTCAAACACAGCAGGGCCAGAGGACAACAGTATTGGGCCTGTTTGCCATGGCAGGACAGAGTTCTGAGTTTTTTGTAGTTTCAGATTTATTTCATCCCTTTAATTCTCCAAAGGAATAACAGGGAGTGAAAAACCATCATAACTTAATAGTTTTGCAGGCTGTTCTGTTAAACAATGAATGGTATTTCTTTTCTCTGGTGGAACATTACCAGGAAGGGCTGCAGAAAGATTGTCTGGAGTTCTTGTTTTTTACTTCTGAAAAGGAGGATATGAAATAGTTGCTGCCTCTTTCCACTTCTCAGCTTCATGCAAACATGGTTTGGCACATCATTAGCAGGAGACCAGAGATTTGCTTGGGAGTGTTTTGGTGCTGGAATGGACTAAACCTCACACTTTAACTTGAAAGGAATCTCTGACTGGCACGTGCATTGCTTGGGACAGTAGCAGGGCAGGTCCCTGTGCCTCTGAAAAATACTACATGTGCCTGTCTACACTGAGAAATGCCAAGAGAGAAGAGGACATGCATTTAAAACTTTCCAAGAGAGAAGCTAAAATACTGACTGAAAGAAAATGATGTTGAAAAACATGAAAGGGGAATGCCCCCAGTGGTGTCCTGCTGCTTCTTGTGCCCTGCTAATGAGTTTCATCTGCTGGAAACATGTTCACTTCTCATCCTGACATGGTCTGAGTGTTATATGATAATGCATTGAGTTGCCATGTTAGGGATGGATCCTTTGTTACCCAGTAATCTGGAAACAACAGAAAGGTAAAAGTATATAACTAAAGTTTGATTTTTAAAGAGGAGAAGCTTAAGACTTGCAGGTTTTCAATCCTACAGCTTGCTTCTCATCATCTCACTGAGCTGCAGGAAGAGCTGTAATTGTTGTGATTCAGGAAAGCTATTTTCTCCGAGTTATTCTTCAAGCTTTTACTCTTTTCTTGTTAAAGGGTGTCCACCTTGCTTGGTGAGATGTTATGGTGTGTTAACCTTGGTCTGCAGCCAGATCACCACCCAGCTTCTCTCTCACTCTATCATCAGCACAGTGGGGGCAGAAAATGAGGTGAAAAAGTTTGTGGGTTGAGATAAAGCAATTACTGTCAGAGATAAAACAGACTCGCCCTGGGAAAATTAACTTTCATCACCCATTAAAATAGATTTTTATGTTTAAAACAAAGCCAAAAATCAAAACACCGTATTCCCCCCATCCCACCCCTTTTTTTTCCCCTAGGCTCTCTGGGAGTGTTCTCTGTCAGATCCTCACTGTGCTCTGCTGGGAGAGCATCACCATGAGCTGAAGTAAACCATTAATCATGTTTGGGCACTGACGTGCTCTTGGCAGGAATGTTGGCTGCCACTGGCTAAATGGTTTCCCTTTTGCTTGGGTCCTGCACTTGGTGATCAGTCACTGGTTTTTGTGGTGTCCCACTGGGCAGCAAGGTTCAGCCCAAGGGAAGCATGTCTGTGTGACTAAAACATGGTGGTGTTCTTTCTGTCCTGCAGGCATTGTCTGTAAAATGTGATTTTTGTGGGAGTTACCCTTCCCATAGCCTATGCCAAATGCTCTAGCTTGTGATAGAGAAAGTGCTGGGCATACAGGCCCTTTATGAGAAATAGTGGGCAGTGGTTTTAGGGCTTACCAGCAAAGGAAAACTGTGGGTTTTGTTTTTGTCCTGTCCAGCGTACAGGGCCGAGAGTGGTTAATTACAATGGGCCTTTCAGCCTCTGCATGAGATGCACACTTTGTTTCCTGCTGCCTATAGCTAGTTATAATGCAGGTCCTTATGTCTGAAGTCAGTGCAGCTGCTGGCTGAGGGACAGGAGCTTCAGCTGAAGGGATGCCTTGTCCTGGGGTGCTTGTTTGTGAAGGGCGGTGATGGCTGGTTGGGTGATCTATCCTGTACATGGATGGTCTCATCCAAGGTGCTCAGTGCAAGGAGTGCCCACGGAGCTCAGCTGTGTTCCTGCAGGAACCTGCCTTGTCTTCTGTTCTCCAGCTTTGGTCCAAAGGAGGGTGCTTGGACCACAAGGTTCTATTTTTTATATCAAAATGTGATACCAAAACCACATGGCTGTTTGAGTCCTTGGGTCACAGGGTGCTAATCTAGGTTGGGGTTTGGGTTTTGTTAGTTCTCTTTCTATAGTCTGTGATATTTAATGCTGTTAAAAATTGTAACTCAAGGGAGCTGCTTTAGGGTTACTGAAAAGCTTTCCCACAGTCTTCGGGATTCAAACCTACCGGCTTCAGAGAGCTTGAGAGCAAAGGCTGAAAGTATTCAAGTGTTCCACGGAGCTAGATAAACCATGCACTTCCATGAGTTAATTCACTTAATTGAGGCCTCTTCTGCACTGACAGATCACTGTGTGAATGAGTGGATTCCAAAATCAGCTTGGGAGTTATTTGATGGTTATTGAAGTTTAGCCACAGTAGCAAGCCATGTGCTAGAGGCACAGGTCTGTGGGTTTGCTGTGTCATTTGGCACAGCTGCACAAGCTTTCTCAGATGCTGGCCTTGTACAGAAGTTCAGGGTTTTCCATGGATTAGGATGCATCAAGGCTACTGTGTTAAACTTAATCGCAGTTTTTGCTCTTTTTTAGCAAGAGGGCAGAAGTTTCAAATCTCTTCTTGCTGTTTCTTATGGAAGCATTTGAGCCTTATGGTGTAGCCTCCCTTATTTTATTTTAGATGGCATTTATTGATTTGAATTATTCAGCTTAATTCTATGCTGGACAAGCTTTTTGCCAGAATTTTTATTTTGCCTTCTTATTTAAATAGATCCCTAATGAATAGCTGTAGTTGTAAGATCCCTAATGAATTACTGTAGTTGTATGTAATGACTCTTGGGAAATACTGGGTGCAGTCTCCAGAATCAGATCTGTGTGTTTTCAGATTGCAAACTTTTGAAGTCTATCCCTGAACAGTGCCCAGGGTCCCTTGTTGTTATCAAAGTTTTCCAGATACTCCCACATTAATGGGCTGCACCTCTGGTATCTGTGGGCAGCTATCCAGTGAGCAGTTGGTTAGCAGGGTAACAGCTGGGAGGTACATCTGGAGGCAGAGTTCTTTCTGGGATTTGGTATAAGGTTCTATGGTCTCATGCATGGAAGTTTTTTCTCCTACAATGTTTCCAGCTCAATACTTCTGTATTTCCATGTTCAAACTGATGTGCTCTGAGTTGGGATTACAATTTGGGGGAGTGCTTGGCCAAAATGGACAAAAAAGTTGATACTTTGCCACAAGCTATTTGCAGGTCTTCTGGTTTAGCTTTAACCAGGCCTTTTGACATGAATGGAGTGTGTTACTCCAATACTTATACTCAAGTTACTGTTGACCAAGTCTTTATGGATTTCTGTTAGGCATCACACTGAGGTTTCCAGGAATGGGATCTTTAAGAGGTGCACAGGACTTTGCTACACTGGAAGTGCAAATGAAGCTAAAATGACATTTGATTTTTTTTTCTTTGTCTTCCTCCTGGACGTCATAGTGCATAAATTCAGACACTTTCAATTTGATTCTCAGCATCCTGATTGCATTCAGAACTCTTGGTATCCAGACAGTGTCACAAAATATTAGGTTCATGGAGTGTTTCCAGGAGTCCTGTCACTGTGTATTTCCCTGACCTCCTCCTCACCCCCACTATTCAGGCAAGTGAGAGATTAAATGATGGAGGAACAGCAACTTGATTCCTCTGAACCAATACTGGCGAGGTAGATTCTGGCGATGGTGGCATCTTGGCAGGAACAGAGGAACATTCCTGCCACATGTGGATAATGTTTTCAAGCCAAGCTCTTCCTTTGCAGCTGGCTGTCCAGACCTGTCATGTCCAAACTGACTCCCTTCATCAGTCAAGATGAATGTTTGTGCCCAGAGAAATCTGGATTTATTCACATTTGGACAATGCGACATGTGGCAGACTTGGGAGAGGACAGCTTAGCCCATGGGGTAGCTCTTGTTGGCTGAGGAACAGCTACTGTTTGTATTTTGTGGTGAAGGTGCAGACCAGGCATGCTTGGGCTCATTTCCTGGCTTTATCTTGGACATCTCCAGGCTGTGGGCTTTCTCTTTCAGTCAGCAGATGTGCTAGCTGTGTTACTGTCAGGTTCTGTGGTCATCTTGTGGTGTAGGATGATGGGCATTGAGCTGCTCCAGTGATGGTAACTGGGATGAAAGAGTGCCCTGTGCTTGTGCCCTGAACCAGGTCTCCTGCAGTTATCATAACAGGCTGAACGAAATTAATTAGTGGGGTAGTAATTTTGTGCTATCCTACCTGTGATGATGCAGCCTTGTTGCTGAATGGTATCCCTTTTTCCTTCACACCTGCCTGAAATGTCAGGGCTGAAATGTTTAGCCTTTTGCTCTTTGAGGCTTCACTGGAAAAGGCTGCTTGGGGCTGCTTTACTCAGTCTTTGGTAAGTGATGGATTTTAAAAGAGCCTGAGGGTATTATTTTCAAGGATGTTTTCTGAGCCATACTGTCAGTGACACTCCAAGTGTCTCTTTGAAAATGGGACTCTTGTTCCAAAGCCACTGAAGTGCTTTTGAAAAATACCCTTCCCTGTTACTGACTGCAGTGGACTGTCTCAGTGGTGTCTAGCTTTCTCTAAAGCAGGGCAAAATTAGAGTCTAAGTGTTATATACCTGCCTAATAAACTGTATTGTAATTAGTACCTTGGGGAGGCAGGAACCAGGGAGAAGCTGAGTATAAAGAGAATTAACTTCACGTAGAAGCTGTGTGCAAAGGATGAGTGAAGAACTGGAGGGAGATGAAAACATGGGATTTGAAATGGCTGTGGAGGTTGAGAGAACCCAGATTGGAAAAGTTCAAGGAGAGAAGAGAGTGCTCATGTTGGCTGCAGTAACCACTAGTTAGTGGATGTCTCTGCTTTGTGTTGAATGCTGAATCCAAAATCATTCCCACTCTCTAGTGCCTGAATGATGGATTCCTCCCACAATTTGCCATGTTCCTAGGAGCATTGATCCTCTATGGGAACCCCTCTCCTGTTGTGCTTTGGCTCATGTCAGACTCCATAGGTAAAGAGAAGAAGTGAGAAGTTCTGTTTTCCTTGTGTGTGTGCTCATTAAAGTTTTTCAGGGTCTGGTGATTCTGCTGTGCATAGATTTAAGATCACCTTCAAGCCATGACTTGCCTCCTTACTCCATGGCCCTCCTTGCTCACCTCCCAGCCTGCCTCTCCCTTTAGTGGGGAGCACATGGCTCCTGTTTGTACCCTTGGCACTGCACAGAGACAAGGTGAAAGGAGAAATGAGTGCCTTGTGAGCAGCTTGGGAGGAGGGTGTTACTTAGCAAACAAGCCGGATGACAGGGACAGTGCTTGTGTGGGCTGCAGGGTGTGAGGTGGGGATAAGCAAGCAGCACATGTGTGGCTCTGGGGCAAGCTTGGGGTGTTGCTGGTTAGGTGCTAGAGAGACCTCAATTCCACATGCAGAAGTGTAATTCGGTCTTTCTTTTATAAGTTGTCCACAAGTGCTGTGGAATGGCACATTGCAATGTGGCCATTTTGTTGTTTCCCTTTTAAATGGCTTCCTCTGTCCCCAGGCTTACTAAATTAAAGCATTTGATGCACTGGTTGATGGGAAAAGCCTCAAACTTCTCCCTAGGCTGAGTTCCCATTTGCTGCAGCCAGGCATCCTTTCTGCTGGATAGGGAGTAGAGCAGGAGAGATATCAGTAGAGCCAGAGCAGAAGAGGAGAAAAGTAGTAGGACTTGTCAGAAAAGCTCCTCTCCCACTATACAGCCTTTATATAATCACTGCTGTCCTCCAACTGTGAAAACTGAATTCAGCTTCCTTCAAAGTTTTATTAATCCTGCCTCAGAGTGTCCTGCCCGTGTCACTTCTGCCTTGGTTCATGCCTGGCAGCTGGGAATGCTTCAGCAACCAGCTCCACAGGCCTTGCTTCTTCATCTGCACCATGGCATAACTCAGGTGCACCCTTAGCCCTGAGTTCAGCTCCTGCTCATAAATTAAGCTAACATGAAGCCCTTCATGTGACTGGTTTCCTGGGCAGGCTGGCATTATGGTTTCTGTGTTAGAGTAGGAAGCCTTCTCTGCAGGCATGGAAGTGTTGTGTTAGGAAGTGTTTTATGGGATGAACAAGCAAACCTGCATTCAGTTGTGGAGGTGGGGAAGGGAGAGTGTTGCAGTGTGACAGCTTGGGGTTGTGCCTCTCCAGTGGTAGTACACAGTCCATGGGATACTATATAGGAAGGGTTTTTTTTCCTGTAAAGAATCTTCCAGCAACATGAATTTCATCTCCTCCTCTCAGCTGGAGCCCAGCATGATGGTGCCCAGTTTTCAGAGCTCCAGACCCATGTATGAATCTTGCTGCCAGTTCTGTATGTGGCCAAGAGTGCTGCAGGAACCTACATTTAAATTATACACTTTGAATTCCTCTTCATCTGGCTTTCTACACCTACTTGCTGCCCATGGAGGAAAAAAAAGAAAAAGATCCATCTCTGAACGTGTCAAAGATGTTCCAGCAGCTTTCCCTTGGCTGTTTACTCTGACAGAGAGATTGGCTGCCCCTGCTCACCAGCCCCTGCTGCTGTGCACTTATTCCACATGGAATTCTTCATCCTCTAGGTCTGAAATGTGCCAGCAGCGCTGTTCTGTGCTACAGTTTTTAAAGCATGCAGAAATGCAGCTACAGGGTTGAGGCTTGTGCCTCTTTGCATGTTTATGATGTGTTATTTGGCTGCCAGTGAAGATGACATAACATTTAAAAATAAGTAAGGATTCAAATACCTACTGGCTTTGTTGTAAGTGTGCTACTCAAGGAAAGTTTGTGCTAAAAATGGATTCTGGCACTGGGTGTTTTTATGCAGATACTTTGTCAGGGACTAAAATGCCACCTGCTTTCACTCAGTGAGGTCAGTACTGAGCAGCAGACTTGGAGGCAGAAAGCTTGTGTGGACACTAAGTTGGTGGTTGTGATTATAATATCACTGTAGGTTGGGGCTTGAAAAAGTTAAAAAACTAGATTTTGGCTGTGGTGTGCATCTGTTCCAGAGCAACAGAAAAAGCCTTTCAAGTTCTGCTTAGGCAGTTCTGTGTGACCTGGCTCTGTACCTGGGTCTGCTTTGAGCTCTTGGTGACCCAGGCTGACTTTCCACCATGAATGTGAGGGGGTAGCTGCAAACAGCACCCCAGTGATCTTTTTGTTCACGCTGCTGTAAATGGGGCACTGCGCCTTCCCTTCCTCGGGGAGCTGGGAAAGGGGGTCAGCCCATTGTGTCCCATGCAGGATCTGCAGGAAGCAAATGAGGGAGGGATTGGCAGCCCTGCCTGCCTTGCTGTTTGCTGCAGTGGGTGCCTGGGTTAGAGGTGAGGTTTTTATACAGCATGTTTGGATCCCAGTTTCACTAGAGTAGTGGAAAGTGCGCGTTTACCTTTGAGAGGCACGTGGCTTTTTTTTTTTGTTTAATCTATTTTGGAACAAATTGTGGTTTTGCGCTGATGTACCAGCTTCTGACCAAAACAGGATATCTTCCATGGGTGCTGAGTACTCTCTGCCCTGTTTTCAGTGTGCAACAGCCTGGAGCATCTCTGTGTTTGTGGCACAGCTGTGAAACCCTGCAAAAGGTGCCCAGGTACACTTGTTTGGTGCCCTGTGTGTTGGCCAAGGGCCAGTGGCACAGGATGCTGTGGCTGCTGAAATGTGGTGAGGAGATGCACAGTGGGCTACAGGAGATGACAGGAAAGTTTTCTGCTTGATGCCAGAGAGAAGAAGGTTGCCAAAAATGTGTGCCTTGCCTCAGCTAGGAGTGTGATGTGCTGTTTCTCTTGCTGTTTCTCTTGCTGCATGGTGCAATACCCTCTCTCTTCTCAGGCCCTGAAAATCCTGACCTTGAACGTGTGATGAATTTGGACTGTGTCAGTAACCTCAGAGCTGGTCACTAGAATATAAAATGAATTTTTCACACCAGTGACGCACAGATCCAATCTGCAAACTCCTCATGGCACCAGTACAGTAACTTGCAGATTTTTTGAGTGCTGGCCTAGAAACAGCACAGGCACATGCAGCAAGAGCCAAGCTAATAACACCCTACTTTCAGCAGGGGTTCAGCTGTGGCATCTATTATCCCTGTCATGTGAATGCAGATTTCTATGCAGAGATGATTTCCAGACCTTGAGCAGAGCCAGCTTGGGTGTGTCCATATCACCACCTTTTTTTGCTTTCCCTCATGTTTGTGTGCCCAGAGCCTGCACAGGTGTTGGCATCTGCAGTGAAAATGTATTTTAAGTTTTGACTGACTTTGCTGGACCAGGAAAGGTGTTCAAACAAGTAATCAGCAGCCTGAGACAGGCAGTCCTGATGCCCTCACTACTTTGGTGGGGTGAGGAGCAGCAAGAAGAGCTTTTGCCTGGGTTTGGGCAAAGGGTATTAAGGTTGTTGCTCTCCTCCCAACCCTCCGATGGGAAGGAGTGTGCAAAATGCCAAGGACATGGCTGCCTTTTTAAAAGCTCGGCTCAACCACAAGTGATCCATCTCAGTGCTGGAATTGTGGAGCAGGGAGATGTCAGAGCAGAGGATCAGCATCATTCCCTTGGGCTTTGAAGCCTGAGCCTGGTGGCTGTGGGAAGGAGGGTGACCAAGCCCTGAGGACCAGCTCTGTAGGAGGGGAGCTGTGAAGAGTCTCCCAGTAATGGGATCCCATCTGCCCCATCCTGCACAGCTGCTGGAAGAGAGGATGAGGTGACACCTGAAGAAGTGGGTGGAGGCACCTGGAAGGAGTGGCACTTCTGGCATGGTCCCTTTGGCTCTGCAAGGAACCCTGTGTTTCTCAGCTCTGTAATGGAGACTGCATTTGTTTTCCTTTGGGAACGTAGTTGCCAGGCAATTATTTTACACCCTGTAGCACTGCAGACATGTCTCTTCAAGTCCAATCTCTTACCACATAACTGAGAAAATGTATTTTACATTAAAAAGAAGCCTTTTGTAAAGGCCCTTCAGGCATAAAGTCAATGTGTTTTCTATATATAACCCAGTATTATTAATACAATGAACTTAACTGGAGACTCTGTGGGTGAATGACTTGATCATTGGAGAGACGAACAATATGATATTCATTTTCAATGTACTGTGGCTCTGCCTCCATAATGGTGCTCCCAGCCTTCAGTTCATTTCTTAGTGATAAAGTGGGGCAATAGGGTGGAGCAGGTTTGTGGATTGTATTTTTGCTGAGCACTAATATAAAATAAACAGCCTATAGAGAAAACAAATTTACTTTGGTTCAGAAAGGCCGAGGTCTGTAGATTCGGGACAAACAGAGATGATGAATGTGAGCATGTATTACTGAAATAAGTCCAGAATGGCATGGCATAAGCTTCCCTGGATTTAGTTACAAAAGTTGCAATACAAATTGCTTTGGCTGGAAAATTTTAAGGTGGTGATTGATTTCCTTTTTTTTTTTTCTTTTTTTTTTTTTTTTGATGTGGGTCATTTATCACTGTGTGCATTACATGAGACATTTTCCTTTTTCAATCATTGAAGAGTGTTTTAGAGTGCTGTTAGGAGGCCCCTTCAGCCCAGGCCTGTTTGATGTCAGTCACCTGATCCAAATGTGTGTGTGCAGCCTGCTGTGGCTCAGTCAGGGGAGACAGTGCAAGCATGCTACACGTTTTAATCACTTCTAGTTCCTGCATGTTGCAGTGTGATCACAGAAAGCCACAAGGCTGGGTTACATGGTCCTTTCTAGATGCCCAGCCTGCTTTCTGCATGAGCAAGGTGTGGAGGTGCCAAACTGGTGTAGATTTTAGTGGTCCAGTTGGCTGTTCTGGTGTAGACCCAGTCTGGAGGAGCAGGAACCTGTGGAGTAACAGCAGCCACATGGCTGATCTGTCTTAGAGCTACATCTCAGTGGAGCTGCTGTCAAAAATGGAGTGGGAGATGTCTGGGGTAGGTGAAATGGGAGTCATGCAAGAGGCAGCAAAGGTGGCACAACAGAAGAATGAGCCCAGTGCTGCAGTTAAAGGACTGGCTGGTCAGAGCCCCAGTGACCTGCCGGGGGACAGATGTGTCACAGATGTGCACAGATGTGAGATAAGGGTGGCAGGCAGGCATACTGCCATGGGAAGCTGCAGTTCCAGTGCTGTTCCCATTTTCCTGGGCACTGGCCTGTGCCATGGATAGAGCGCTGGCCCTACCTCTGTCCTTGTGCCTGCTCTGGACCAGTCTGGTCCTGTGGGTGGTTTCTTGGGCTCAGACTGCATCATCTGCTCTACCTTGTCTGCATGAGTTTTGCTGGGTGCTGCCTTTGCTTCCTGGAAGAAGCTTTTTTTAACTAAATACCCTCTTATTTGGTTCTTACCATCCCTGGCTGAACAGCTGTGTGAGTTGACAGGAGTCAGGAAGCAGCAGCCTCACAGCTGTGGGCTCCTGGTGTTTCCCTGCTGTGTTTGAGCAGGAGGTTGTCCATCTGAAGCTGCTGTGAGGCTGCAGCATCCCATGGCCCACATCCCTGCTCTCAAACAGCATCCACGTGGGCTGTGCTTTGGAGTGATTGACCTGGCATCAGCACACAGGGACTTTTTATAATCCTCACAGCCTTTCCACATGACATCAGTATTTTACAGGGACCTGTGGTGTTTTTTACAACATTTTATGTAACTCTGGATAAACAGAGTTAGTGTCTGTGAGTGGTGATGGCTGGTCTGCTGGGGAACAGGATTGTGAAAAGAAATTCAGGCAATGTAGTGTTTTTATCCCACAGTTACAAGGGCACTGGGAACATCCCACACAGAAATGACAAGTTTAGTCAGGTTAAACCTTATATACAGAAACTCCCATAGAAGTGGAGCATGAAGGGTGGGGAGATGATTTTAGCCATGGGCAGGGGTTTATCTTGCATAAGTGCAGGTAACATCTGTGCAAGGCTACTGCTGATTTTGTAGTTGGTCTTTGTAAGGTCACAGCCAATGTCACAGTAAGAGTTTGGGCTGTGCTGTCCAGGCTGCAGCCACCCTGGATAAAATGCAGTTGTGTTCCTGTTGTTCTCTGGCTAAGAATCTGCATGTTGACAGTTTATTTCCCAGCCCTATTTTTATTGTGGGAATTTTTTTTTCCTCTCACTGTGACTGTCAGTTTTGGAGGCCATTCTGCTGATGCTGGTCTCAGCATTTTGTACTTGGATGCTATTTTCTTCTGGATGCTCAAGGCTGGTATGATGGATTTGTTCTTTCACCATACCCCCTTTCATCATAACCCACTTAGCAAAGGCAGAGCTGGTAGCACAGGGTAGCAGTGCTACAGCCAGAAGGAGCAGACTGGGAAATGCAGTGTGGTCTGGCCAGAGGAATAAGGAGAACTGCCAGCTTTTATCAAGAGAGTTGCAATTTGCCCTCTGTTGTTGTCGTCCTCCTGCTTTTGTTTCAGTCTTTTACCCGAAGTAAAGCAGGAAGGTATTAGGGGATGGTGAGAGGAAAGTATTGGGGGATGGTGAGGCTCTTTTTCCCTGCTGTGAGTGGGTTAGTGTTTGTGAAAAGGAAAAGAATGGCTGAAGTCCCACAGAAATAAGAGTGGAATGAGAATTGGGACTCTGGTTTTAGTTCCCTGGTTTGTCACCAGTTTACTGTCTCTGTCACTGTGAATTGCACCTGGAAATGGTGTAGTTTTCTGTATCTGAAATCCAGCTGTCCAAAATCTGACCCTTTTGAGATCTGGCACCCACATACAGGTCTAAACACCATCCTGCTTTCTAGCCACTTGTATATATGTACGATAAAAGCCTAAAATGAGGCAGCCAGGTTGAAATATGGGAGGCTTCCAAAACTAGTTAATACCAGTTGGCCTTGGGAAATCACTTCTGTTGGCTTTCAATCTTCCAGCCTAAATTATTCCATCAGAAATTAATTTTGTTGACTGCACTTGTCTCATTAATAGTTGGCTCTCTACCTCAGTTTACACAGCTGTAATGAGTAATCATGAGTTTCCCATCTAGGTACAGCTCAGAAATGAGCACCACAGACATAATTTTGCTCAGAGTTATATATTGATCTTGGAGAGATTCCCCAGTCTTTCAGAATTGGTGTTCAAGGGACCCCAGTGCCAGCCCCGTTAGACGACACCTTGCAATAAAACCATGGATGATAAATCCTTGTCCATGGTGGAAGGTTTGGAACTATAGATGGTCTTTAAGGTCCTTTGCAATCCAAACCATTCTCTGCCATGGGTGCCTGGTGGATGTGCCTGTGGGATGTTGTCTGACCCCCCTCCTTGGCACTCCTTGCTCTGGAAACACCAGCATGGTGTTTTATAGCAGTGTCTGTGCTCTCCTGCTCTGCTCCTGCAGAGAGAGGGCTGGGAGCAGCAGTGTCCCTTAGAAGGTGAGCTCCAGCGCTGCCAAGGCCACTGGAGCAGCACAGGCTGTGCTGTCCCCTCTCACAGAGGACACCTGTGTCCCTCGTGAGTCACGGGGCTGTTTCATCCCAACAGGGACCTGCACCTGGTGCTGCAGGCAAAGTGGTGATCTCCTCTCCACTGACACACACACCTGGCTTTGGCATGGGAGGAATTACTGCTCTTGCTCTGCCTTTATTTATAGGATTTGATTTTTAGGTTTCTTTCTCCTTGCCTTCCTCAGCTCTTTAGTCAGGGAGGATTACACTGGTGGTAGTATAAAATGAGAGCTGCCTTTATGAGAAGAGGGCTGGATTTTCAGAAAACATTAACACAGCCCAGCTTTGGAGGTCTGACTCGGACATCACAGTCAGGTTTGGGAGCTTTTGCTTATGCAAAGCAGCAGAAGTGGGTTGTTTCCATTTTCCATTTTGTTGCCAATGGGGCTGTCTTCGTCCAACTGTGCCCTGGTGTACCCTGGCAGAGGCAAACTGCCCCCGGAGAGGAACTGCTGTCAGAATACTTTAAAGTCGGTCAGGCAGGCTCCTGCTTCGTGAGGTTTATCAGCAAAGATTTTCAGTGCCTCCAGTGGGAGGCTATTTTTATTCTATCCAGGGGCTACCTTCTGCTCTGAGGTCTTGATCACATTTTTTTTTGGAATAGAGAAACCTGCCTCTTTTAGGACAACCTTAAATACCTTCATCTTTTGCAGTCCAAAAAACTAGGTAGTTTTTTATTCAAGGTAAAAGTTTTTGGCATTTCTGTGACATGTTCAAGATTTCTTTTGTTGCTTTTTTACTGTAGAAGAGGGATACTGCTGTAGACATGAGAATACTCTGTTTTCTCCATTGAGCAGAGCTGACAGCAAGTGAGGTACTTAATGGTTCATCCTTCATGCTCTGATCAATGCTTGACTGGTGCAGGAAATCCACATTGTGTTTCACTGCACCATGTAATCAAGATTGGAAGAGCTCTCCAGAGATGATCTTGTTCATTTTCCTGCCCCATGGCAAGATCAGTCATGCCTGTGTCTTTCCTGACCTGTGTTCTGTTAAAGACCTCTGCAGCCTTTCCAGGCAACATATTTCAGTGCTTCACAATCCCTACCAGTAAAATCTGGTTTCTCCCCACCTTGTATCTAACCTGAATCATCTCTGCTGCAGTTTAAACTTGTCACTTCTTGTCCCATCCATTTTGAATTCAAAGAACAGGTCATTCCTTCTTGCAGCAATGTTAAATATTTGAAGACTATTCATGTGCTTCTCTCTTCCTAGTGATAAATACTCACAATTTGTTAAATCATCCCTTCTTCATGGTAGATTTAAATCTTCTATGTAAACCTTAATTGGCCTGTCTTCTCAAAAATACTCTGTGACAATCCCAGTCATTAACTAAGCCACAAACAGTTTAAACCCTTTGATCAGCATTTTATTTAAATACTTGACTAAAAGCATTCAATGCCAGCTAAACTGCCTGTTTGTACATCACTGTCTCTGAGTGGCTCAATAGCCTTGTGCTGGTGTGCAGGCAAAGAACCTGCAGGGTTTTCTGCTGCTCCCTAACTGCATTTCATTCCAAGGGAAAGCTTGTGTGCCTGGCAGGGTGTGAAGCTCAGAGTGGTTTGTGCCTTGGTTCCGTGGGACAGTGCACCGTGAAGGTTGTGCCTTCAAACAGAAAGGGAGCCCAGAGACAGAATCATGGAATCATGGGTGTCTGCAGGCATCCAAAATACACACTGATGGGCACAGGAATTCGGAAGTGACATGTGCTCAGACAGGTGGTAGGCTGTGAAATGTCACTTGGTATTAGGACCTTCTGGCATGGCTGTGTTTGAACAGTCAGGTCATGCTTGGAGCTCAGCTACTGTACTGTGATTTGGATGTCCTTGATGGGTATGGTTTCAGCTCCAGGAAAAAGTCAAGGAAATTTGCGTTTCAGCAGTACATATTGGGAAGAATGGAAGGCATGGAATGTAATTTTCTCTGGATTTCTCTGTTGTAGGTGAGTGTTTTAACCACCTTGGAGCGGCGGTTCAATCTCCAGAGCGCCGACGTGGGCGTCATTGCCAGCAGCTTCGAGATTGGCAACCTGGCCCTCATCCTCTTCGTCAGCTACTTCGGGGCCCGGGGACACCGGCCACGCTTGATAGGATGTGGAGGGATAGTCATGGCCTTGGGTGCCCTCCTTTCTGCCTTGCCTGAGTTTCTCACCCACCAGTACGAGTACGAGTCGGGAGAAATCCGCTGGGGAGCCGAAGGGAGGGATGTGTGTGCTGTCAACGGGTCCAGCAGCGATGAGGG
Source organism: Molothrus ater (assembly GCF_012460135.2). NCBI lineage: Eukaryota > Metazoa > Chordata > Aves > Passeriformes > Icteridae > Molothrus > Molothrus ater. Next base: position 14,278,896 of record NC_050490.2, read on the forward strand.
ACCAGACCCGGACCTTATCTGCAGGAATAGGACTGCTACCAACATGATGTACTTGCTGCTCATCGGGGCACAGGTCCTCCTGGGCATTGGTGCTACCCCTGTCCAACCCCTGGGAGTTTCCTACATCGATGACCACGTGAGGCGGAAAGATTCCTCCCTGTACATAGGTAAGGCTCTCTGAACCTCTTCTCCTGGAAGGCTTTCCTTATGGGCTGGCATCTGGCTCTTGTTGCCTGTTTGATGCCAGTGGAAGGGATGCCTCAAGGCCTCTTCTCCATGTGCTGCTGTGCTTGTGAAAGTAACTTGGTGTGGGTGTCTCCATCAAGCAGCAGAGAAGCACAGTAGTGCTTGCTTATATTGTAGCAGTGGTAAAGGTTGACAGCTGTGATGATTGGGCAGATGCTCATTCCTTCTCTTGTGTTTGCCCAGATTGCTTTAAGTTCTTATATTGGTGGCTCGTGGCTCACTTTTAGCTGAAGAATTTTTAAGTGGTGTGTGTGATGATGATTGACTTTTTTATTTTGGGGTTTTTTTCCCCCCACATGATACCCTAGTTCTCATCCTGTTCCAAAGCATCTGAGTGATCACTGCAGTCTGAGGAGACTGAGAGGACACACATGTTGTCACTACCACTGTCACATTTTAGCAAGGAAGTGCCAGTTACAGAGTAGGTGCTGTGACCCAGGATGCTGTGGCAGGACCCTTGATAATGTGATCTCTCTAACGGAATGGGATGTGGAAACTGGTGAGGTCTATTTTGAGATACAGTCAGCCTGAAGTAGAACTCATGGTGCTGGTGATCATGTTGCAAAATTCTTTCGTATGGTTATGCTGTGAAATTTGCCTTTGATTCCCCAGTGAAACATCTCAGTTATTGGGGGTAAAGTGCTTGTGGGTTTCAGCAGTAGTTGCCCCTTCCAGCATGTTTAAAGAGGATGTTGTTGGCAAAGTTTTCTTAGAAAAAATGTACCAGCTTGGCACATTCCTTTTTCTGTGGGATTTGTCACTAGGTGAGCTGCTCCAATGGAATAAATCAGTGGAGTGTGTGCTGCCATTGTTAGTATAATCCTGATTACCAAAAGTATGCGCTTGTCCCATCATCCCCGCCTTGGTGTGATTTTCAGCTGAATGGGTGATCCTTTTCCTGTTTGAGTTTTTTCCCAAAGACATTTTTATCTCGTTTCCAAGCTGAGTGTGGCCATTGAGAGCAGAGCTGAGCAGTCCTGCTGACTTTCAGAGTGCTTTTTAATGTCCTGGGTAGGGCAGAAGCCTGGTGGAAGGTCACTGCATAGCATGGCATTCATGGATGTATTGCTGCTTCACTTAGAGCTTCGCCTGTGTATTCAAAACGTGTCCCTGCTTTTCTGTAGCTGGCCATAAAATCATAGTATTTCAGCATTTAGCTTTGTCCTTGGGTCATTACTCATCCTCACTTGGTTCTGCAAGTGTTTGTGAGGGATCCACTGGACAAAGAAGGATGATGTATAAAATACAAGATAATGTGCAACCCAAAGGTGAATAATGAGACTGAATTCACTGGAGCAACTGTGCCAACACCATAAATGATGAGCTGGAATTAAGAGTGATTCTAGGATTATCTATTATAAATAACTATATGGAGGAGCAGCAACTTCTTTCAGTCTGTTCCGTGGGCATTTTTTAAGCAATGCTTCATATCTTGAGAACAGGCTGGAGGAGGGTGCATGAGAGGAGGATTAGGAAGAGTGATTCTTCTTCTTCTTCCTGAGCTACATTCATCTTGTATGCTAAAATAACGTGTTTAAAGTTGGCAGTTCAACTGTAGCTGGGAAAATGCTTCCAGAAAATTATTTCTGCTTACTATGTGCTGCTTTTTTATTTTTTCTGCAGAGATAAGGATGTTGTCTAACCGTATTTGTTACTACATGTGGAGTTTAAAAACAAACAAAGAAAAAAAGCCACACCAAAAAAACTCACCGCAAAACCCCAAGCATTTTGGGGTTGTTTGCTTTCTGGCTTTAGCTGTGGAAATCATAACCTGAATTTCTACATCTGAATTGTGGATTACAGAGGAGTGCCTGTGTATGCACACTCGACCAGCAATGAAGTTTAATTTCTGCCCTGTCCTAGCCTATCCATCACAGGTAGGGTTTCAGATACTGGATGATTAATTCATCTATCAACTTGCAATCAATTTTGCTAGTGAAAATAAAAGCTACCAGGAAAAAAAATCTATTCCATGAATGAATATAAATGGAGAAGAAACAAGTAGAAGTGTCATCTTACATTGGTGGATACTTGAGAGGGAGTCAGATTGCTCAGTTTAAATGTTGTTTGAGAATTATTTGCTCAGATTTGTCTTTAACTGATTATTTTTGTTGATGTCATCAATGCAGTTTTCAGTGGCCTTAGAAGAAAGCTGGCTGAGCAGCTTACCCACTTCATTCTGCTCTGTTTCACAGAGGAAATAACTGCAGAGTGGATACTGTCACCGTGCTATATTTATATCAGTTTGCTTTCTCATAATAGCACACTCACTCAGTGGGGGCCGTGTGTGGCCAGATGAAATGTTTTTGGTTAAGTTCCCTAAGTTGAAATTAGGGGCAAATCTGGCATAGATCGTTCTCTCAGGATAGGAACTAATTAATAACAGTGATAATAGTCTGGCTGAACTTTGTAGAATGACTGGCTGCTGCTGAGAAATGATCAGATTGACCAGTTTGTGCTGTCCTTGGTGTACTGCTTATGTTGAGTCTGGGTGTGCTGCATTGGGCTGGACTGTAGCTGAGGGTTAGAAGCAGTCTCTCAACCTGACAGCTAAGCACTAGTGAGAAATAAAAATCCTCATGTCCCAAGGCAGTGAATTAGATAGAAATAACTGTGTGCACCAAGAGGGCTTTTTTTTTCTCCTTCTGCGATGTATGAAAGTTAAGTGGGGTAATAATATAATATCTAATACAGTCACTTTGCAGTGAAATAACAATACAAGACACTTCTCTGGTTATTAAAAAAAAAAAGTCCAAACCCTAAGAACCGCCCCCCCCCAGTCTTCTTTTTTGTGTGTTAATACTCATGTGTATGCAGAAGAATGCAGATGTGATACCATAAGGAGTCTAAAGTGATGCTTCGGCTTTAATCATTAGTAGAACTAATAGCATCTGTGGAGTGTAATATTTTTCAGAAAACTGAAGCCCATCAGATTTCTCCTGTGGTTGCTCTGCAGTGACAGGCACACAGGAGGTTGTGGGCAGTGCACCTCTCTTGTGCATCCTTTGAAGTCAGGGGTTGCTCAGGCTTGTGCTCTGCCAAGGAGGTGGGGATTCTTAGAGTTTCTTAATTAGAGAGGCAGGGGTGAGATACTACAGGAATATTTCTCTTCATGGGCTGCTGACTTGCAGCTTCATGTTTCATGTTTCTTGGCGGGTTTTTTTTTGGTTGTTTTTTTTTGTTTTGGTTTTGGTTTTTTTGGGGTTTTTTTTTGCTGCCTGCAATGTGTTGCTACCAAACTCCAAAAGATTCTGTTGCTGTAGTAACCAGGCCTAGGAAAAAGGGGCTGTTTTGGTAACCCAGGGCAAAGTGAACCAAAGAGATGAGTGTGTGAAAGTACACACTGAAGTATGTTCCAAAGGAAACACATCTGAGCTGTGGCAGGGTTAGAAAGATCATGGCAGCATGCCTGCTCTGGTTAATCATAGAACAGTTTGGGTTGGAAGGGATCTCAGAGATCATCCAGCTCCTACCCCTGCCATGGGTAGGGACACCTTTCACTGGAACAGGTTGCTGGTCAGGAGGAAACTCTCCTCCTGTTTTCAGCATCTGACTCAGAGGTCATATTGCTGGCAGTGGCAGCCAGAAGATGGAAAAAATAAAGGAATTTTCTTAGCAGTTTGAAATGGGGGAAAATGTTCTGGTTTGGTGCTGGTTTGCTTACTTTTCTCTGAATCTGATCTTGTATTTAATGTTGGAACTACCATCTAGTGGTTTCCAAGCTAACAGATTAATTTTACCTGTGTGTTTATTGGCATCTGGCATAAGTAACTCCTTTGAGTGGAGGAATTCATCATTCCTACAGACTCTGCAGGGCCTGTTACTGCTCCATCTTCACTAGTGTCAAAGGATTCCTTCAATTTGTGGCACTGTTTATTTTAAAGGAGTAAAGACTACTTACTATACGCTTCTTTTCTCCACCCACTAATGACTCACTTGGCATTTCCTTTTTTAGTTCTTTTTCTGCTCAGTCTTGCTGAGTTCTCTTAAAATCAGTGAGGACTTTGTCATTAGGACAGGGATCAGAGCTGCTACAAAGAGAGGAAAAAAGCCCTGATCTGACAGTGGTTGTATGGATTTGCTGCCTCTCAGATAAGCAGGAGCTTGCAGGTGATTTTTTGGTCACTAGAGTGCCCGTGCTGCTCCCAGCAGTGCTTTGTGAGTTCCATTAGGGCCAGTGCACTGATGTGGTTGGTTAATGTTTTTAGCAGCCTGAGACACATCTTCTGGCCTTCCTGCTGCATTTAACATTTGCTGATAAAAGTTCTTGCATCTTGTCTAGGACACAGTTACCTACAGAGCAGAATGAATAGCCTCTGGGAGCCAGTATTTGATCTGGGACAATTAAGGGCTGTATTAAACAGAGGAAGTTGCTATTATTCTGTCTCCAGTTGATGGAGGAAATTGATACTGATGTTGGAAGGAGCCCTGCCAGATTGTGAGACTCATTCAGAAGAATGCTGTGCTGATCTTTAATGCATTTCAGAGTGTCTCTTTGCATTTGTTGAAGCTGTCTGTGTGTTTGGCATCATGGGCACACACCCCTCATATTCAGGCCCCATGACTTAGGGCCACTGGCTGAATTGCAGTAATGTGAAGCATGGCTTAAAGGAAACCCCAGAAGAGACAAGTCTTGAGTCAACAAGTTTGTGCTGTGGAGTGATGAGTGCTCCTGAGTTATTGCTGTGCAAGGGTGTATCTGAGCACAGCATCCTCTGGGGCACAGAGCTGTCCTTGGCCTGCTTCATGACAGGGCAGAGGAATGTAGAAATGGATAACTCAGCTCTGCTTAGCTGCTTCCTTCTGTCTTACCTATTTCTCTGTGTATTTTGGTTTTATCATACGGTTGTTCCAGCTCTTACCCTTGGTGTGAGAGGAGAGCTGAACAGAATGGTGTGTTCTTACCACATCTGCCCTGACTAACCCTGTAAGAGGGATGGGACCCTGCATTGCAGCTCCTGGCTTTGACCTTTGTATTAGTGTGGGGATATTTTGCATGGAATTTGTAGAAGCACTTTTTGTTTTGTGATGACAGAGAGAAAGCTCACTCTCGCTTCTGGTGCCTTCTGTCTTGCTTTAAGCACCAGCTCAAGATTTGCTGCAGTGGAAGACAAACATGCCCTAATTGGAATCTTGCTGTCTCCAGGGATAAATTTGTCCATTTGAAAAATCATTTATGGTAGCTTACGTCAGTCAAAATGATAGCAGCCATTGTGCTTTGGAGAAGGAGAAACATTTTCTCAACTGACAAGAATTAAATCTGAGAGTTAGTATCTATGCTGGTGAGTTAATGGCAAGTTATCAGCATAAGCTGCTGAAATCAGAGTTTGAGTCAACATTTTGTGTTTTAGGTTTGCTGGTTTTGTCTCTACCTGATGAAAAGTCTCTTACAAGGAGGATGAATGTATTTTGATCAGTCTTGTCCTTTCCAAAGCGCTCAAATTTCTTGACATGTATGGCTGAACCTACATTTCTAAACCACAGGAAGTGGAATAATTGTGTGTTTATAGCATACAGGTCATATCATCAGCCCTTTGAGGCCATCTGGTGATCAATTGGAAGGCCTTTAGGACCCACCTGAGAGGTCTGTACAGCTCTGCCCATCCTGGCTGCTTATCCTTTCACTCCTCACAGCATTTCCCACTCTCCTTCCTGTTGTGCTCATTTGTGGTCTTGCAATCAACATGGGTGCTTTATTCACATTAGCCCTTCCTGCTGGAACATGCTTCTCTGAGCTCACCACCCAAGGCCCTGCCAGCCTTGTGCATTTTTCCTTTTAAAGCCTGTTTTATGAGGTCTTTTGTAGTGGATTGTAGCTGACTCCTATCTGTTGTATTTGCTCTGTGCCCACTCCATACCTATCAGCTGCCTGGTGAGTTTGTCCACCCCCACGTGGGCACAGAAGCCAGAATTGCTCTTCCCCTTGCTGGTACAGGCAGCTTTATAGGTGTGTAATATTTTTAGCCCGAAGACGGAATTCTGCAGTGCTTTTGTTCAGTAAATGCATCCTCCTACGGGTGATTTGGAGAGCCTTTCCTTCCTGTCACAGCCTCCCCTGGGCTGGGAAAGGCACAGTATTAGCTCTGAGAGCTGCTGCCAGCGCGAGGGCTGTGATGCCTGTTCATTACTGGAAGGTGTCTGTGTGAAAGATTCTCTGGGCTGTCTCTCCCCCATGAACTCACTGTGATCAGGTGAAATTACACAGCTTCACGTGGTATCCTGGTATTAACCCACTGATCCATCCATGGCCTGCAGCCTTTTATAATTACAGTCCTTTGGGGAGAGATGGGTGTTCTCATTTGCTGTGTGTCAGCAGGGCTGGCTCCCTTACACACGTCCCCTTTTACAGTGCTGGTGGTAATACCCTGGAAAATTAAATGGGAACACAAACAAGTGTGCAGGGTGTATTAGAGCAGTAACAATAATCAATTAATGGGAATAACCTTTCCCACTGCAGGCAGGAAGGCTGTTGCAAAAAGCAGTAGCTGAATGAATGTATTTATTCAATTAAATAAATATATGCACGAAGTCGTAACTATTGTGGGCTCCATTATTCTACAGCAATTGTTTCAGTTACCTTAACCTTCTGCTAATAGCTTTTTTTCTTTGCTGTTGTTATGAGCTGAGTAAATAAAGCTTGAGCCCAACCAAATGACTTTGTGTGAAAGCATATTGAGGGTGGGAGCTGTTTCCATGTTACTCTGTGCTCCCTGTGTACTCTGCAGCTGATTTTTTGCCTTAATTGGGATTTGCTGACTCTGATGTCTTGTAAAAATCACTCCATTTGTTGAGTTTGTTGGGTTTTTTCTGTGGAGTACTTGAAATAGTCATCAGCTGGGAGAGCCTAGTGAGGTACATCATTCCTGGGGCAGCGTGTCTAGTGCAGTGCCCTTGTCATTTAAATGGCTCATAGGCAGAGTCCTAAGGTTCATAAAATTAATTAAACAGATTGGAAGGTGGTGAGTTGCCCCTGTCAGAAGCTGAAGACTGTATTGTGCCTTGTTGATGGCACAGGCAGGAGTGGTGTGTGCCAGTCTTGGCCCTTCCTCTGGAGGCTTGACCGAGAGTCCCCAACTTACTGCACATAAGGTGGGGCATCCGTGTTGCCTCAGATGTGCCCAGATGTTTTGGTCACAGTTTACAGGCTGGCACTGAGGACAGCTGGGCCTCTGTTTCCTATGGTGGGGCAAGGCACAGAATTTTCCCTTTTGCCAGCACAATTCAGGGCACTGGCTGGGTGTTACTCACTTATGTGTGGGACAAGGTGCTTGTATGAGTGTATAGGAGAATGCAGAGAAGTTCCTGCTTTCCCTCTTTCAAACTGCCTCTCCTGTGCCTGGGTGAGGTGCTCAACCAAGTTTTCTTGCACTTGGAGAAGTTGCTGCAGGTCTGAGCTGGGTTCTGGGCGAGCCAGCACTTACACCCTTTAGGTGCCAAAAAAGTGCTATTTGAGTAACCTCCTAAAGGTGTCTGCTTTTGCAAAGTCCCAAGCAGTGCCATGGCACAAACGTGCAGCTCTGCTGACCCACGGGACCTGGCAGCACTCAGCTGCCAAAGCTGTTAAACTGTGGCTTTATCCTGGCTTTGCTGGGCACTGGGGACTCCACCACCTCTCTGTCAATGTCACATGTCCCACTGTTTGATGACCCTCCTCATAACACATTTCTTCTGTAGATCTGCTTGGAATTGACCCTGTAGTAGTTTAAAATCTTCTCTCTTGTCCTGTTGCCACAGGGAGGGTGTGTGATGGCCCAGCAGTGTGGGACCGGGGGCAGAGCTGCTGTGGGAACATCAGTGCAGCCTCACTAACTACAAGTATCTGATTGCCTTTCAGGCATCAGCCTGGAGGGAAAAATGTGGCCAAAAGGGATGGGTACCTTGTAAAACGAAAATAAAATTCCTCTGCATCCTTTGTGGTCATCTTAGCAGCCAGCGGAGTGGAAGCTCTTCCTTGGTTTGGCGAATGTTGAAGGTTTATAACTTTATGGATTTGTTTTGCATAAATGATAAGTTTGCATAAATCTGGGGTTATTAAGCACTTTCTTGTTGGGTTTGGAGAAATTCTGGCTTTGCTTTCTCAAAATTTGGTTGTTTGGTTCAAAGTTGCTCCCAAAACTGCTTCTTCGAACTTTGCTCTTTTGAAAGGACTCAGTCTTTTATCAGCTTTCTTTTTGCCAGGGTATGGCCATTCCATTAACTATGCTGCTAATGAGGTATTTGGCTTTTCCTAAGAGCAAGGCCTGCTCCTGCTAAACCCCCTTTTGATTTCAGTAATAGGGATTTTGTATGGAGGAGACTATCCAAATTTGGCCCTTTATTTACCAGTTAAAATGTGAGATTTAGTTTCTTGGATAGAAGTTTACAACATGTGACTTTGCTCTTTGACTTAATACCTCAGAGCTCTTGAGTGCAGCCAAACAAAGCTGTGTCTGTGACAGGGAGCAGGATCTGGCTGAAGGCAGCAGATCAAAGCAATAGTGAACATTCAAGTGTTCAAACTGGTAGAAGAGCAAGATGCTCTGTGCAACTGAGTCCCTCTGCTTACCTCACTTTTTCCCTGTGGTATTCTGTACATTCCTGCCCTCAGTGTTAGACAAACCAGTCCCACTGTGACTGTTTGTACATATTGATGTGAGACTGCTTATTAGAGTTTGAAAGAAATAATATTAGGGGGGAGGAAAAGACAACTGGGACAACTTTGCTGTGTTAGTAATTGCTGCAGAGACCAATTACCCATGTGATGAAAAACCACCTCTATCTTGTTAGCCCTCAGCTACAACATATGGATGTCCTAATCCAATCAGGCTGATCATCGAAAGAATAAGACTTGTTAGAGAGAGCTTTTTCTCAGCAGACAGTTATAAACTGTGTGCTGGGGTTAGAGACTGAAGGGGTGGCAGTAGCATGTGAGAAGTGAGCTACAAAGTTCCCTGGTTGTGTCTCTGAGGTGTCTTGAGCACTGATTAATGCTTTACTGGCCTGAGCTGTCATTTCTCTTGGAGCTTTCTGGGCACTTGTTGGTTTTGTGGTGTAGAGATGTGTGTGTGTGTGTGTTTTCAGTATTCCCTCTCCTCATTTTATATAAAAACTCACACTCCTGGAATGCAAGCATACAGATGTTTTACTGCACTTGTGTTATCACATCCTCTGTAAATGTGCTGCTGTGGTGCTGCTGGGAGACAAGCACAACACTGTGTTGTAAACTACAGGAAGCAGCATTGCAGGAAACAAAATTATTTGCAATGGTTCTGGGTGAGAGTTCTGTGAAGAGTTTCCCACAAGTGCCAGAGGGTAAGAGGTTTGTAGGGAGACATAACACCTATTTAATACACACATGTTCATGCTTGGTGGAGCTTGTTCTGATCAGTGTGACTAATCATGCTCGAGAATATTTACATTTTGTTTCTCAGTTGTCACCTGATCTGGTAAAATAACATCTTATCCCTTCAAACCTTGCTTTATTTCATGTGTTGGTGAGACTTCCCTAGGAAATGGAAACACTCTCTTGTGTAATTGTATACCCCCCCCTCATTAGGAGCTTGGAGTCCTGGAGGTACTTGATTTGTAAGTAGGACCAGAACTTAAATTAAGCTTAGGTTAAGCAAATACTCCTACTCAGAACGTCTCAAGGGTTATAAAACAAGTTAGCAAGAGGGTGAGAATAGACCCCAGGAGTTCTGACTCCAGTGCTCTGCAATTGCTCTGAGAACTAAAGCATTTCACTACATTCCTGCAAAGCAATGCATCTTCCATGGGTGCAGACATTCCTTTCTTTTCAGTGTCAGAGGGGTTACAGATCCTGGCTTTTTGTCTGCTAGCTCTAGCCTGCTCCACCTCTGCAAACTATGTTTAACTTGCCTCCAAGAGCTGGATGATTAAATTGAGACCAACACTGTCTTTGCATTGTGGAGAGAGACTATTTACAAGAGCACGTAGTGACAGGACAAGGCTTCAAACTGAGAGTAGGTTTAGATTAGATATTAGGAAAAAACTTGATTGTGAGGGTGGTGAGTCACTGGAGCAGGTTGCACAGAAAACTGGTGGATTCCCAGTTCCTGGAAGTCTTCAGGGCCAGGCTGGATGGGGCTGTGAGCAACCTGGTCTAGTGGAAGGTGTGTTGGAATTTAAGGTCCCTTCCAGCCCAAACCATCCTGTGATTTGGGTTGGTGAGCTGCAAGAAGCATTTTGAGGACAGTCAGACACCTCACTGTCCTGTAACTCATTCCCAGGAGCCAGCAGCACAGGGATGAACATCCCAGACTTGTCCAGTCACCTCTGAAGTTCACTTGCAGCCTGCACAACAAAAATGGGAGCAAATTCCACAGTTCCCTGTGGTTTTTCTCATCTCTGAGTTAGGTTGTGCATTTTTTCTTCCCAAGATTGCTTTCTTGAGTGGGTGTTTAGGATTGTGGCTCTAAGGCTGTGAAGATGGTGAAGTGGGTACAAAACTTCTCTTGGAGTAAAGATATTTTAAAATTGCACCTGCCTATCAAAAATCTGCTGAATTGGCAGTTGTGCCATCGCCCTGGTCTTGCAGCATCCTACCACAGATAGGAGTGCACATAGAATCCCTTGGACTGGTGAGAAAGTGCACTGGGGCTGGGGAGATAAGGCACAGGCTGGCACAGCTGGCAAAAATCACCACAGGCAATCCCATTAGGTGAAAAATACAGTCTTTAATGGGTTCTGCTGATGCATAAAAGACCTGTTGAAGTGAAAATTTCACATAAACAAGAGAAGTGAAAATGCAGCTGTGCTGCTCTCCAGATTGCTGTGTAAAATGCTCCCATGTGTAGCTCCCTGAGTTCATCTCACATTCTGCACCCCCCAAAACTGTGGTAGTGTGGAGATGAGAGCAGCTGAGTGAAGCTTTCTGAATAAATTAGCCTTGCTGTCCTGTGGTATTCCAAGTCTGAGTAAACAGAAGAGACACTCTGTGCCTTAAAATCAGCAAGTTTGGGTTTTATTAGCCCTGGAGGGGCAGTAAATTCTAGAGCTGAGCCAGTGGAGCAGAGGAATGAGAGTCAAGTAAGGAGGTGTAGGGCTGGCTGAGGATATGCTGAGAAAGTCCTTGCTGCTTACTGCAGCCCAGGAAGGCAATTGGAAATTGAATCTACAGTGCACTGGGGAGCTCTTGGAGGTGGCTTAGGATGGGGTAAGGATTTGAGAAATCTGCTTGAGCAAAGGCTGCATGCAGCAGAGGCAAGAATAAGGGTGGTGGTGAAAGGGAGGTGGAGTGTTGATGTGAGCAGCAGCATATTAAACATGTTAAAACTGGGGGTCGGGGGTCAGGTATTGAAGCAACCAGAGTTAAGACAGGAGCTCAGCCAATACAGCAGAAACATGGTATGGGCCATCTCCATTAATCTACAGAAATCTGGATCCTCACATCCAAAGACTCCATTTTTTTATTAAAATTCAGGTTCTTCGAATAATCGACACCCACCTGGGAATCAGGTGTCCAGGTGGAATCTGTGCTGACCGTGCCCTTTCTGGGTGACAGCTGTTGCAGGGGTCAGGAGGGTGTTGGGGTGTGCCTCTCCCAGACCACAGGGTGCTCACATCTCCCTTCCCTCACGAGGCAGGCTTGTTTTGTGAATAAACAGTGTGCTTGGATGGGGAGTGTGGGTGGTGTCAGGAAGCCAGTGTGCCAGAAGCCTTGTTCCCAGAGAGATCCAGTGTTTACTGAAGATGCTAATTGCTGCCTCCAACCCATCATTATTTGTCTTCTGCCCGCAGCACACCCATCAAAGGTGCTGATAGTGCTTTTGCTGGGTAAAAGGGTTGTAAGTAGGAAAAGAGATGCTCTTGAATTTCAGGAGTACCACTGGCTGCTGCTTTACTTTTCTTGGTTTTCTTTTTTTTTTGATTTTTTTCTTTTTTTCTTTTTTTTTTTCTTTTTCCGTCTTTCTTTTTCCATCTTTCTTTTCTTTTTTCTTTTTTTCTTCCTTTTTCTTCCTTTTTCTTCCTTTTTCTTCCTTTTTCTTCCTTTTTCTTCCTTTTTCTTGCTTTTTCTTCCTTTTCTTCCTTTTCCTTCCTTTCCCTTCCTTTCCCTTCCTTTCCCTTCCTTTCCCTTCCTTTCCCTTCCTTTCCCTTCCTTTCCCTTCCTTTCCCTTCCTTTCCCTTCCTTTCCCTTCCTTTCCCTTCCTTTTTTCTTTTTTTTTCAGACTGAAGGTTGCAAAGGAAGGAAATGCTTTTGGGTTTTTTTTTGGTTTTGTTTTTTTTTTTAATGCCCCATATGGCCGTTTTATTAACTGGAAAACCTCCAGCTGAGAATTGGATGATGTTACAGAGCTACAGAGCAAAACTCATTCCCAGCCGTGTGGCAGAGCGTACTCGTGCCTTTGAATGTGAGCCATGCCTCTCCCAGCTAGGGTTAGGGTGAAAAATAAAAGCTGCCTTTGCCCTGTTTTGCTGACCCAAGGAAAACATTGTTGTTTTTCATGCTGGGGATGTTGAGCTTTTCAAACCAAATGCAAACCTTGAACAAGTGAGTTGTCAGCAGATCATCAAAGAGCACTTTGAGTTGAGGCTGTGGTACAGCAAACCCCTAAGTTTGAGGGTTTTATGAGTTTATCCACACAAAGTTAGTAGTAGAATAGGTACATTTTGACATGATTCCCTGTTTGTATGAATGGGTTTTTCTACTATAATATGAAAGAAACATTGCAAGCCAGACTTGTGTAACAGTGATCTGCACTTCCCAAGGATTGGCTCTTTGATTCCTGCCTGAGCAGCGTTTCTTCACATTATCTGCAGATTTCTGTCCTGTCTCCCCTGCTGAGACAGAGAAATTACTTGCTGTCTGTAGCTTCTCAGTTGGCAAATGAGACTGAGAATTTAGAGATAGCTTGTAGATGTGTTTATCATCTTCTGTGTGTATGTTGAAGTTACTACCTCAGTTTTCTGTCCAGGAGACTTGGAAACAGAGCATTTCTCCAGATCTGCATTTTCACTGGTCATTTTCTGTTGTGTGAAATGGGGAAAAGGAGGGTTGGGACCTCAGCCTTTGTTCTGAGAGTATCTTGATTTTTCCACAATATCCTGCAGACTTTCTGTCTCACAGGGATGCAGGAGAGAGGAATGGAATTTGTTCAAGTGGATCTCTTTAGATTTAACGATTTGCTTCCCTGTCAGTTGTGGTTGTAGGAATGGCTTTGATGTTTGGAAGCAGACCTTTCCCACTGCACATCCCACAAGTTGTGCCTGTGGTTCTGCTGCTCGCAGCCTCCAGAGCTGGATCCAGCACAGCAGAGTCCACGCTCACACCGTCACAAGTTAAGGTTCAGCAGATGATTCATTGCTTTTGCTGCCAGCTTCCCTCTGGAGCTGTGCTAGGCAGCACAGAGCTGCTGCCTGCTTGCCAGAGGTGATGTTCAGGAGGGAATGGGCTGGAGGAGGTTCCTCAGTGGGTAGGCAGAGCTCTCCATGCCTGTGAGCAGTGACTTGTGGCTTTTGCTTCTTTTCCCTGGAGATGCCTCTGGATGGGAGACAGCCTGCCAGAGACAGAGTGAATAAATAAGCTGTGCTCTGGTTACAGCAGGTGGATAGTATATCAGCAGGGTCCTCACAGCAGTGGCCAGGCTGTGCTGCCAGCTGGGCCAGAAGCTGAGATAACCTTTTGCTGCAGGAGCAGGGTCAGGGCTTGTGGTGGTGTTCACAGGGGTCCCAGGATGAGGGAAGGGATGAGAATGTTGACTCCATGTTTCAGAAGGCTTGATTTATTATTTTATGATATATATTATATTAAAACTATGCTAAAAGAATAGAAGAAAGGATTTCATCAGAAGGCTGGCTAAGAATAGAAAAAGAAGGAATGATAACAAAGGTTTGTGACTGACTGAGACAGTCTGGACAGCTGGACTGTGATTGGCCATTAATTAGAAACAACCACACAAGACCAGTCACAGATCCACCTGTTGCATTCCACAGCAGCAGATAACCATTGGTTACATTTTGTTTCTGAGGCTTCTCAGGAAAAAAAATCCCGAGGAAAGGATTTTTCATGAAACACATCTGTGACAAGGGCTCTGTCACACCAGGTGCCACCATCAGTGCCTCTGGGGACAGTGAGTGGCTGGGTGGCATCACTGGGGCAAGGCTGGTGTGCTGCTGCCATGGGGAGCTGGCACAGAGCAGGCACAGGCTCAGTTCTGCAGGGTCTGTCTGTCTAACCCATGGCAGGAAGGCTCTGGAAGAGAAGCAGGAGGTCAGAGAGAAGCAGTGGAAGGCTCTGGATGAGAAGCAGGAGGTCCAGTATTGACCACTGAGGCTTTCTGCCTCAAGCCCAGGTTATGGACACCTTAGTCACAGCCTGTCTGCTCAGCACCAAGTGGCTCCAGTTGCCTGAAGGGACCTGTCCTTTCCTGCTGGTCACAAACATGTGATGTGAGGCTGTGTGTTGTATTGCCCCAGGCTGTGTTGCTGCATGGGGATCAGCATCCCTTTTCCAGCCAGTTGTGTTCATAACTGCTGTGTTACAGCTGGAAGAAGGGGGAGATCTGGAGGTGACACTTCAATTGTTGTTTAACAGACTCCTCTGTGCAGCAGGAGGATGAGGCATCTCCTGTACAGATTTCTCTCTCTGTTCGAGTTCAGATCTAACCTCGAGTCACTGCATGGAGGGTCCATGTAGCTGAGTCTTCCTCCCCCATCAGGTGCACAGGAAACAGCTGCATGTCAGGGTTTGGCACCAGGTTTGTTTCTGGTGTCTCCTTCTGCTCTTTGTTAACGAGGCTTTTGGGGTTTAATTACAGTTACTGCCTAACTCAAGGCCCCAGTGCCTGTAGGTTCACAGTAGTCAGGGGAGAGTCTGGCTGCTCTGGAGCTGAGCTTGGGGGCTTGGGGCTCATCTCTGGAGATGCTGCTCTCCAGGAACTGCTCCTGCATCCAGGGATGCCATCGCCTACCCAAGTCACTGGCTTTGGTTTTGAGTATAGGTGGTTAGAGTACACTCTTTACACACACTTCAAACCCAGATTGTGCAGGATTACTGCTGGATAACAGCCAAATCCCAGGCAGTAGAGACTGTTTAATCACACTCCTCTGTCTCTGCTGGATTAACATAATTAATGTAAGCCCTTTTGGATGGGCGACCTGTTATTTGTCTGGTGCAGTTCTTAATTTGTGCAATGCTGTGCATATACCCAGCATGCTCTAGAAATGGTGATGAAGGTCTAATTCCACTTGCATGCAACTGTTAACCAAGTAAATCTCCATTGACAGACAAGAAGTTTACCACAACTTCAGAGAAAGTTGTAGACTACTTAAAAAAAAAACCAAAAAACAGAACGCCAAATTTAAATTGGAATGATAATTTTCCAAGTTTCTTCAAGGGAAATTAAAATGCTCTTTTTTATTTTCAGTGTAATTTCTCTAGGGAGCAGAAAAAAATAATTAATAAACCAAAGGTTCATCAGTGCCTTCTGATCCTGACCAATTTGAAGGGTGACACAGAGTTTAATATGCAGTGGAGGTAATAGTGATTGTGTCCTTGCACATCCAACCTGAGCACATGGGGCAGGAGCTGTGCCTTTATCTTCTGCCTTCTGTGGAATCTGGAATCATGGCAAGAAGGCAAAAAGTGTTTCTCAAACATACGACATCCATCCTATGGGCCCAAAATCCTGTTGGCTGAGTTGCTCCCTCCTGTTTATCTATGCTTCTTATGCAGCTGGACATTATCTAAACCTTAACAGGACATGCTGGCTGCCTTTTATTTCCACCATTTCAGGGTTTTCTAGCAGCAAATTGAAGGGAGTTTATTTAAGACAGGAAGAAAACCCAATGAAACAACCCTTGCAAAAACCGAACCTAACTAGTCAAATATTTAACTTGAATAATAATTTCTGAATTTTAGTAGGCATTTTGTGTGGCAGAAGTAATTGCAACATTCAGGGTTAGTTTGTTTTTTTAACGAAAGTTAACTTCTGCTTTCGTTGTCCCAGGTTTTAACTGTAACCTTTTATATTCAGAAAAATCCCGGATATAATAATTTCATAAGGAGGAAAATCAAGTCTCATCAGTTCTGGTGGATTGTTTTCTAGATCTTGGCTGTACCCATCTGCGCAGAAGGCGAAAGCTTTCTGGAGCATTCCCTGAAAAACAAACACTTGTGTCCAAGCTTGAAAATTAGCATGAAAGTGACATTTAATACTTGGCCACGAGCTGCAAAGGCTGTTATTTGAGCGGGGCTCAGAGGACCCTGGGTTGGGCAGCTCTGGCCGCGGGGTCCCGGCGTGCCCAGGTCCCTGCTCCAGCCGTGGGAACTGGCAGCGTTCCTGCTGGGAGCTCTGCAGTGGGCAGCGTGTCCTGGGCTGCCCTTCTCCGTCCTGCTTCTCCCACGTGCCCTTCCAGAAGCAAGAAGCCCTTTGCAGGGAGTGCAGAACAGGAGCTGATCACTTCACAGGCCAGCCGTGGTTGTGTGCTGCCTCTGATTTGTATTCAGCGCTAGTAGAACGCTCTCGTCACCCAGTCTGTGCTCACAAGCCTTATTATAACTAATGTCGAGGCATTTTTCTATAATTTTTCTCCCTGGAGCCACATGGTGTAAGGAATTTGGGATCCTGTGCAAGTCCCAAATGCTCTGTGAAGGAGCACAGACGGCAGGAGCATCATTACACCTGGGCCAAAACCTGTGTGTGTGTGTGTGTATGGGGAGGATGGGGTGGCTTATTTTCAGCTGCAAGAAGCCCGGTGTTTCAAGGTTCATGTGGAGCATCATTTGCAACAGAATAAATAGCTTGGCATGTCACATTTTACACAGCAGAAATGCTTCTGACTTTCCAGCCCTTGGTATCTGTAACTCGCTTGAAAGAATTGCTGACGTCTGCCCAAATGCCAATATCTTCTCAGCTCTATGAACCTTAATATCACAGCTTAAGCTTTAGTCTTGGGGCTGTGCAGCACAGCTAAAATCAAACTGTGTTCCCAGCACTGAAGGAGATCCTGACTTTTAACCCACTGGCTTTTTTATTTATCTTCCTTCTGTGCTTGCTGTTGAATTGCAAAGGCAATTTAATTCCAGGGTTTCTAAATGGCATATGATTTCTACACCATGATGGCAAATCTCCTTTGGGCTGTTTATACCATCTGATGCTGGTGGCCTAAGCAGGGGCAGGTCAGCACAGCACGAAGCAGGGCACTGGTGTTGTATTTCCTTGTACCCTTTCTTTATTCATAATAAAACAGGCAGGTCACAGCAGTGCTTAATCTCCACCTTCCTGTTAATCTTTACATTGCTTTGGTTCAGTCTTCTTTCCTTTGCAGCTCCCTGCTGCTAAACTCTCTCCTTTTTCACCCCGAGTGTGTTTTGTGCTCAGCCTCATAGGCTTGGTGGCTTTGTCTTTGCCTTCCTGGAGAGATGTTCCTGAACAAGGGTCTGGCTCTGTGTTTTTGTGGCTGGGGGTGACTAATGAGGGATGTCCCATCCCACCAGGAATCCCAGCAGGACCTGCTGGTGTCACCATTCAGTCAAAAACACCCAGATTCAGAAGTTTAAGGTTGTTTAAAGGATTAAAGCTGGTATGGATTGGTTTGGCAGAGGGCTCTCACAGGCTCTGAATGCTGTAACCATTGCAATGAGACCTGTATTGGGGAGATATAATGGTCAGCTCTTTTTTCTTTTTTTCTTGCTTATGGTCGTCAGAGATGCAGCTTTTAGGACCCAATCCTTGACACTGGGCATATAATGGGAAATGTCAACTTCACTTAGTGAGAGCAGAGGGACCTGATACCAATCACTGCAATTTATTCTCATTTTCCCCTCTTTTAAGTGGACAGTTTGTTTCTTGGGTTTTATTTCTAATGACTAAAGTACTTTTTAACCTAGTAATTAACCTCATTAAATTCCTAAGCATTTTTAAGACTTACTCAAGTCTTCTGCCAACACCCTCACATGTTGTGAACGTCACTCACAGAAGGCTCCTGGCTGTGACTTACAGGTATTCAGGAGTTTGGGATTTGGGGCTGACCAGTGTGGACCAGTTCACCCCAGAGTCCTCTGCCTGCCCTGGAGGAGAGGACAGAAGTGGTGTGTGTGGTTTGGGCCTGGTGCCTGAGGTGTGATTCCCCTTGAGTCATGCAAGGAATTGTTACTGCTGTTCCTTCCCATCCCACGCACTTTGTTCAGTGTCAAAAGTAAGGTCTCAGAAAATGAAATTAATTTCATCTTGGTGCAGCTATTAATGTTACACACTGCAGGAAAGCTCTTTAAGGAGGCCGTCGACCTTCATCCATGTGGAATAAGTGCTGAATAATGGAGAGCTTTCATATTTCCACAAAAAGAAAATAGCTTTTTAAGTCAACTAGAGACTACAGACGTGGAGGAGGGGAAAAAAAAAAAGCCAAACTGCATTAGGAAACAGTGGGCAGAGTGTGCATGAGGACAGAGCAGCAGCTCCCTCCGTCTGGCAGGTGCTGCTGTTTGCAGAGGCCTCTTGTGAGCACGTGGAACTGCACTGACCTGTCTCACCTGCTGCTCCCCTGGTACCTGCAGACTTTTACAAGTCAGTGTGTTCAGCTTTTCCTCCTCTCCAGCCCGGAGACCTGCTTGGTGTCTGCACTGCCAAGCCCTGCCCCAGGTTTTTCTCTCTTTCCTTGGACTGCGTCACATTGCGTGTTTCTCTGATGTCCTCTGGTAACCTGTGGTGTGCTTCAGGCATTTATTTAAGGAAAGAAATGCACCCTGAACAATTTATAGATGGCCTGTTTCGTCTCCCCACCTGTTCTTGCTTTGAAGAAACATCATGTTCTGGGAGCAAAGTTCTTGTTTCCTGATGGTCTCTTAGTGAGGCTGTTTAGAATGGCCACGCAGGAGAAGGATCCTTCTCCCTCACCCTGCCTGTTTTGTGGGGTTTGCCTAAACTTCACCACCCTGTTGATAACTGGGGTGCTCAAAGCCTGAGCTGCTCACAAAGAGTTTTCCAGGTTCAATCTCTGCCTAATGCATCATCAGCTAAATAATTGGAAATGTTAGCTTGTGCCTCTGTGTCACCCCATGAGGTAGGAGCCTGTAAGAACTTAAGATCTTAAGATCTTAAGTGGTAGTTTTGAAGTGACTACACAGAAGAACCAAAATCCACTAAGAAAGGATGGAAATTAAGATTCCCACCCATCCCTTTAAAGCTTTATTACTGAATATGAGACAAGTTTGATTTTGGAACTATTATATGTAAACTTTGTGACATCATTTGGTCCTTAGGCACTTCTCTATATATTGCAGTTGCCTTTCCTTTTCTAGGAAAAAATATGAAAGCCAGCAAACAAAAGGCAGTTGTGGTTTTTTTTCTGTGTGGCTTTTTGTAGTATTGCATGCTTCTGGCAGTGTGACAAGAGAACAAACAGCTTCCTTAGCACACAGTTGTGCTGAAAAAGGTCTGAGAGAGCATAACAGGCCTCCTTGAGAATGCTGAGTGAAGGTACAAGGAGAGGTTCTCATCACATGAGAAGAGGAGCTGATGTTTGGACCTTGGACAAAAGAAGCTATTAAAATTTTGGCTTTCTGACAAAGCAGCAACAGCTCCTGTGTCTTTGCAGTACTTGAGGACTAAGCAGCCATGTCCCAGTGCTTCAGAGGGACACTTGTCAGTGTGGCTGTCCCCGAGCACAGGGGACTGGGGGGGACTGGTACATATGGAGTGGAACAGGGATGTCAGAGATAGGAGGGCCTGGATGGACAGACAAATTCTGCACCACTAGCAAGGTAACCAGGAGCCATTCCTGTGACTCTGCTTGCTTGCAGCAGCAGCAGAGCTGGGTTTGGCTCGCTTCCCACAAGTCACTGAACTTCATTTTGCATCTGTTTCCACAACGTGCAGAAAGGAAAGGTAATAAATATTTATTACTCTCTAGCCTGGATCCAGGTTTTATTCCTCTTACTGTTCTTCCCCCAGCTCCTGTGACAGTTTATCTTGTGGCTTTGGAGTTCTCCAGCTTGGGGAAAATTGAAGGGTTTACAGGAGGTGTTGAAAGAGGCCACTGCCACCCCAAGAAGCATTGCTCAATAAACCTCTCTAATGTTTGTCTCCTGGAAGAGAGGCAATTATTTGCCTCTGCCTTTCCACTTTGCTGGTAATTACAAGCTCTCCTCTAGCATGTCAGATGCTAATCTGCCATTTATCATTGCCCAGCTCTGCAAAGCACCTGGAGGGGGCTTCTGAGATGGGAGCACTGCACATCCAGCTGTGGCCCCGTGCCCTCCACAATGAGTCACCCTCATCACGCTCCTGAAAAACCCTCCATTGCAGGAGTTTAAGGAGGGGGAAGAAAAACTTAATCTTTCATTGCTTAGATAATGAGTCATTCTTATGAAATTCATGGTGCATTAGGAGCATCAGTGTTCTCAGGAGAGAAAACCAAGAGAAGTGAGACTTTGTATGCAGTATTGACCTTCTGTCTTTTGGGGTTTTTTTTCATGGAATTAAAATGCAGTTTCTTTACATCACATGAAAAATTAAAAAGTGAAATTGATTGCAATGAAAAGGAAAATAGAGAGTGCCATATAGCTACCTACCCTTCATCTGTGTATACCAGTGGGACTTATTAGTTTGGGTCCAGATCTCTGCTCTTGGTTTGAAGGCTTACACTTTTCTTTCTAAGTTTAAAGAGAAAGGGCAGTATCTTTTTTTGAGTCCACAGAAGCTGCTGCACACCAGTGTTATGTGGAAAAGCAGTCATTGATTCTTGGCTTATCCTGATTTTTTCCTCTGGACAGCATCAACAGCAAGGAAATCATTAAACGGTGATTTTATTCCTTTAAATTGAGGGGAGTTTGTATACATCTTTCTCTGGTGCTTCTGAACTGCCCTTCCTCTCACACACATTTGTGCCATTGGTCCTGGCAGTAATTCAGGGATTTCTGTGCTAAATTAAAGATATGGACAGCTGAGTCCCTCTTTGTTTGCACCCTGTCTCACGTAGAACCAGCAGCAAATGTTCAAGTGTGAAAAAACACAAGGCTGATCCTTTCCTGGTATAACAGTTCTGGCTGGTCAGTGGTTTGGTTTTGGAGGCTCCCTCTGGACCATTGCCATATTAAGTCAGTCTATACTTTCCAAACTCATCTAACCTGAATGTGGGCTGATTTGTATTTCAGGCCTTGAAATATCTTGCAGCAGCAAGTTCCACCAACAAAATTCTTCTTTTTAGGTCTCTTTGACAGCTTCTGCCTGGGTTCCTACAAGCTCTGACAGAATAGGAGTGTTTCGTTCATCTCTTCCACACAATTCAGTAATCTTAAGTTCCCAAAGCAGCGGTTCTCTCCTTCCATATTTCCATTCCATATTTCTAGTTTCCTTATCTTGTATTGTCTGTCTTTTCTAGTTCTTTTCTATTGTTTCTAAAGCTGGATGGCCAGATGTTCACATTTGATACGATACAGGTTTGCTCTGGAGTTGGACAGTGAACTCACAATGACTTCTTTCCTTTTTCATTGCCCTCAAGTACACGTGTGTCCCTCAAGTTCTGCAGAGCACATTCTGAGAGACTTTTTGGTATCAGGATGGATTTGTTTGTTTATTTGTTTCCTATGAGAGTGTAATTAACAGCCTGAGCATTGTCTAGCACTGAGACATTCTGGCACATCTTCACAGCCCCTCAGTTGTGTCATTGGGTGGGGTTGGTTGACAGGATTCCGGGAATGTTGTCCTTTCTTGTTGGACCCAAGGCCTTCTACAGCATGACTCATTTCTTACTGAGACTGTGAAAAGTACTTAAAGAGTTGCTAAAGTGGGATTTTTGAACAAAGGAAGAGAAACAGAGAATAGAATGCTGTAGGCAGAGGCATGGTCTGTGTGGAGGTGTGTCTCTGAATGAAGGTATGAAAGCATTGTACAGTATGAAATTGGTTATTATTTTGAAATCAATGCACTGGAAAGACAGAGCATCAAAACTTAGCCTTACACCTGTATTCCTGCTGCAGTAAATATTTTTTGTAAAAATCAATGGAGGGAGCCTACTCAGCAGTGTAAATTCTGTGTAATTATTGAGCAGAGAATTATGGTTGTCACATATTGATTCCCCCCTGCTTTGTAAGAGGTTCCTCTATTTTCCAGGGCTGAATTCCTCTATTTTCCAGGGCTGAATTGCAGTCAGTGTTGGCATTAAGGAACTGGGGAAAGGACAGAACGTGCTGCTGCTAATCAATATGTGGGCAAGGGGCTGCGTGTGAAAACGCACGTGTGAAATGCACACAGATTGCTTCAGGAGCATCTGACTCACATAAGCAAAACTGCTCAAGGACTGGAATTTCCTCCTCTGACCCCAGAAAGCTCAGCTGCTCCAGCAGTTCGTGTGAGCTAATCTTGAGCCATTGCTTCGGGGACAGCCCTGGAGATGGGCACTTGTGCAGTTCTCCTCCTCTGCCACCCCCCCTGCCCAAAAAGAAATGTTAGAGCTGTGTTTTGTCCTCAGAGTCACGCTAGGATGCTTGTCTGGGATTTTAGTCTGCTGCTTCACTACTTCTTAGAGGTGTTTGCAGTGCAGAAAGAGTAAAACATTTCCTGGACTGCGTGTGCAGAGGCTGGCGGAACCTGAAGGAGGACATCATCCCCTTTGTGCTTCAGTTTGCTTTTGTTTTAGAGCCAAAGGATTACATCTGTCATCTTGGGATGGGTTGTTAACATCACAGAATCACAGCTCCCAGTGATCCATCCTGAGGAGCTACACAGCATTATTCTGCTTTTAAACAAGCAACTGCAGCTGCTCAGGGGAGCGTTTTTCCTTCAGCTGCGTTGTGTGCCAGAGCAATTTAAGTCCACTAAAATGAAATACTGGCTAGGGATTTGTGACAGAGTAGCACAGTCATCCTTATTTTCAAATTCTCAGGAAAGGCAGGTGTAGCTTGCTCAGAGAGCACCCTGTCCTGAGACTGAGGTCACACCTTGGTTTTACACTGTTCCTTTGGAACATCCCAGAAACACTGGTGGAGTTTCCAACTGAAGCTCCACACAGTGGTTGGGGATAAGGGAGGGCTGTAGCTGGGGGTATGTGCAAGATCAAGCATTCTGACTGAGTAGAAAGTCAGTGATTTCAAGGGTTAAAAAAAAAAAGAAGGGGAGGAAAAAATCTTTAAAAGGAAATATGTCAAAGTTCTGTTTGCTTGGAACATTCCCAGGCAGCAGCAAGGGTTTTTCTGGGGTTTGTTTCAAAATTAAAGATACTAAGAAAAGGGACAATCTCCGTTCACTGCACACCTGTTAATGAGGTGTATCTTTAGTGCTGGGATGGAAGGGCTGCCTTGCTGCTGCTGTTCCTCTCACCTGCACCATCCTTCACTTTGCAGAAATGTCACCATCTCCCAGCCCTGTGGTGCTGCAGCTGGAGAGCTTTGCCTCCAAAGCTGCCCTAGTGCCCCCTCTTACTGTGACTGCACGAGTTTGCTGTGCCTGCTGAGATGGGGAGCTCAGAGCCTTCCTGGGGTTCCAAACAGGTGCTGAGATGACTTATTGCAGAACACAGCCCTGGGGTTGTTCAGCCTTACCCTGCTGGGGTGCAGAGCCAGCATGGGATTGGGATGGGGAAAGGAAAAGGAGTGCTGGTGAGGCTTTCTTGTATGCCACAGCTTAAAAAAAACCCCAAAGTTATCACTTGACCTTGCAAGTTTAACCTACTCTGAAGAAGTTTTGAAGTAGCTGCTGTCTCTGAGGCACTTGAAGCAAAACTGGTTGGTAGCTGAGAAGATCCACAGCTATTTTGGGCAAGCTTTGCTGGTGCAGGCTGGCAGCACAGGGTGGGCTGCAGGCTCTGCTGCCAGGATTAATGCAGCAAACACTCTGGACAGGGCTTTAACTGAAAGGCAGCTCCTGCCCACAGTGTCTCATCCTGGAGTGCAGCATGAAGTGGTTATTGATGCAGCTTCTGTCTCTGAAAAGGGGCTGGGGAAGGGAAAGCCTCCTGTTGTGAATGAAAGGATGGCAGCAAACTTCCTAGGGCTCGTTTCTGATTCATGTGCGTGTTTCTGAAGCAGCTGAGAAGAAGAGACTCCTTCTTCATAGCACTTTCTGCAGCTTTTGGTTTCCAATGCAAATCTTGCATTTAAAATCTTGGATTTGTGGAGGATGTGAATTTAAAAAGGGAAAAAAAAAAAGGAAATTTGTTTGGTTTCCTCTTTATTCCTAAGGAGGTGGAGGAAAACTTGTACAAGACTTGGTATTGCTGCACTGAGTACTGCTGGGTGTTTTGGGAAGAATGGAGGGCAAGCTTTTCTGTAACTGCAGGAAATAATGTGTACCTTGTGTACAGTAAAGCATGGATAACTTCCTTCCTTCCTCAGATTGTGCCAGAGCAAAAATGTATTACTTGTCTGCCAGTATCTGTTTAGCCAATGTGTTTGGGTGTTAGCTGTCTGCAAGAGAGAAAGCCAGGTCAAGGATAAAAATCCCATACTAATCCACTGTCTATTTAATTTCAGCTAAACCCTCCTGCTTTTCTGCCTTTTTACCTCTGTGGGGTCAGCAGGGTGGCTGCTGCTTTGCTGTCGTGTGCTGCCTTCTGCATGTTTTAACCTGCTAAAATACCCTGCATGTCTGTGACAATCTGGCCACAGCATCTCCCCATAACCCTCATTGCTGCTGGGCTCCTTCCTAGGGTCACTCCAGGTAACTGCAGTGTTGTTGCACAGGCAAATCAAAGCAACATTTGTTGGGTATTTTTGCTTTGGCTCCACATTTAAATCCCTTTCTCCTTCTGTCTCCTGGCCTCAGCCTCAGGCTGCTTTGCAAGCCTATTGCAGTCTGACCTGTGGCAAGAGGGACACTTAGTCCTTTCTTGATTGTGATTCCTTTTTCTTCTGGAAATGTTATTTAGAGATCTTGTTCCAGTTTTTGAAATTACAGCCCTTATATAAGGTCACACAGTTTCCAATCTTGTCTGTGTTTTGTACAGACCAGTGGGACTTGCCACCTAAAAATCATTTATGCCCTATTAGCCCTTTCAGTTCTTAATGCACCTTTTACTGACTGGTAGAGAATACAGATTTAATGGTGTCCAGGAGTGGAAACCTCCATTGCTATTTGATCAGAGGAAATAAATAAAGATGGGAGGGTTTTGTTGCTACAGGAAAGCAGAGCAAAGCAAGCCACTATATACACTGAGCATTAAGGGTTATTGCAAGAAATACCTTTTTTCAGGTACAATACTTAAGTGGGAAGAAATTCAGCTTTATGAGGACAGAACAGGCTGAAGCAGAGCTTTGCTGCCAGGTTCCCATCCCAGAGGACTCTGAGGCTCTGTCCAAACTGCTCAGTGAGAAAAGTGAAAACGTGCTGATCTACATGTGCCACCTTGCTACAAAAACGTAAAGAAAAATCGGAGAATAACACACTTGGTGCTCATTTACTGAGCTCTGCTTCCCACGCAGCCAGCCATAATGAGCTGAGACAAAAGGATCAGGTGAGTGGGAACAGGCTGCCAGGGAAGGAGCTGCTTCTCCATGGCCAGGGAGAATTGGAGAGAGGAAAATTAAATAGCCAAGCTAATGTGTTTGGAGGACACATTAGCTGCACTCCAGTAAAGGGAGAGACAGGGAATTGGGAATGCAGGCTCTCCTCCTGCCTGGCAGCTGTTTTCTAGGGCCTCTGTAGCCTCAGGGCTCAGGAAGAACTTTTGCTTGTCTGTCAGGTGTTGTGGCTGGCAGGGCTGGTCTGTGCTGCTGTTACAGCTGCAGGAGCTGTAGAGCCACAGGGCAGGTGCTCCCTGCAGCCCTGCCACATCACTCCTCCACCTGGGCAGGGCAGCAGACCTCATCCAGGCCTTTCTTGCTCACACACTGAACAGCAAAGCTTTTTCCCTGGCATCCATCAGCTTTTACAGTGGCCCCAGGGAGGCTTTCCTCACACAGGGACTATGGAGCACTTGCTGCTTTCTCTCACCCCGAGGTTCCCATCCCTGCTTGCAGCAAGTAAACTGAGTCAGAGATGCCCCAGGCTGGGTTTGTGGAAATGCTCCCTGCATGGAAGCTGTTTAAAAGTGGCTGTTGCCTGAGCAACAGCTGAGATTTATGAAAATCTAGGTCTTGCTCTGTGTGCTTCTGACAGCAAATCAGTGTTCGTTGCTTTGTGTCTTGACTCTCAAGATAAATGTCATTGTCATCAATTTAATATATCCAATCTGTTTCTATTTCAGCAGGAAAAGCATATAAGGTGCTCGGTTCTTGCTTAGTAAAAGTCAACCACAATTAATTTATTCTTCTCCTCCCTGTCACCGCAGTATAAAACTCTGGACTAACTCAAAGCTTTGTGTACTTGAAGTGCAGGGTTTTTTCTCTGTCGAAGATGTTTAACCTTTGGCTCTTCACCTGTGATTTTCTGCAGCACCCTCCTGCAGCTCACACTCGTGCCCTTGTGCTATAATGCAAAGTCATGCTGGATAATCACACAGCAGCCCAGGAAACACAACTTGGCCCATGATCAAACCTGTTTCACAGCTCTGTATGCTCTGTACAAAAGGTTTTTGGCTCATAGAAATTAGCCTGTGCTGCCTCTGGGGCACAGTTTATTTTGGGGTTTTATCCTTTCAGGCATTAAGGACTTTTGGACATGTTTTGAGGTCTTAAAAAAAAAAAAAAAGTAAATTCTTGTTTGCTCATGTTTGTATTTTTTAATAACTAAACCATTTTCTAGCAGGTGTGGTGTTTATTTGGATTTATAAGAGCAAGACAGTAAAATGCCCAGCTCAATTACTTCAGTGCCCTTACAAATACATTCAAAACAAACCAGATAGGAAAACAAGACTGGTGGCCACCTCCACTGTGTACAGCAATTGAGCTCCCCTGCCCTGGGGAGAAGGAGCCACTGGAGTCTGTGCTGAAGAGCCCTGCTGGGTGAGATTCAAACATCCCAGCCCAGCCATAACCAGTGTTATCAACAGGTGGGAGCTTTGGGGTTTGAGGGGTGAACCATCCCCAGGGAGATTTGAGGTGCTGCTTGTTGGAGTCATTTTCAATATTTCCTGGAAGCAAGACCCACCTCTTGCTGTACTCACCAAGCAGCTTCTTGCTTAATGCCATCAAATCCAAGCACAATTTATCTCCCACATGAAGATGAGTGTCAGGCACCACCCTCTGCATGAAGGTGTGCATGCCCTGCTCCTTCAAGAACATGAATATCTAACCACACTTGCAGGTGATATGATTGTTTACAGGAAGAAATCCCTTTTGTACTTTCAGGATGCTCTGTTCACTCGTTCATTCATTCATTCATTCATTCTGTTCACCTGCTCGTTTGGAAATTGTGGCTTTAACTTCCTTTACTTGCTTTAGCTTTGTCATCCATGAAATGGAAATGATAATACTCATTTGCTTACTTCAAAAATTTGTTAAGAGGATTAGCTGTTCTTTGGACAGAGTTTTGAAACCTTATACAAATATTAAGGTTACTCTTAATAGGCCACGTGGAGCAAAAGAACTGTCAAAAAAAAAAGAAAGAAAAGAAGCTCAAAGTTGAACTGTCCTCATGCTTTGCAGCAGTCTGAGTTTCCAGGTTCTCACTGTGTGTGCTGCTCTGGAGATGGGATTTGTAGGGCTCCCATGTTCCTGTTCAAAGGTGTGCACCATGGGAAGCTCCTCTGCTTTAAAATACCCTTCACAACCCAGTTCTCATGTCTGTTGCCCAGCTTGTCAGCTTGCAAACAGCTGAGCTTTAGGCATTTTAAGGAGCTTCAGAAGTGTTTTGAAAATCCTCAGTTACAAGATTGTTTTCAGTTTTCCTAAATGAAATCTCAGACTGTACTTTTTAGGGATTTTCTTTCTAAGTATAGGTTCGAGGGGGTGAGTTTCCATTTCAGAATTCAAGTTAGCTTGAAATGTGGTGGCTTTTTGGAGAAGCCTTTCTATTTTTTTCTCTCTAGCTCTGGTAATCTAGATGTGCCAGCCTTGAACCACTGGCAGTGTATATAATTTTCTGGAAGATATTTCTCAAGATTTGTTTTCAGCTTCCATGCTTTTATCTTGGTGTGGTCCTTTCAGTGTGGAAGTTGTTCATCCTAAGGGAAGGAGCAGGTCAACATCTCTTTTGAAAATTACTTTGTTGTCTTGTTGCAATGCTTTAAGAAGTAATTTGAAGATGCATTTCAGGTCCCTGAAGTGAGGCAGAGGACACATATGCCATATCTCTTCCCCTTCCAAACATGCATGGGGAAAATTTTTTTCTGGTTTTCTGTCTTTCTCGCTACTCTTGGCCTATTAAAATAGAAGTTGCTTCCACCCACCATGTTCTGGAAAAAGCTGTTGCTGTTCTAACCATAAGGCTCTCATTAGAGTCAATGGGAGGTATATGACTAACCCTTCATGTGAGCCACTTAAGGAAAAAATTGTAATTAATAACATGGCTTTTGTGTGGAAAACATTTTTGGTGTTAAAAAAGGACTCGGTTTTGTCCTTGATCTATAGCACATTTATGGAGGAGTGTGCATGTTTCAGCATGCTCTGTAAGGAACATACACAGATCTCCTCTTAAAATAGTGATGGAGTTTGGCCAAAGAGTGACAGCTCTGCCCCCTCCCATTCAGTATGTTCCAAAAGGAGCTCCCCCTGGGCACTACCTGGCTCCTGAGGGGATGGGGTTTGGTGGTTTCCATGTCCTGCTTGGGCACATGGGGTTTGGTTGTTTTCCATGTCCTCTGCTCTTGGTTTGGTGCCCCCAGGGAGAAACCCTCCCCTCTCCTGCAGGGTGTGTGAGTGCTGGGTGTGGGTTTATGTGATTTCTCAAATTTCTGTCTCTTTATTACCCAGGCAGGCTGATGATCTGTGAACAGACTCTGCAGATGTTGGGATTTTAGCACTGCTGGGTTTTTGCTGGTTTCTCGTGGAAGTTTGTGGCTGACTGCCTTTTTAAATATCTTGGTGCATCAGTATCTGGCACTGTGGGGGGAAGAAATAAGGCTTTCTGTGAATGTGAAGTGTGCTGAACTAAAGCCAGCAATCTTCAGAGTCTTTAATTACCAAGCAATTCAAAACCTGCCACTTTTGAGAGAGATATTTTGACACCACTTGAAGGTTTTAACATCTGCTCTTTGTACGGAGCTGAAGGCATTTGGTAGAATCTGTTGAATTTTTCACTGGATATTTTCCTTTGCATTCCTACCACAATAATATAGTGTGCAGAATGGGAGCTCTGTCAGCAAAGACAGCTAGGTTTTTGTGGTGCAAAAATTAATTGTTATTGAACCCTCAGTAATCAAGTATGAGCTCATGTTTGGGGAGGAGGGTTAGAGAAGAATTGCTTGGATTGTAGTCCAATTGATGCACTGCTCCTCCAAAGCCCTGGCTGAATTATTTCAATTAGGCTTTCCCTGTTTATGAAACTTTACAGGGTGTTACAGGTTTTTGAGTAATATTTTCAAAGAGGTAAAAGCAGGAGTTGCTACTAGGATGGAAATGCCTGTCAAACCACAGCTACTGATTGTTTGTCATGGGCTATGCTGGACATTTCCCGTGTTCAGTGAAGGTTTTATTTGTGGTGGTGCAATGCTCTCATTTAGGATACTGTCAGATTCTTTAATGGGCATGGCAATGATATTCATGGCAATGATAAAGGGTATTTAGTTTATCCATGTGGTTTCTACTTTGCAGTCAATGCAAAAAAACTGAGGTGCATCAACATGTGGCACTGCCTTGAAACCAGAGATGCGCCACTTGATGTGATTTGGAAGACTTGTAAAAGTGGGAGAAAGTCCCAAAAGTTCTTATTGAGGTCCGTGTTTTAAACCTGATTCTTCAGCTCCTTTGATGGAGGAAGCAGGAGGGAGATGCTCTGCTTTCTGCTGGGCTGTCCATGGTCCTACAGCTGCACCCTGCCCTGGGGAGGAGGGAGCAGTCAGTGCCTTCCCTGCTGTCATCTGCCCAAGAGTCACATTCCCTGGTGCCAGATGAGTCTGTGGCACAGTCTGGGCATCCTGCATGCCAACGAGGCAGAGCTGTCATATTTACTGCTTTTAATTCTGTCTTTGTAGCACTGGCACAGAGGCTGAGATGGGAGCAGAATTCCTGAGTCCTGCCTGTGCTTAATCAGTTTCTCTGTGAAACTGTACTATGCTGTAGCTCTCCCCAAACAGGGTGTTTTATAAATGGCTTTTTTCCTCTCCTTGGCTTCCTACAACTCTACCCAGAGCTGCCAGCCAGTTTGGTTTCACACGTAGGAGGTCCAGCTGGGCTGTGGGGTGGGATCTGGGGGGGATTCTGCCATCCAGGCTGGAGCCTTCCCGTGGAGCTGCCTCTCTGTGGTGTCACAGTGATCCTCTGAAAGCTGCTCTTTAATTCTGCTCTGGAAAGGTGTGGGAAAGGATGCTGATCAAGTGGGAGATGATATCCTCCAAAGTTCTGCAGAGCCAAGCTGTGTCTAACTCCCCAGGCTGATTTCTAGGAGGAAAATGCAGCCATTGCTTCTTCAGCTGTCTTATTTTTGTATGCAGGCTGCTTGCTTGCATGTGCTGTCCTCCAGCTCTGTCAGTTTGAGAGTGGCTTACTGTTTGATTCTGTTCTAATCTTTTCAGTTAAATGAAGGCTGGCCTTGAAAAGAAGCTTGTAGCATTTTTCCCAGCTGTTACACGGAAAAGAAACAGCCCCTCCTTGCTTCATTTCCAGCACCTCTGCTGTGCTCAAGCTTTTGGAGAGACTGCCAGCTTAATTCTGACCAGGTTTCCTTGGTATCATGACAGGACTTCAGTGTTAGTGTCTCCTTTCCTGCTGTAAATTATCAGCAGATAATCACTAGAAATCACTAGCTTGCTTTTCCCAGGGATCTAGTGATAAATGAGGGAATAAATTAGGGTAGTTGTCCACACTTGTGCAATAAACAGCTGATAATCAGTATTTTATAGCCAAAACTAACATAACCCTCCCTGAAAATACAGGGTCAGTCAGGATATAAAAGTAAATTCTCTAACTGTCGAAACTGAACTTGAGGAACATCTAAACTGAATTTTTTATAGATGGCCAAAAATACTTCAGCTATGTGAAAAACCCCACTCCAGAACAGAAAAGCTGATGTTTATTTTCCTTTTTTTTCAACTGCATTCTTTTCTGGACAACTCTGTACAGCTCTGGAGGCCATGAGAGTAAGGCTGAGTGCCTTCTGTGTAGATGAAGGTGATGACTTCTCATTCCATGCCAGGAATTCCCAAATGCTGTTCCCATTGACAGGGACAGAATGTGCAGCTGCTCAGGGTCTTCCTTGGTATCAGATATTCACTGGGCTTCCCTGAATGCTCCAGTGGCCCCAGCATGGCTGGGGTTGCTCCTTGGATATGGTGGCCAATCTGTTACTTTTCCCTCTGCTTTGTCTTTTCTTGCTGTCTTTATCTCCTGCATGGGCTCTATCATCCATTTAAAGCTTTTTGGATAAAACTGCTACCTGTTGTCTAACTCCTACATAGGGCTTTATACCAGCTGGACAAATGTAAGACAGAGGTTTAGAGCTCTGGGAAGGCTATTTTACCCTGTTATGGAGCCTCTGTTTTCACTACACTTATTTCCAGAGATAATTTTTATCAAGTTTTATCAAGCCTGGCCCTGATCTCAGTTTTGTAGAATGTTCCCTATTTCCTGCAACTCATGGGCAATAATCACATTTAGGCATGAGCTGGTTATTAGATTTAATTTGGAGTTGGTCAGGGAGGCTGCAGTTAGGATGGGCATGTGGTGAATTTCTGTGGAAGGCAAGGATGTGCAAAGTCAGGAGGGTATGAAGCTTCCAGAAGAATAAGGAGGCTTGGGCACCTGCTGTCTACACTGAATTGTGCTGAAATGTCACCTCCCTTTGGGCAGGATGTCTATGAAAGCAGGCTACATCTATTTACATCTTTAGATAGAAAGAAGACTTCTTTCAATAGAAGAATGTCACATTGTGTCAGTGAGTGCAGTAACTTCTCAAACACCATTCAAAACCATCCACTTGCAGGACACAAATGTGACTGCTGGAGGAGTGCTGCACAGCTCTGCAATTCCTCCTGATCCCAGGGAGCACCTTGTGAAACCCTGGGGGACTGGTGAGGCATGGGCTGGGGATGGGTGTGTGAAGAGAGGAGACATCCACCAGTACTGTCAGCAGCTAAAGGTGGTGCTTCAGAGCTGTAGAGGCTGAAGAGGAGAAGCAGATCCTCAGGGCTGTACAAGTGCCTTGCTGTCCCAGCAGCTGTGTGAGAGAGCTGCCAGGGATGTATATCTGGAGGGAGGGATAAATCTTCAGTGCTGGGCAGAACATGGGGAGGTAAAAGAGCTCTTTGCACATATTCCTGCCATGACATGCAGGCGCTGCCTTTCAGTTGTGACAGTAAAAGAAAATCTCGTTTCCCTGGGTCTGCAGGTAGTCCTGCAGTTTAACTAACCTTTCCTTTGAAGTCTTGGCAGACTGCAGTGGTTCTAAGAGGCTTTCAATTTTGATTAGGCACAGAGCCTGAACTGTCAGCACAGCTCCCAGGTGTATTTGGGCAGAGATGTGACCACAGGGGTAGAGCTGGTGCAGGAGCTGGAACAGTGTGGGGTTGCATAGCAGTCCCTATAAGGCCCTATTGCAACAGCATATGCTGTGTTTGCATTGCTTAGTCTGAGTCCATACTTCTGTTGAAGAATTTAAATGCCAAACCTGATGCAGAGAAGTTCCATTGTCACCGTCAGCAGTCCTCTCCTTCCCCCGGGTGGGCAGATGGAAGTGCAGGAGTGAGCTGTGCTCCTTGCAGTCATTACTGCTTCTAGTTGGTCTTTGTCAGAGCAGCAGAAGAGGCCACTTTGCTTAATCTTATATTGTCTTAGATTCAACTAAAAGGAGAATTGATGAGGCTAGGCTGAAATTTTACAATTAAGGAGAATTGTCAGATCCAAGCCAGTGGGTCAGATGGATCCGTGTCCTAACTGTACGTTTGACCTGCAAGTAATGAAACTGCTGGAAATGTCCATTCTGCACCAAAATCAGTGGTGGATAAGGAGGTTTCAGATTGTCAGTGGTCAGGCACAAGGGGAGGATACTTGTGGCTGGGTTCTGGCTGCTGTGCAGCTGCTGTGCTCCTCCCTGCACATCACACTCCAGTGACCTGTAAACGATGGCTGCGCAGTTATCGCAGTCAGAAATAGGTCATGTGGAGCCAAGTATTTGGGTCAACTTAAAATGCTGCTTATTCTCCTTTTGAGCTTAAAAACCAAACTGAAACAATTGTTTCTGCCTCTGGTGGGACACCCTGCAAAGCACAATAGACTTTATCTTCTGGGTCGAGATCAGCTGTAACATATGAGTGCTTAAATATAACTTCAGTGTTCGAAACAGGCTTAGAAATATGCTCAACTGACATTACCTTTCTGGGCCATAAACCAGCTTTCATCTGCCTTTAGAGGCCATCATATTTTCCAGCTGAGTCAGTGTAGATGAAGGTATTAATAAATAAGAAAGAGCAGAGTCACTGCGAGTGCCCCTTGGCAAACCACCTCACCTCCATGGTTTCTCAGGTTTCCAAGCCCCCAAACTGGGAAATGATACAATTTCCTCTGAAGATCCACTACTGAGAGCCATCTGTTGTTAATAACAGCCCGTCAGCTTCTCCCTTTGGCTCTTCAGGCTCATCTCAGTGGAAGTGTTTTCCTCAAAGCATCCTTCTTGGCTGTGAGGATGAAGAGGAGAGGGGTCCTTGTGCCTTCACCAGCTGAGGTTCCTCTCCCATCTAGGATATGTGAAAAAGCCATGGTGTACTGGAGCTCTGTGGGGAGATGGATCCTGGAGTGCCAGCCCTGTTTTAGGGGAAGAGAACAGAGGTGAAGCAATCACAAATTCAGATGTAATAGTTAGCAGAAGGGTTTGTGCAGGTCATTCTGCTGATCAGATCCAGTGACCAGCTGGTGATTCCTTAACGTGGCTATCTCTTCTTTGCAGGGCTACAAAAGTTCTGTATTTTTCAAAGTGATATCCAGCTTCAAGTATAAAAATTGGTCAAAATTGGCCAAAAAACAATATTCTGTGAGAAATACTAGATAAATAATTCATAAAAATAGGCCGTGTCTCTGGTTCTTACAAAATTCCAAGAAATAAAGTAACTTGGGTTACTTTGCAGGCAAGTATGTAATGCTACTGCTCTTCAAGATTGTTTATTTCAATAACATCTTGTAACTGAAACCAACTTCTGGGATGAATTTTAAGATTTCGGTGGCATCTCTAGATATATGCAAGGAGTTTCTGTGTTTCTGAGGAGATATATAAACCAAGAATGCCATTTTTCTTCATTCATACTGGAGAAGGGGAGAGAACAAAAGAAAATTCATGTCCTGGAGTTGAAACAAAAAGGTAAATAATTTTTTTTAGCTGAGGATAAAAATTTGCTTCTGTGTCCTGACAGGGACAGAGCTGCCCAGCATCTGATTTTAATTGGTTGGGTGCATTGTGCACATTTAAAACCCAGTTTTACGGCTCTCCTGATGTACTGCATTTGAAAACCTTACTCACATGCATCTGCCTAGGGTCAATTTTGGCTTATATGTCTCTTCCAAATCCCTATTTTCTCTTTCTCTCCAAGCTGGTAATAAGATTTCTTATTATCTTCTTGCTTATGACTCCTTCAAGGCTGCTGACAAAGGAGCCTCAGCTGCTCTCTTGATATTATCTGGGCAGATATCAGTTGAATTTGAAAGGGTGGATTAAATAAGTGCTTCACTAATGTTGCCAGGCCTAACTTCATTACTGTGATCCTGCAGAGGAGGAGAGGAGAGGGGAGAGAAATGAGCTGTCTGTAGAAATCTGAGTGCCAGGATAGCAGTGTGGTGTGTGCAGATATA
Organism: Molothrus ater; assembly: GCF_012460135.2. Taxonomy (NCBI): domain Eukaryota; kingdom Metazoa; phylum Chordata; class Aves; order Passeriformes; family Icteridae; genus Molothrus; species Molothrus ater. The sequence goes on from NC_050490.2 coordinate 14,313,889, forward strand.
TTTCTATACATAAATATGTGTATGGGGGCATATGGTACCTAAATTTGTAAGACCTTGCCTTCTTTCTTTCAGACATATAAATTATTTATAGATGCAAGTAATATACATGACATTCTCCTTTGGGAGGAAACCCTGAAATGGAAAAGAGAAGTGGCTGTTATTCACATATATGCTTTTCCACACATTTCTTCCTGGCATTTATGGTGGAGCTGTCTCTGTGCATGTATTTGAGCCTTGGCTTATCCAGGAGATATCTGGGCACTTTCTTTAGGGGCCAGGGAAATAAATGTCTGTTCTTTGACTTCCTGTGCTTCCTGGAAACCAGAGTTCCTTTTCCTCTCCTGTGTGTTTTATGGGGATATTCTGCCTCTGGTGTGGGGAGCTTGGCTGTGATGTTCAGTCTGATCCAGTGAGTAAGACTGAGGCTCAGGGCAGCAGAATTGGCTTCCTAATCATCGCAGTGGATAATTGTATACAGGTTCCTTTGCCTTCATTTCCTGTGATGCCCCTGGTCTGTCCAGCCTGGTCAGACCACAGTCTTCAGCACAGGGATGATGCTGCTTTGTCTGTATCAATTTCCTAATGAGGCCTCCACTCTCCTGGGTCCTCTAAACATTAACAAAACAAATGCTCAATGTTGAGTGCTTTGAAAATCTCAGATGAAAGGCAAAGTATTACTAGGAAGAATTAGCATCTCCTCTCCCTCTACATTTGTCGATGGGGCAAGTGGTCCCTGTGGAGGCTGGAGAATGGAGACAGCCTTGTGGATGTACTGATTTGTTCTGCATGATGATTTCTCTTGGAGTAATCTCACTGTCAGAGTGTTTATCAGCTAATGAAAACCTACTTCAATAATACAAAAAAACCCCCAGCAGGCTAAGTGAGCCTTGGCTTGGTTTCCTGATGTTTTTTCCCCTCTCCTGAGTGTCTGTTACTCATGTGCCACTTCTGTTCCCCACTCCAGCAAGTTGCAGAGGAAGAGGAAACCTCATCCACCAGCCTGCTGAAACCCCATGTAGAAATGGGTGTCTAGATAAGAAGAATTGTACTTACCCAAAAGCAGATGGGGTGGAAGGAGAAGCCACAAAAGGAAGTTTAGACTTGAACAGAGCTCTAGTTGTGAAAACTTTGAATTAGCCCATGGTCTGAGCTGTGCCAGGGTCTGCTGTGGGGCCTGGGCTCTCCTTTGTCCCAGCCCACGTTTGTGCCCATGGCAATTCTACCTGGCCAGCAGTGTGTGAGTCCAGCTCTGTGGCACAGGCCAGACTTGGGTGCTCAGGAAACTTGGATGCTTTTTGCAATTCTTGAGCTGAGACTGAGCCGTGATCCGAGTCCCCACATCCACATCGGCTGTTCCTGATCTGCATTGTTACACTGCAGACTAATGACAGTGCTGCAGATCCAAACAGCTCATTATGTTATTTAATGAACAGGGTGTTCTGGATCCCACAAACACACAGAGCAGTTCAACAACAAAGAAGAGAGCTAAGCAGGATGATTCTCTGTAGGTTGTGTGTTGCCTGCTGGCTGGGTTTTCATGGGGAAGGGTGAGAGTGGTTTGCATGGATCCAAGAAGCCACAGCAGGTAAAAGAAATAGTGTGGATGTGTTTGGAGAGAGAAAGGCACTGTAAGGCTAACAAGCTAAACAGCCCCAGCACAGAAACCATGTTGGCTAATAAAATGTTTTTTAGATGTGCATTTGGGCTAGGCAGCATTTCTGTCTGCTCCTTGAGCACTGGCCCCTTGTGCTGCAGTGGGAACAGGGGAGAAGGAGGCTGGGTGGTGCCTGGACTCAAACACACACCAATCCCACAAAAACTCAAGCTGCAGAAGATATTGAAACCGAATGGATAAAGGAGAGAGTCAGCAGGAGGATGGTGTTTCTGGTTTGCTTTGCTTTCATCCTCCGAAATAAATCTGTGACTTGGTGAGAGATGAGATGAGATGAAAAAAGCAGGTTCCCAATACTAAACCAGAGGTTATCATTTTGAATGTTTATTTACTTTTTAATTTTTATTTTTGTTTGAAATTTCTGAGCAGAACATTGTTTCAGACTGGAAAAGATGATATTGCTTGTTTTGAAGGCTTCTTGGAGAAAGTATAGGAGCAATTAAAAAATATTTCCAAACTATATTTGGAAAGAGAAAGGACTTGAAACCATCCCTTTCAGTTTGCACTATGAGAAACCAAGTTTTCTCATGTGGAAATGGCTCAAATAAATTATTAGCTGCTAATGTGACATCCTGACCAAAGTTCAAAGCTACATGAAGAGTTGGTGTTATCGGGAATCCTGTTTTGTGCCTGTGGGTCACACCATAAATGTTAAGAAATTGGTGTAAAGGGAGCAAGTTTGTAGTTAAAATTACAGACTCTTGAGCTAGAAGAAAACTTACTGTGCCATGAGGAAAAGTTTTATTCGCTTTAGGAGAGAGTTTATTTCCATGTAGAGCTAATTTGGAGGTGATACAGCACAGGGTGGAAAAGATAGTGGGATGTCAGCCCATTTCCTCCTTTCCTGGGGGGAAACAGGCCATGAAACATCACTGCTGGGGCACTAGTAATCCATGCAAATTGGAAAGGAAGTATTTTATCTTCTCTCCTGGTTCTCTGCTCACCTCCTGTTCTCTGCAAGTATTCAGATACTGGCCTGCTAGAACACACAGACCAATCAAAAACCATATTGTCAGAGATGGGATTTTATTTTTGTACCTGTGGTTTTCCCAGTGCTGGGCTGAAGGGAACACTGTCTTATTTAGAATGGTTTATTTTGCCTAAAAAAGCCCTACAAATGCAATTATTATTACATGCACAACTGCACCCATATTGAGGCATGTGCCTGGCTGAGCAGGATTCCACTCCAACCACCACAGGCAAGGGAGAGCAGTGAACTTCTAGCACAGGCAAACCCTTAAATTGGATTGTCTGATCCATGAAATGCTCGTGCTCTGTCTAAAATTTCCCTTGAAAGCCTTAAAGCCCTGGACAGGTTTCATCGGGGCCTTAACGAGGCGGATTAGTTTTTAAACCATAGTTAAGGTTTCCTGACTTTTCTGGGAATCTGAGGGGGTTTTTTCCCACATTCATGCTGTCCTGTCAGTAATTGAACCTTCAGAGCATGGGTATTTCTTTTCCCATGAAAATGTGATGGAAATAGGATGCTTAAACCGAAGTTCACACTTCTAAATTCCTTGTCCTTAGTTGGGCAGCTTATGGCACACTCTACTCTTCCTTCCTCCCTTGAGCTTCCTCCTCCTCTTTCTATGCTGACTGGTATTTGCATGTCCTGTTATATATGTGGGACTAAACAGAGGGACAGAGTGTCTAATTAAGATGTTTAAATAAATTTTCTTAGTCTGAGGAGTGTTTGATCACTGCCTGGTGTCAGGCAGGACTGATTATGCCATGTGGTGCTGCATCCATTTCCACATGTCTTGAGCAGTCAGTGTTCTGCCAGCACCTCTGGAATACAGCTCAAGATCCTGTTTTAGCTCATTAAGATGTTTCTACATGTTCCTAGTGGAGAAGATGTTGTGAAAAAGCAACATTTTTTAATACCTTTCTCAGCAGTTGGGGATTTTTGTTGCTTTGACTTTTGGCATGAAGGAGCACTATTGTCAGAGCAGCAGGGAAAGGGAGGATTTGTGTGTTGGGGTCTCTTATCTCAAGATAATACTGAATCCAAAGGATGTCCTACTCATACTGCTTAGTCTTCCAGTGATGTGTCATCTTCCAGTGCTGAAATTTATGGTAAGAAAAGAGGCTGAGGTGGCAAATGCTACAAGGTTGGGAACAAATTCAAACTAGAAAACTTGCAGTACATAGTGTCACAGAGATCTCATTTTAGCACTCAAAATCAGGCAAATACTTAGGATTAGGACCTGACTCAGCCTCATCTCCCTTGTAATCCTCCAAATCTTCAAGTTTTTAGGCCTTTCATTTAGCTGTAAGCAGCCTGCCTCTGTGGCTAGGCTGGTTGATGTAGGTCATGCACAGCACTGGACTTCAGAGTGTGTGCTGGGGTCTGGACACATCCCCTCTGTCATGTCTGAGCTCAGGCAGCAGCTTCATCTCTGGGCAGTGTGGACAGGAAATACCACCCTGCCAATTCTGGGAAGCTGCTCAGGAAGTGGAAACTCTTTCAGCAGATGTGGAGCTTGAGATATGAACGGATCAAAGCTGTCTGGCATGGCTTGTGGGCTTCTTTTCTGCTCTTGGCCACCATCTGCTCCTGCAACACCTGACAGAGCATAAATCCCTGACCCTTCATCTTTGTCGTCATCTGTGCATCACCACCTATTTATATCATCACTGGTGCTGTAATCTTAGAGCTGTCATTTTATACACCCCACGTGACTCTGGTGGCACCGGTGCATGAATGTGGACACAAAGCTGCAAGTTCTGCCTGAGATTGCTGTGAGCAGCAGCCCATTTTAATGTGCTGTTCACTCCTTTGAAGGGGGTGAAGCTTTGGGAATTCTTGTGCTGGAGAATTGCAAGGTGGGAATAACATTTCTGCTGTGCACGAGAAGCAGTGATGTATTCCCCACTGACTCGCTGCAAATATTTTATTTTTCACATACTGAGCTTGCTTTTTGAGTCAGTAGTATTTTTTTAATGATACACAAGTTGTGCAGTGGGTTTAATCTGGGATTTTTACTTTCATGGCAGCCCAAATTTGTGTGCATCAAGGCAAGAGCCCTTATTCTGTTATACACAGTACCAGAGGCTGAGTTTGGCCTTGGGTGTGATAGTGCAGGACAGGGTAATGGTATTTTTGTATCACAGATCCTGCTGTGTGGGGGGAGTTGTTGTTGTGACCCTGTATGTACAGCTGTGTAACTTTGGTCTGACTGGACATTTTCTCCTGTTATTCCTCAGATCACAGTGACTTAAGCCTCAAACAGGGGTTTTACTGTGACCTCCAAAAAATTCAGTATGAAGGTCATCAGACACATCTGCCTCTGACTGCCAGTGCTTAAGGCAGTTATTTTAGGCTGCCTGGATCATGCCATGCTTGTATTCACAGATCTATGGAGGGAAACCTTTCCCATCCATAGGAACCAGGCACCTGGCTTCTCACTGAGGCGTTTGGCAGAGTCTGTAGAATACCAGAATCACCAGGGAAAGTTTCCAAATAGCTTATTTAGATATAAACTGCAAGACAAACACTTTATCTGTGGGTGGCTGAGAGCCTCCCCTCCCCTGGCCACTGCAGCAGCTGGGCTTGTGCATCATTACATGGCCCCAGTGTGGGAGGACCAGGGTGCAAGTATTCATCAGCAGGACCCTGAACAAGAGTGGATTTTGCACTGCCACTGGAGCTGCTCGGAGGGCAATGCTGTTATCCACAGCAGAAAGCAAAACTTTGATGTGTAACCATCTGGCGCTCACATCAGTCCCCACTGACGCTCTCCACAGCCTTTCTGTCCGTCTGTCTTCACTTCAGTGCTTGTGGTTGCTGCTCTTTGTCCTGCTCCTGATGCTGGCTGTTGAGCAGCACATTCCCAATGCCATGGACAGGCACCCAGCTGCTTTGAGAGCTTAACTCCAAACCCCAGATTTAATTCTCAGTTTTTCCATCTGGGTGGGAGTCACCACAGTGCCCTCAGGCTGTTCTGAGGGTGGCATCTGCGCTGGGCAGGGATGGTGGGGCTGTCTCACGTGAGGAAGGGAGCTGCCTCTTCTGTGAAGAATTCCCTGCTTGGGAAGTGTGGGCATCTTGTTAGGGCAAAGCAGAGATGGGATGTTGGTGATGTCAAGCTGAGAGATGAGGGGCTGTCATCTGAGAGAGAGAGGTCTCTGCAGATGGAGCTGTGGGGAAGGCTGAGCTGGGGTTTTCCTGTCAGTGCTCTGCAAACAGTCACTGGTGATTTTTCCATCGTGACAGTTCTTGGTGTGCACAGTTTCCAGGAGATGAAAGCCCCTTCTAGTTTATGATCTCTGTAGATTAGCTTCTGTTTTCTGTTTTGCCAGGGAACAGAGGATTAGCAGAAGTGGCCAGGTGTTACCACAACATTAAAAGGCAGGGACTGGACCTTTGCACCTAGGCTGTTTTTATTGTCTTTACCTCTAAAAGGGATGCCATGGAGGTTATAGCTATAGGTTTCCCCCTCCCACCTGCATTTGCCAATACAGTTAATGTCTCTTGGCAGGCTTGAGAAGGAGCCAGAGCAACAGCTGGAGGTGCTGCTCCAATGTGCCCTAGGCCAAGGCTGTCAGAAGGAACCCAAAAACAGGAGACCAAGGACCCACTTTACAACAATGCCCTGCAAGGAGGCTGTAAATTCCTATCTGGCAAGAATCTCAGGGGAGAGGAGAAGGAAGGAGGAAGCGTGGCAGTTAGAAGCCTTGGTGATCTTTACCCAAGTATAAATTTGTAGACATTTGTGTCCTCATGTTTTTCTGAGCTACAAAGCTATCAATACATTTCCCCTTTCCATTTCTAAGTGATGCTTATTCCCCTCCCCTGCCATATCTCCTCAGACAATGCAGTGCATGTTAGGGGTTGTTCTGCTTGGCTTGGTGGTCACTGCTTGGCTGGTCTTGCTAAGCCATTCTGTTAATGAGGTGTCTCTGAATATATTTGCCTGAGTAAATTATTCTGTTTGTGAAATCCTGTTTCATTTAGTTCCTATTTTTCTTCCTTTTACTTGTGCCATTAAGATAATATGGGAAAAAATACCAATTTATCAGCTTTTGATACAAATATTAATTTACCTTTGAACTGATTCTTGTCATAAGATACTGAGTAATTTCCTCCAAAAGGACCAAGCTGCTTCCTGCACTGTATGTTCTGATGCTGTGCTACTACAAAATCACCCCAGAGCAGCCACTTTGGGGAGCCTGGAGCTCCCAGGTGGGAGCAAAATGCCTCTGTGCTGCATAGTTTGCAGCATTAGTTATTGTAAAAGATCCAGTGTTATTGCACCTGCTGATTGGGCCCAAAGTGTACCCATCAAAACCAGAACAAGTATATTTTTATTAATGTTCTTTGGAAATCTGTGTTATTCCTTTGAATTATAGCTATGTCAGTAGGGCTTTACTCTTAAACATGAACTGGACTCGCTGAATGTGTGTTCAGCAGCTGCAGTTTTGCAGGTCTGTGGTCATAATTTAACATTTGGTGTTGCTCTGAACCAGTCCATTTGTGAAGAGGCTGTAATAAGTTTGCTGGTGCAGTTGTCATAGCTTTAAATTAAAATAAACACAAATGCCATATTCAAATTGATTTTTTTCAGCTTTTAAACAATAATGATTTATTTTCATTATTCTTTGTTTCTTTGGCTTTCAGTACGTGTTAGCACTCCAGCTGGGGCTGTGGCAGCCAAAATACCACAGTACTTACAGAGTGAAGTCTACTGCAGAAATGCCTACGAACTTGAGCAGAGATGAGAGCTCCACTCTACTGCCTTGCCTCCTTTTTGTGTGGTTTGCTCCCACTTTTGACTGCACAAAGAAAAAAAATAAATGTTCTTTTAGGTTTATGGAAAAGTAAAATTCTGCTGAATTTTTGAAGCCGTAGCTGTTGAGCCTGTTAGAGCAGCTGGGTCTCCAGAGCTATTTTTGCTTATAGTGAGAGTTCCTGAAGTGCTCTTTGTCTGCTTGTACTTTGAAAAGGCTTTGTGACCTGCCAGGGGACTCTCTGAGTGTGATCCATGTTCCTGCTCTTGTGGAGGTTTGGCAGGTGAATCCAGCCAGTTCCCTTGTCTGCAGAAAGCACTTCTTCTGTGAACAAAACATGGGACCCCAAGGCTGCATATAATAAGGATGAGAAGCAGAGAAATGTGTTGTCTGTGCATAAATGGCAGGAGGAGAAAAGTCCTTTTTGTCAAGACGTTGAAGTGTGAGGTAAGAGGAAAGAGAAAGAGGGCAATGAAAAGGCTTGCTAGCAGGTTGCAGCCAGGGTTGCTGACATCAGGGGCTGGGTGAAGCTTCCTGCCTGAGCAGAGGTCCTGTGACAGCCTCACGAGGTTTCCTCAAATCCTGGCTGTGGGCTTGAGCAGCTGGCCAGCATTAGGGATGCACATTTCCCCTGTGCCTTCAGAGTGCTGCCAGGCTGGTGTCACCTGCTCTGTGAACTGTGAGATGCTGATACAAGCTGGATAACACTAATGCTTTGCATTAATTTGGCCTCTTGGAGAAATCAATCCATCACACTAATTGAGTGCAGTGCTTTGGTGCCAGGTGGCTGTCTCGAGTCCAGAAAGTTGGATCACATATGGTCTGCACTGACTTCTAATAAAGAAAAGAATTAGTGCTGAACTCTATTTATTTTTTTTTCCACATGCAGAAGTTTAAGATAACATGCTGAGCCACAGCTTCTCTGATGTGCACCCTTTGCAGTGGTTTGAATTTGGGATGGAGATTCAAGCTGTCTCATATAGTCCACATCTCAAAAGAAAGGTTCCATTTGTGCCAGCTGCCAGCACTAATTACTTGCCCTGATTTCTTTGTCCACTGAACAGCTGGAACAAAGACATCTATCCAGATCTTTGTGCATCAGCTTCATCCTCTGTGGTGGAAGGAGCACTTGATAGAAGAACTTTGAGCTTGGACATTCTTAATAGTGGTTATGAGCAGCCAGTCTGTGGGACTGAGGCCTCCCAGTGAATTGCACTGTGCTCCCACAGTGGCAGTAGGAAGGATAATCTGAGTTTTCTTTCTGCCACTTAAGCAGCTTTTTGACAGTCCCCCTTCCCCTCTCAAATTTCATGATAATTACTTTTTGTCCCTTAAGAAGTTTTTACTAGGAAAAAAAGTATTGAAATTATTTTTTAGCCTTTTATAGGAAAAACTTATTTTAAATTAAATAAGATATGGGAAAGTTTTGGCCAACTTGTAGCCTGGTTTTTCACCCACTTTGTTGTCAGTTGTGGTGTCTGACTCCAGTGTGGCTGTGGCTGGGAGCAAGAAGAGGCTGCTCCAGCATCTTGTGCAGGTGGTGACAGGAGAGATGTTTGGATCTAGCTGTCCCTGGAACCTGTTCACTGTTTTATAGAGATGCTGCCTGTTGATGTATGACTTCCATACCTTCCCCTGTGCAGTGAAAGTCAAGAAGAGCCTAAATATAACAGTGTGGGACAACTGGGAACATATGGGAAAGTCACTGGGAGAAATCCTGCTTGTTGTAAATAACAGACCCCTAAGCCAGCCATTCCTTGGTGTGTGGAAAGCAGTCAGGCAATTGCAAGAGCTTGATGTATTTGAAAGATGAATCACCCCTTGTGTTATTTGACCATCAGCATTTTAAACCTGACAGAAGAGTGTTGATTGCTTGGTCACAGCAGTTCCTGAGGAAATAAAAGCTAGGAATGTAATTTGTCTCTGCAAAGTAAAACATTTGATTAGAGGGGAATGACAAAGAAAAGAGCCTCTGAGCACGGTGACTGCAGCCAGAATGCACTTCAAGGGCTTTCATGCTGATATGTCTAAATTACTGGATTGAGCATCCTTGGACTGGCATGCAGGTTGTTGTTGTTGTGCTACTCCTTTGTTTGTGACCATGTAGCTCACCCTGTATATGTTTGTGCACAATTATTAGTGCTTCTTTATTCCCAAAAGCTGTCTGGGGGCTTGCTGGGGTTCTCCAGTGCCTGTCAGAATCCATGTCAGCAAACCTGTGACTCAATGCCAGCAATACAGTCTTGGTCACCAGGAGGAGCACACTTTGTGTGTGCTGTCACATTTCTGTGGCTGCACAAGGGCTTCTCCACGATGGAAAATCCATGGGCCAAATGTTGCGCAAATATAAAGGAATAGAGTACACTTGGGTTGTATAAACTGAGTGTCTGTCTCTTCAAATTCCTGTGCTGGCCAGGCCTGGGATTTTGAATGCTGGTGGTTTGATGTGATGCTAACTCCTCCTTGAAATGCCTTTTGCCCCATCTCATAGTGGGGGAAGTGAAACCCTGCTCTCTCCTCTCTGCTGTGTTACTTGGCAGGAGGAGAGTTTTCGTATTTTGTCCAATTGCATTCTTAATCCATCTTAAATTTTGGCGCTCACTACTTGACAGTGAGTTCCCCAACGTCAAAATTAATTGGGGCAAAAAGGTAGTTTCTTCCATTTGTTTAAGCTCTTTGGAAATATAGTAGTATTATACATACAATAAATATTGGGATTGGCTGAACTGTTCCCTTTGAGCTATCTGCAAGCAGCAGCTGACTCATCCCTGCTCGATTACTTCGTTTTTGGTCTTTCTCTTAGTTAAGTGGCCTGTAATGCATTGCCAGGTACATACCTGGTGTTTCTGTTCTTGGGAAGGCATCACTTTGGTTGGCGCCACGAGGGGGTGGCAGGCAGGCTGTGTGTCACAGGTGGGGTGGAGGTCATCTCCAAGGCACCACTTCAGCAGATGAAAACATTTGACAATTGTCTTTGCTGGTCTCTCCTCCTGTACAACTTCTCTGATGAGGGAATAAGCATGAGAAAAGTGCAGACTTGTAGATCCGAGATTAAATTCAACAGATTCACTCAAAGGCTGCTTCTGCTAATTGAGGGCACTGCATTTCCAGGGCTTATGTAAAGGCAGTTCTCCTAGGAGAGAAAGACACACTTGGAAACAATCAATTCCATTATTTTGTAGCCTCTCTTGCATTGCATTTATGTTCCAGGATCCTTGACCTGGATGGATAATGTAGGCATTGCCTGCAAGTGGCTATCTTAACTCCACTTGTTCTCTTACCTTTTATCTCCTTAACAGAAGTACATGGAATGGAACCAGAGAAATGAGAGTTTGGAAATATTTATTACAACTGTCCTCTCAGGGTTGAATGCAAGATGATTTTCAAGAGTATGTATTCTCAGGGCCCATCCAGTCCAGTAAATGACTCGTATGCTCGGGTTCTCTAGGGAAGCTGGGGCTGCAGAATGATATATTGTGATTGACAAAGTGTATTTGTCCTGGCTTTCTCCTGGGAGCTAAAGAAGGGGATTACTCATTTTAGTAGTCAATGAAGAAGAAAATGCATGCTCACTTACAGCTGTCATTTTAAACTATTTGAAATTAGTTTAATGCTCGTGGGTGCCAGATTGTCTGACCTGGAGAGTGTCCTTCTCCATCGTGCAGCTGCTGGTGTTCCTCTCTGTGCTCCTTCAGTGGCCATCCCAGGGCAAACTCAAACTTTGCATTTCTTCACATTTATTCTGGCACTGACACCGAGCTTTCAGCAAAGATTGCAGTTAAGCCATGGATTGGCTGTGGCAGGAGCCCTTCATAGGCATTTTTACATAAATCCATTAATAGCCATAGGATGATCACGATCCCTGGTGTTTATTCATGATCAGGTTCTGAAATCTGAAACTCTCCATCTTCTGTGATTTTTCTGAGGCTCTGAGAGTCTTCAAGCTGTCTTTTCCCCTCATATTTTATGTACTCATAATTGTTTGTCAAGGGACACATTCTTGCTCCAGTTGCAGATTATTTGCTCTTTTACAGCGAGGTTACATCAGACACTTCACACAATGAATGGCTGAAGTTAATTGTCGAATCCCAGCGCTGTCTAATTGGAGAAACTTCAGCCAACTTACTTCACATTGCTCATGCATCACTTCAGATGTTTCTATCTCTTGTCATTGATTGAAATACATGAGTGAGTGCCAATTTATCCTAAAGGGTTTAACAAGTATCTTTGCTACCTTTTTAGAATAATATTTCTAGCAATGACACTGTAGGTTCTATATTGGATTTTGGTTCAAGAAAATAAAATAGACTGTTGCAAGCCTTGAATGCTCATCAAATTCATTGCAGTTCTGTCTTTCCTAGCTAAGAAAATATTCAACTTATCCACGTAGAAAATCTGTGATTTGATGTTTGCATCTTTTTCTAAAGTCTTAGTTTTATCTCTGAGGAGATAAAATGATCAAAATAAATACATCTCTCCTTTTCTCAGCAGTGCAAAACCCTCAGCTTTATTGAAGAATTTTTTTGTGCTACCAATAAAATTTCATGGTCAAAGTCAGCTCATGAAACACAAAATCAGGACTGACAAAGCTCAGTGTGTGCGCACTCCAGAGCAAGATATCAGTTGCTGCCATTCCAGCTGAAAGGACTTCATGGATCTCTGGTGTGTAAAATAATTTTGGTATTGTATCACAGACAGAGTCATCTTCAGGGAGGAATGAGAGTATATTGTTTCTGACATCTTTTTTTTCTGACAGTTTTACTCTTTGACATTTCGCTATCCCAACTTGTTTTCCTACTCACTGACCCAAAATATCATAATGGTCTGGTTCAAAGGCTCCAACTAGCCTCAAATTTTGTGCTCTGCTGAGCCTTCATTTCAGTTTAGTTTACTAAATTGTCAAGTATCTACCTATGAACGTTGGAGAGAGATGGAAAGACACCTTTAGAATTCTGATGATTGAGAAACCATGATGGGGGCAGAAGGCACAATGTTGTACTGCTGCCATTGCATTATTCATGAAAAAATTAAACACAATGTTTTGACCTTGAAATATTTTTTCTTTATCTCTATTTTTTCTTTTTCTTTTTTTTTTTCCCTCTTCTTCCTGCATTTAGAGTTAGATATATAGACTATAGTCAAGGAGCCATTAATGGGATTTGAGGAACTGGATAAAGCTGTCTTTCCCAGGAAAAAACTTGGCATAATTTTGGAGTTGTCAGTTTTACTGACTTGAAGAGGTGGGCACAGCTCTGTCCAGCCTCTTGAAAGAGGAGTTTGAAGATCAGAGTAGCCAGTCCTGCAGGGCATAACTGGCTCTGCAGACAGTAGGACTGAAATATCCTTCTGTCATGGTCTTCTGGTTGTTTTAATAGACTTCCTATAAAAATGAGTTCTAGGTTCAAGCAGAGGCCTGCAGTAGTAGAGATATTGAAAAATGATACCTGTCCATTGCATTTTTTCCCCTGGAATACATCAGCATGAGATGCTGTTGCATTTAAAGTCCCTTCAGAAAACAATAAATGTGTTTTGAACCACATCCTGTGAGGCCACAGTCACAAATACAAGGGTTGAGGTGTAGAGTGAGACCACTCAGGGCTACAAGATGGCACCTTGGAAAGAGCAAAAGTGAAACTTGTGGCTTAGAGAGATGTTGGGATTTGTGATGGAAGCATATTGCAGTCTATAAGGGATGTTAGATAAATGGAACACTTTATCATACACCTGTGCCTCGCCGCCCTTACACACTAAATGCCTTGACTGCTAAATGTATTATTTTTTCCCAGCCAAATGCAGGGACTTTGGTTGAGCTCAGAGCAGCAGCCTCAGCCAGCTGCAGGGTTTGCTCTGGGCCAGCCACTCTCCTGGAAACCAGGCCGAGGAGAGCACAGGAGCACGCACACACCCGCAGCCGTGGGGCGCGCGTCAGCCAGCAGCGAGCGCCTGCGTTTCTGTCCTTCTGATGAAGCACAGCTCATCTCCGAGTGCTGTGGAGCAGCACGGGGAACACGGAGCTCTCTGCAGAGCCCTGGCAGGTGGGCGTGGGTGAGCTCTGAGAGGGAGCTCCCCCTGCCCACCCATGGGCAGGGTCAGCCCAGCGATGGGAGACTCGTGGGCAGCCAGCGAGGAATCCTGGCAGGGGTGGGAGGGAGCTTCCTCAGCTCTGCTCTGCTCTGCTGCTGGCAGGGAAATGTGCTTCCAAAGCACGGCTTACAAAAGCAGCACAAGAAAACAAGATGCAAATTAGAGGAGAAATAAACTTCAGAAGAGTTTCCTTTGTGATGATGACTCAGTTGTTCAGAGGCAGACAGAGTGGCTTTGGAAGCATCAAAGGCATGTCACTGTAGCCTTTAATGAATTCCTTTCTTTCAGTTCCTTTGGACATATGGGGAGGCCACAGTTTTGCACGGCACCAGAGCTGCTTGCTCAGACACTTGCCTGTTGCTGTAACTAAGGCCAGTAAAATTCAGAAATCTTCTTGCTGCTTTTTCCACTCTGCTGGGTATTGGTGCCTTATGTCTCAGTGGTGGATCTGATGAGATGCAGTAGGTGTTTGTGCCCACAGGTACTGTACAACCTGTACACTACACCTGCTCTGTTTTTCAGTCTCAAAATACAAACATGGGCCCTCAGTGACACCCCTATCCCAGGAACAAGCAATTACTTGTTTTGGCCAATGAAAATTCCCTCTGATTCTTCCAGCTTATTATACAGGACAGAGGAATTGCTAAATGCCTCCTCCCACATGGAGCTGATAGCTCTGGGGGTTTTTGCAACATAATGCAATAAGCAAGCTCAATTTCAGGTGTCTTCCTCAGACCTCCATTGTTTGTTGTTCCTGAACAATCTTTCAGCTCTTGGAGAAAGTTGCAAGATGAAGTGCTAGAAAGTGCTTTGCCAGACTGGTCACTGGGGAGCCAGGACACTGCCTAGAAGGAAAGCTGCTCATCATACATCAGCTTTGCCAGTGCCTCTCCTTCCAGTGTTCTGTCATTAACATGCAGACTGACTTGTGTCTGAAGTTGCTCCCAGGCCGTTCCACCCTGCAAAATGCTAAAAAGCTGAAAAGAAAACCCCTGAGGCAACTTCTACCAGGTGAACATTTCCTGAGCTACCTCCTAGAGCTCATGTGAAAGGAACAAGTAGTGCCAATGCACCTCTTGTCTGCCATGAGTGCAGACCTGGAGCCCTGGTTGCGCAGCAGCTGCATCACTGTGTGGAGTTTATCTTCATTTGTCGCTCGAAGGCGGCTGTTGAGAAAATTGAGGCTTTTTCAGGTTATTCCTATGAAGACATTTGGACCAACCTGTCAGCAATCTGTGTGGCAGGTATAAATATAGCCAGCCCAGGAGGTAGGAGAGAAAAAAAATGCTTATATTTGTCTTTCCTTCCTATTCTGCCAAAGGCTAAGTCAGAGCACTTATAAAAAGAGTCTTTAGAGCTATGTTTTGAAAGACACTAATTCTGGTATCCTTTATACCCTGTGTTTTCTGGAGTTCCACCTGTCTTGTAGTCAGGGCTGTGGAGCCCACTGAGAGAAAGCCAATATCCTTTGGGCAGTGCAGACTGAGGCAGCTTTTGCTTTTCGAAATCTGTGGTGCCCAGCGCTTTTTGTCAGATGTTGCTGGTTACTGCACTGGTTTTAAAATAGATCAATACATTCAGTGCTCTTATTTCATTTTGCCCAAACCAAGGGAAAACCAAACCCATAATTTTTAGTGGTTGCTGTCAGAGTCCTGTGGCAGCCTGCCAGCATCATGGCTCGTTGGTTACTGTGGACAGATGAACGACTGGAGGAATTCCACTGACTCATGCATTTTGCTTGGGTGGTCCCTGCATTTTTATTGGCCCTGAGGCTTTGCTGCCCTCATTTTAGAAACCAGTCTAGCTCTTGATCATGCACGGATGTGAAAGATCTTAACAGAGGAGCCTGGCTTTGGAGATTGGGAAATTAGAGCACAAAAAGGCAGGTTTCCTTGCACAGGGATGGGAGCAGCAGCTCCATTGCTAATTCCATGCTCTATCTGCTGGGTCACATTCCCTTCCCTTTCTCCCTGCCCAGCTCTTCCCTGGGCTTCCCTTGCTCCTGTGGAATAACAGCTCTGATGCTGTGCATTAACATCAACTTTAGCAGGGATGCTGGCAGAGCAATAGAAGAATGCAGGAATTGGGAGAATAATTTCTTTTAATCCTGCTCATCCCAGTCTGATTTAGCTGAGGTACTCCACAGCAGAATCAGCCCCAAGTAAAGAGTGTCACCCAGTGATCTGTGCTTTCCATAAATACCCAGCCCTGTGTTAGTGGCTCTGCCCTGCAGACCTGCTGTCAGATGAGCCAGCTTTGTACATGCTTTTAAGCACTATATGTGTGTATTTTAAATGTTAGCTGTGTATTTTGGTGGCATAACAGCTGGAGACCATTATGGTGTGACAACACTGCTCTCCTGCATCCCGTAGGAAATTCAGTTTGGTCGACCTACATTTATCCCAGCCTCCACACAAACCTGCTCTGTAATCTCTCACTTCTGTTGTTGCAAATCTGAAGCACTGAATCAGGAAACAGAGGCTGGCCAAAATTGTTAAATAAGCAGAGGCTGTGTTGTTTAGAGACTGCCACTGTGTTTCCTTGCTCACATGGTCCTGGAATGTGTCTCCTGCTAGGGGGAAGGGAGCATTTGTGAATGCAGTTCTCAGAATGAGTCATTATGGCAAATATTTTACTTTTTTAAAAACTTTGTGAGTTAGGATTTCATGCTTCTGAAATAAGTTAGGACCAGGCAAAAATCCTGATATAACAGCTGGTAGTTGGTGAGAGGTCTGATACACATGTGATGTGTGAGCAAGGTAAAGAGCATCCTTTTAGGGAAGACTATTTTTAGAAGTTACAAATCCTACCTCCACTGTCCTATTTTTAACCAGGAGTGCTTCTGAGCTCTCAGCCCTGCTCCCAGCTGTGATCTGCAGGAGCCTTCTGCACAGCATCACTTTGCTAAGAGCTTGTTGCCTGTTATGGAACACGAACGTTGTGGTAATTGCTCTGTGTTAACCACTGACAAAATGGCTACACGTTAATTTCATCTTCCTTTTAATATCCCTTAGTACTGATCTTGGAGGAGGTGGCCAACCTCTGAGCAGTGAGCAAATTTGGATTAGCAGGTAGTCAGCACAGAGCAGCTTGGCCGGAGCTGTGAGATGTTTGCAGAGGAATGGGAAGGAGGAGATGCTACACAGCCCTCCCCTGCTTCTTCCCTGCCTTCAAGAGCTTTCAGCCTCAGAGGCAGCTTTGACATTTCTGCTTTTTAGGCCCAGGAAGGAGCATCCCTCAGACTATAAGGGCAAGTTTTTGGTAAGCAGTGAGATGTGGGACAGGACAGCCCCCGGGCATGAAGGGTTGCACTGACATGATGCAAGTTCCTTGACTGTTAGCAAAGGAAGGCAGAGATTGGCAAAACCCATCCAAGCTGTAGAAAGATTTCTGACCAAAAGGAGAGCTTTCTGTACATAATGAGTCCTTTTTTTTACACATACAAGATTCACAGCACAATGATGCACATTTTTGCAGGCAGACAGATGTTGCCTGTTGAGAATTGGGTCAGAAAAGGTTGCATCTGTAATGAATGTGTGATTAGTAATTACCCTGAATTGGGCCTGTGTGAAAAACTCACTGATTTCCCACAACTCCCTGTATACTGGGTGCTACTGAATCCCACTTGTAAGCTCTTGAAAGTCTGGCTAACCCTGCAAGTGTGAGGTAATGAGCATCTTTGTAGTGTGGGGATCTGAAGAGATGGGATGAGCACAGAGCAGGGTGTGATGCAGGGGTGGGTGAACAGGGTGTGTAAGAGTTGTGTGTCAGAAGGAGGTGGAGAAGAAGGAGTTTCACTAGAAGCAAGAGAGGGAGTGTCACAGACATATTTTACAAAAAATCCTTTCATTAGGATCTTTTCTCCTGAGAAGCTGGGAAGCTTCAGCTTCTCCATGATTTGCTACTTTGGAATGTGATTTGGACAATTGTTTAGTTTTTACTTGATGACCAATGACAGCCACCTGTGTTGAGGCTGTGACCAGTCACAAGATTTTATTATCATTCCTTTCTATTCCTTGCTAGCCTTCTGATGTCTCCTTTCTCTTTTCTTTTAGTATAGTCTTAGTATATAATTTTCTTTTAATATAATATATATAATAATTCTTTTAATATATATAATATATATATTATATATATTAAATTATTATATTCTTTTAATATAATATATATAAAATAATAAATCAGCCTTCTGAAACACGGAGTCAAGATTCTCATCCCTTCCCTCATCCTGGAACCCCTGTGAACACCACCACAAGGGAAGGATGTAAGATAATGATCCTGTAAAGGCAGCTTTTAAGTTTGCACTCCTTCAGGTGTACAAGAACTGCCCCTCAGTCCATGATGCCCCATCAGTGCTGATGCTGTTCTGCTCTTCCTAATGTGTTTGCTGCCCCTCCTTCAGCTGGACTGCATCTCTCCCTCTTGTCCTCCCTGCCCTTTCTCTTGGGTTTGCACAGATAAATTGCATCCACACTTTTCTGGAGGAGAGATGAGGTATCCACCCCCACGTGGATGAATATCTCAAATCTGATTTCACTTCTAGGTCCTCTCCCTGAAATTGTCCTCAAGAGAAGTTCTCTGAGGATAAAATGGGTGTAAAAAACTTTCAAATGGCATACTAGGAAAAGAAAAAAAGAGTGTTTCTGAGGGTGATAATGCCAAAGTGTTATGCTTTTTTCTGCTCCATTCACTTGTGCTTTTCCGTTGTGGCACGGCCTGGGAATACAATATGCTGCTCTGTGATGGCAGAGGCTGTTCTTGCAGTGTTTCCATCACACTCAGAAATAGGAAGAACAAGATGTACCATGAAGAAGATTATTTTTGTGAGACTTCAATCCAGCTTTGCAATTCCAAGTGCTTCAAATCTACGTCTGATCTCTGGCATGTTTGCATATATCAAACCAGCTTTGAGGCTCTGCCCATTGCTGGCTGTGCAATCTTGCACCCAGTTTCCCACCTTCTTGTTTTAAACGTATTTTGCTCCTGACATCCACCAGGAAGTTTGGCTTGGCAGTGTCCACTTAGGTTGGTATATAGGGTGACTTTGAGGCATCCTCCTCTGGAGGGACAGTGGCATTTTTTCAGAGCTTGAAGGCTGAGCGTGGAGCCTGTGGGACGACTCAGGCATTGCCAGAGGGTGGTTTGTGTTCCAGGTGGGCTCATTTGCCTCTGAGTTCCCTGGTCCTTGGAGGATGGAGCATCTAGGGATGTATTGTTTACATGTCTAAACAGGGGGGATGCTGGAGAGAGATAACAGATATTTGACCAGTCCTTGGGTTAGTTATACAGTGAATTCAAAGCAGACAAGTTCTGTTCAGCAGCAGTAATTACAGAAATGCTGTGGAGTTCTTTGTTTCCAGTCTCCAAGAATGAGGTTCCTGGATAGTGGTGTCACCCCTCAGGAGCTGTGGCTGCTGTCCTTTGCATGCAACTCCCCCATTAGGGATACATTTCAGTGGCACCTCAGCAGAGATGCAGACTCGACTTGTTGGGGAAGGTGGCCTCTTCTATTTGATGGTGAATTATCTGCCTTTAATACAGGCACACGAAGCTTTATTTTTAGATGCTGATTCCTTTTTGTAATTGGGTATAATAGCTGAAATAGCTCTTCTTCAATGACCCAGTTCTCATCAGGAGTGACACTGACACCAAAAGAAATGTTCTGATCCTCCTTTGTGTTTCTGTGTTCCTTTTTCTAAAAGCCTGGGCTGAGCAGACACGTGAACGTTGTCCAAAAGCTGCAGTGCTCCAAGGAGCTGGAGCCACTTCTCTTGGGCTGCTGTTGCTGTGCCAGGCCAAGGCAAGAGCAGAGCCTTGACCCAGCCTTGGCAGCCCAAGTGCATGGTCATTGTCATCATCATCATCATCATCATCCTCATCAGAGCTGGCCCTTCAGTGCTCCCCTCCAGGCAAAGCATTGCTCCTACTGCCCACTTGCATTGTGCTAATATTCTCCTTAATTAAAGTGCTGTGAAACTCATGACTCAAAGATGAAGTCTAAGAAGGAGTTTGTCAGCCCTAATGTTTTCTGACTCTGTCTGGTGACCTAATCCCTAGGTAGGAACCTGGCCTCCTTGGTTATAAAACATTGCAATTAATGATGCCAGGAGCTAAGCTTTATCAGCCGCCTCTTCTTAAAAAAGATTTGTTGTGTAATGGTGTGTCAGGTGTTCTTTTGCTGTGATTTAAGGGTCTGGGTCTGCTCGTTGATTTAAATATTTTCCAAGAGCATTATAAACCTGGATATTGGGTCAAATTTCTGGCTTGGAAACCTTAATGGTTCAGTAACTCACAGGCTGTTTTTAATAAAAGCCCTCAGGAGAAGAGACGTGCCAGGGTGCAGTGAAATATATGCTCTGTTCACAGAGAAGGCAGCAGCTGCATCAGATGATTAATATTTTGTACATCCTGACACTGAAATGCAGGGTTTGGCTGAAGGATCCAGGTATTGTTGTGTCACAACCATATTTTATTACATTTTAAGATACAGCCGCTGAAACGGCGCCGTTGCTTCCACATGATAAATAATGGAAATACAAGCTGATTAAATAACAGCCCTCCAAGAGGGGAGAAGCTGCTAGGAGCTGGTTTGCTTTGTCTTGGCCTTCTTTTTTCTTGAGGTAGTTTATAGTGTATGGTAAAATGTTCCCTGGGAGCTGAATTATATAACTTTTAGCAGTGTTAATGTGTGATGAAATGAGCACTCAGCCATTCAATTAACACTGTGCTATTACTTACACTGATAGACACATTAAAGGCATCTGCATTGATGGGGAGGTGACCATAAAAATACTGCCATTGTCAGAAGTAGGAATTGCTGGGTGGATGTGGAGAAGGGTCAACATAAGATGGAATAAAATCCTGGTGGTGCTGATGCATTCTCTGCCTGTCAGGGGGCCTGATGCACGTTCACAGTTCTGCCAGCAGAATAAACCTTGGATGGGAACTTTCCTTTCTGTGCTGCTGAGTAGCTATTTCAGCAGCTACTGAGTTCTTCTGGGTTTTTTTTTTGTTTTTTTTTGTTGTTTTTTTTTAGAGGGGTCAAACCCATCATCAGTCCAGTGGTCCATCTCTAAAAGCTCCACTGCTCAAATTTCAGAGAAAGTATAGGGACAGCTCAACATTTGTATTAGAGAAAGCAGGGGCTGAACAGGTAAAGAGAAATCTTTGATTCAGCAGAAAGAGAACCTCAAATTGCCTGTTCCTCTCTAAGTTTCTATGTATGTCAGGAAAGAATGAGATCTTTGGTAAATACACATGGGATAACTTGACCCTGATACTTGGTTCCCTAGAGCACACAAGGGTTTGAGGACAGTTTGAGTTAAGTAACCTTTGCAGATTTTTCATTTAACATTAAATTCTAATACAAATTTTGTCATGTCTTCAAGTTCCATCTTCCTGAGAACAAGGACAAGCTGCCCTTCTGCAGTTAAGTACAAAATCCCAGCACCACAGACATCTGAAACTCCATCACAAAGGTCTTGTATGGCACAAAGTAATCTGCTCCCAGTGGCTGGGGGGCTGTGCTGGCTGAAATCACGAGTGCTTGGCAGATGGAGCAGCTCTGAAACAGCTTTAAAAGAACATGCCAGCAGCACTAGGAGATGAACAAAAGGTAGGCTCCCTCCAAACTCCCCACTGCATGTGTTGTGTTTGCACAGCTCCCACCAGCAGTTCATGTTAGCAGATTTATGGAGCTGGCTGAGATTTATGGCAGGGAAACAGAGCATGGAAGCCCTGGAGGACAGCATCAGTTCCTGCCCCTGAGCAAATCCTGCCCTTATCAGCAAGCCCTGAGCCAGGTGCTGGGCTGCAGAGAGCTCATGGGGGCCAGCTGCTGTTTGTGACCCCTTCCAACAGGAGCTTGCTGTGCTGCTGCCCAAACCCTGCTGAGTTACCTGGGCTACATCCCAGCAGGAGGATCCATTCCTGACTGGGGTTGCAGTGCTTCTCTCACAGCCTCACCTCTAATGATCCTTGAAACCTTATAGGAAAACTCTGTGGTATTGTTGAGGCTTTTTTTTTTTTTCCTTTTACTTTCTTTTGAAAGGGTTGTAAAACAAGAAAAAGGGAGAGGTTTGCAAGGCAGAGGTGAGTTAGCTTAATGTCCACAGTGCTGGCTTTCATCCCCTTTGATCTATTGAGGGGTGGTTAGTTTTATCTGTTGATTGCTGGGCTGGCCCCAAATCAGCAGTTTACACCTGTTAGTGGTTTATGTTGATATCCATCACCTCAGTTCCAGAGGTTAGGTATTTTTTAACCCATGCAGTGCGTGGATATTCAGCACAGTGCTTGTCTCACCAGTGCAGCACCAAGTGCCCACCACATAAACCAAAGAACCCTTGCTGGGAAACCAGTCCCCAGCAGTTCAGACACCTTCCCCATGTGCACTGATCTTTTCTCTGTTTGAGGACTGGGCTTAAAAAACAACATTCAGGTACTTCAGGAGGTTGGGTGTCTACCTGATGTCCTGTTAAATGTTGGCTCTGCAGTGTTGGAGGTGGATCAAGCAGCATTACAGCTGATTGTGTCCCTTTGCAATCTGTTGGTTTTAGTACTTACAGCTTTTCCAGCTTGCAGAGCTTGACCTGAGGTTTTCCATGCAGAGCATCCACCTCAGGGTGAGATTTTAGGAAGAAATTCAATTTTCAGTGCAAACAGCTGCGGCTCAGTGTTTTTGCTTGAACACATTGTTATTTTACCATGTTCAAATAGAAATATAATTCTTACAGTTACCGTGTACTCCCAAGCCTTGCAGTCTGGGGGCAGAGAGAGTTTGGTCGCCTTAGAAGAGCATTATTGAATCACTTAAGTATGCTGAACTTCACAGTCTGAGAGACTGTATTTTTCTGATGAACCTCTGAAAGATTTTGTATTTCATATGCTTGGTGGGGATGTGGGCAATGCATCTTCTCCAGAAGCTTCATCTCTGATGGGCATGCACTTGCCATGGCTGAGGGAGCTAATGCAGAGGTTTCTTGTTCTTAGCCCTTCCACTCCTTTCTCAATGGCTTAGGGACCAGGAGCTGAGGCAAAACTCCATTCATCTCCTTCTACAATTCCTTTAGTTTCTGGCTTGCATTTCAATCTAAAAAGAACTTTTCTTTCAGATCTTCTTCATGGTAGGATCAGCTCTTTTGAGTGCTGATTTTTGAACTCAAACTTGTCTTGTTTAGCATCAAGTTTTCCTGACATAACCTAGTTCTGACTAAGCTACATGGGTTTTTTTGTTGTCAAGAACAGAGAAAGGTGCATTTATTTGGGTTTTTTCCTGGTAAAAGAATGAACTGTAAGCTGATATGTTTGTGTGGACATTGTCTCTGCCATACTGTATTTTTTCTTCCAGTACCACCTTGGCACGGTGCCCATGTAATTAAGTCGGAGTGAGTAAGCAACACGTGCTTTGACTGTGCCATGTGGCTCCCTATTGTGTGTGTTACAATGGAGCTCCTCAGAACATGAGGGTTAATTAACATCTTTTAGGGACCTGAATAATAGATAATGGTGCACAGGGCTTTTAACGTGTTGGGCTCTAATCAGTTTATTAGAAGACAGATGAAGACAACACAGCAGGGCTGTATTATTCTTGTCTCTGGCCTTGGAAATTAAATTGCATAGCATTTATTTGAAATTAACCAAATGTGATCTGTTTAAAAATGCACCACGACCTGTTTTGTTCAGGTCTATACTTTACTTGTTTATTTGTTTTCCCTGTTTCTTGAGGGGAAAGACAACCATGTTCAGCCCTTCCAGCACAGTGTAGCACTCACCAGTATTGCTTTTGAAAAGTCCCCCTTAGCTTAACTAACAATGCAGCCTGTACCCAGGCAGCATTAATTAATCACTTGCAAATGGCAATTTTGAAGATGGCAGTGGCGACTGCTGTTGGCAATCTGCAATCAGCTTTTGCTGCCCACACAACAGGGATGGCCCAGAGGAACTGGGAGCAAGCAGCAGGCTTTTTGCTCTTTTTCTTGTTGTAATGTCAGAGGTGAAACTCCTGCTTTGTTCTGTACTCACAGATCTCTGTCTCCACAGGGCAGAATCCAGTGGTGGGAAGGACAGGCTCTGATGGTTTGACACTCTTGCATGCTGATGAGTGAATCTCCTTTTCTTTTTTTCTCTGCTACCTTGCAGCATCCTCTGCACAAACCAGAGAGCTGTCACACTGCCTGCTCTCCCACATCTGCAGAGCATTTCACAACCAGATGGAGATACCTGAGCAGTGACCCACGTCACCTGTCATTTCAGGACAGAGGCTGCTCTGCCATGAGAGAGGCTTTCTCTGACAGGTAGCTGAACTGCCTTTAAACTTTCCTGATGCAAGCCAGGACTCACAAGCTGAGAATCAGGTTTTACTTTCATCACTTAGGTGGCTTTGGAGATCGGTTCTCTGACCCTTGGTAGGCTGCAGGTGCAGGGATACGAGTGCTGGCAGGCTGGAAGCCAGCTGGAGTGACTGTGCTCTAGTCAAAACTTTGTCACAGCCCTGTCTGTGGTGGCAGTCCTGAGCTTGTGCCTTTGTCACCCCATCAGTGAGATGACTTGCAGAACCTGTGAAGTACGTGGTGGTGCCCAATGTGTCCTCATTTACAGTGGCAGCACTGAAACATGAATCTTTATACTCGTGTGGATAAGAGGGAAAAGTACTTTCCCTGCGGTTCTTTGAAGGGCTTTACTAGCTGACAGTCCATTTTTAGGCCTTTTTTATTGGTACAGAGCCTCTGTGGATGCCCCTCTCTCTTCCTCACCCTGCTGATGCTTTAGATGGTGAACTCAAAGCTTCTGCTCAAAACCCTGGTGCTTGCTGGCTTTATCAGAATACAGCAGCCTCCATTCTTGAAAAGCTTTATTGGGTTGAGTGGAAGTGAGATGCCTTGGTCCTGGTAGTGGGATGAAACAGGAGCTTTCATCCAGGAGAGAGAGAGAAAAGCATGGCTGAAGGGTAAGGAATCTGTGTGATGGGGCAGATGGACCCTCAGCTTAGCTGCTGCTCTCAGGTCCTTGTAGAAATAGAGGGAAGATAAAGCACAGCACCTTCCCCACAGGAAGATAAACATGACATAGGATGGTACCCAGCACAAAGTGTGTGAGATGTTTGGGGATGGAGTGCTGGGAGGACCCCAAAAATCTTGGCTTGTGTTGTCTCCTCTGCTGTTGGCCAGCAGTGGAAAGCAATGGTGGTATTTTTCTCTCAGTTTGTTCTCTCTTCAGAGGGGAGAAAGGAAATATTTTGACCTTTTTTTTCCCCAAAATAATCTGAGATCAAGGACTGTGGAATGTGCAGTCCCTGAAATGAGTCTTGTTACTAAACCAAGGCCACAGAGATGTGACCTTTCTAGCCTCTACTGTGTCAGCTGCAGTTTATTTCTCTAGTTGGTATTTAAGAGATGCTGACCCTTGATCCCAGCAGGCAGGGTTGCTCCTCTGATCCATCCCTAAACCAAAATGAGCCAGGTGACTGAGCATATGAACAGGTCTTTGCTAATCTGGCTCCTCTTGGCTGGAAGGAGGTAGGATGTGTTTGCACCGATGGCTCGGCCAGCTGCCCTGACTGCTAGCAAAAAACACAATGAGAAGTAATAAAGAGGGCATGGCTGCACTGGAGAGGGGATGTCTATCTGTGGCTTAAGTCTTAGAGCAACATTTGTTGCTGCTGTTGGGCAGACCTGGTGGTGTAGGAATGGAGAGCCCCTCACCAAACTGTTCTTAAATAGTCTGGGGAGTTTGGATGCGACTCGTGTCCGCTGTAAATACAGCTCCAGGCAGCTGCAAGCAGAATGTGATGGAGCTGTCTGCTCCCTTCTTTATTCATGCCAGCTCTAATTTCTCTTACAGTGACAGGTAAAGGGAGAGGAATTTGCATTGCCTCTGCCCGCAAAGATTACAGAGAGCCAAAAGGCAGCACAGAGTCACTTTTCAGAAATGACAGTGCCCTGTTCACATACATTAACTTCTTTTGCCTTCTGCCTCTGGATTATTCAGGAGGCAGACAGTATGCTGCCTAAATACCAATAGTGAGTAATGAGGATTAAGTGTTACCTCTAATTCCATCGTTATGAATATTTCAGAACTTCCTGTTCAGGCTTAACTGCTATTTTGGTGCAAAAAAGGCAAGTCTTGGGAATTGAGCTGCTGCTGGCCGTGACATCACAGCGCTGTGATTTGGGTCTGGTGTGACACATATTCCAGAGAGCTAAGCTCAGTCAAGCCTCTTATGTAGATGTGTCTGAGAACCTCTGTGGAGAGAGAAGCTCTCGTTAGTGAAAGGGTGGATTTCTAGTGTGTAACAAATGTGATTTTTTTTCGACTGTTCCTGCCACTTTTTTTATTCCCCCCCCCACCCCTGTTTGCTTTCTGAGCAATAAAATTCAGTCCCTAAGCCAGCATATGAGTTAGGGAGAAACCTTTGGCTTGGTTGCAATTCAGGAATCTAAAATCTGGGATCAGACTGAGTGATGCAGGTACTTCTCTGTCAAGGAAAACAATTGAGATGTGGTCTCCTGGAGGCAGATGAGGGAGAAATACTCTAAAATCTGGGCTAATAATGGTAAAGTGGCCTCTTCATCCTTTGGCAGGTTATAAAAATGTAGTCCTCACTGGCACTTTTTCTGGAAGTGCTGACTGAGCAGCACCCAGGAGGTTTGGAAGTGGAGTTGCTCAGTCTGGAAAGTTTTTCAGGTCTCATAATCACCCATGACAAAAGCTGCGAGAGCAGTGAAACAAAAGCAAGCTCCCCTATGCAAAGGGATGGACTTTCTATGCCCATCTCAGGGGCAATGAGGAGATCTGTAGGTGCTGTATCTGGGATGTGCAGCATGGCTCTCATCAAGCTCCTTTTCCCCCTTTCAAACACATTAAAATCTCTCTTCAGCAGGCCCAGAGTTGCTTCAAATGCTGGTATTAAAGGGCTGTAAAGGTTTGTGGAACAGCTTGTCTCCTCTGTGTACAGGAGGTGACCTGGTTTCCTCCACATTATCTCTTCTGGCTGTGACAGGACCACAAGCACTTTCCTCTGCAAGCTGTGGAGGAGGAGCAGTGGCACAAAGCGGTGGTTTTGGGGGGCACAGGGCTCTGTTCACTGCCTGCCATGGCCAGATGGGGAGGATGCAGCACATTTCTTACCCAGCAGTGTGTGGAAGGCAGGATCAGTGCTAGACAGCACTCAAAAGGCAGGATTAAGCACGCTGTTTGCAGCAGTGCCTGTGTAGTGTTGTCACTTCAGCACGGATGAAGGGTCCTTTATAAACAGCATCATAGATCTCTGTGTGACCAGAAGGGTTTTTGAATTTCAGACTGTGTAAGTCAGCACCTTTTTGTGTGTTACAGCTGCTGCTGAAAGGAGTAGTGGTTTTCACATGCAACATTTTTCCCCCTATCTTCATTTTCTCCTCTTGCTCACTAGTCCAGTGTTAACAATGAGCATGAATGTAAAGTTGTACATCTGGACACCTGAAAATAATCCCCTTGCAAAAGCCAGGAAGAGCAGTCCTACATTGACTGTGGTGATAAAGCAGATGTGACCCAACAGCTTTTCCATAATATTGCAGAGCAGTGATACATTTACTGAAGTCATGAACTAGATGGATTCCAACCTATTTAGACTGTGAAAATTGCATATTTCCTAACTGTCCTTTGTGGCACACACTTCAATTACCATTCTGAATGGTTACTGTCCCCTATTAGTATTACATGCTTAATGGTCATTTAGTGTCAAAGAAAACTTTTATCTTTCCTAAGTGGGGAGGTGTAATAATTTGCCTGAAGGCTTCAGTTAGTCACTGGAGATGAAAACACTCCATAACTTCAGTGCCCAGGTAATTTCCTTTAAAGAAAGGCCCTGCTACAGTCTTGTGCATAGTCTTGCCAAGATGCAGTGATTAGAATTCTACTAAATGAGATTTCTGCTACATCCTCCATATTTAAGGACATTCATAAATGTCACATCCAGATCAGAAACCCCCTTGTGATCCTTGCACCTTTCTGCTGGGAAAACAAGGCACATTAGGTGATTGCTGGGTTGTGTCTGCTGGACACTTCTCACTGTGGCAAGTGTTTTGTAAGGTAAATTCATTCAAATTGAAGTGTTCTGCATCAAATTTATCCAAATATTCAACAGAAGGTTGTCAACATTATGTATTTTGGTGGAAACAAAAGATCTCTTTATATTATGTAGTACTGAGATGAAACAAACTCTTGGTAGTTACTTTCCCCCTCTATCAACACATAATGTTTCAATAATTTCAGTGAAGTGTCTTGAATGTTTCTTTTGGCAAAATAAATCGCAAGGGCTGATGATTTGTCTCGACATTGGACTAAAGGAATTATTTTCACAGAGATGGAAAAATCTTTTCTTTTTACTGTGTTGCTTTGCCAAACCTTCCACAGAACAATCTAAGCCCCTAAATCTGTGAGTGGTGGTGTGCTTTCCTTCTCTTGGCAGCTCCTCGTGCACTGAGGAACCTCCAAGGTGTCTGTAGATGTTTATCTCCTTATTAAATCATGGATTTGATCAGGTAAAGGAAAAATATTGAAGAGAAAGATTAACTTTAAATGCTTATAGAGTTGAGAAAAGGAGCAAAACCTGGATAATATGAAAAATTAAGTCCCTTTCTCCTCCCCATGGTTCAGGTTACACTGGCAGGAGCAGAGCAGCTTTCTGGCAGACATATGGCTGCTTTGCAAAGCAGAAATCATCACAATAAATGCTGAGTGCCTTCTGTGTGTCTGCTCTGGATCCTTATAGTGCTGGCTTTATTACTAAAAACCTCCTGGAGGGGATCAAAGAACAGAGTGCAGGTGAAGGTGGAATGTTCCCCTGAGATGGTCATTCCATTGGTGAGGCCTTATCACAAAACCAAGTCAGTAGTTTCCCTGTAGCCCCTGCAGGATGCAGATCTGGTGGCATAAGGCAGAGTTTCACGTTAATTTTTATCAAGCTCCTGTGGGTAGTTTTATTGAGATCTGCTCAGAGGGAAGCTGCAAACCAGGCCTGGCAGGCTGCAGCTGAGAGGGGTGCCATGGAAAGCCTGGCTGGATAAATCCTGATGGCTTTGAAGGAGTGAGAGAATTGTCAAAGAGCTTGATGCACCCTGGACAATACATACGACCAAGTCTACAAAGAGGTCTGCCATTTAAGTGAGCCTAAACCAGGATTAATGGGGATTTTGCTTGAGTTTTAGATGCTGTGCAGGACATCAGCAGTGTTGTTGGTCACGTTTCCTTTAAAATTTGGTACCTGTGAGGAACAGAAATTCCTGTTGAGTGTGATTGTGGTTACTCACTTTGGGACTGCTGCTTTGAGAAGGTGCCAGGCGCCTGTGTCCTTTGTTCCTGTGATGCATGCCAAGCCCTTGCCTTGTTTCTGTGCTCAGTGAGTGAAAATAAAATTAAGACTTGATTATTAAAAGGAGAAGGACATAAACTTCAATGGGTGACGGCACAAATTGTGAGAAGGGATCCATCACAGCAGATTTTAAAGTATCTAATGTGGAATCTGGGCATTTCTGGGTACCAGCTCAGGAGAAAAGAGGTGGACGATTAGGATCCTCATCCCCTGAAGCCCGGGGAATATCCTTGGTCATATGCCTTAGCCTCTTGGTGCCTCAATCCTCTGTCCTCTGTGGTTTAATGAAGGAAATACCTGAGGTGTGTGACATGCAATGACAAGGGCCTATTACTTCCCCTCAACAAGGGACAGTGTGACTTTGTCCTCATGCAAGGCTTGATCCCCATGTGCCACTGAACCATCATTTCTTTTTTTGGAAACAATGAGATGGTAAAAATCAGACAGTAGAAATTAAAAGGTGGAGAAAATTAGAGGTTTTCTTTAGACTGAAAGACCAGTTTTCCTGCCAGGGTGAACTTGCTACATCCTACCAACCCACAGATGAACTTCTGTGCTTTGAGATCTCTCTGTGATACCCTATAATAAGCATGTTCAATATCTGTAAATACAGACAACATTTGTGGCCAGGCTGTTGCTATTTGGGAGCTAGCATGGACCTGTTCCAGGACAATGTATTCATGGCAGTCATAAGAATTTAGTGTGTTTAAGACCCCTGCTCTCTGTTAAATATGAATGAGCCCGTGAAGGTGATGTTTGTTGGGTGGAGGCAGTCAGAAGGTGCCCAACACCTGCAGAAACTCAATGCTTTCGAGCCTCCCATTCCCCAGAGTCAGCTAAAATACAAGAGAAAATGGGAGCCTGGTATTTGTTGGGTGAAAAAGACCCTGGATTTTACAAGGAATTTTGTTTCTATTTTTTAGGTATCATCAGCATTGGGTTGCTCATATCATATCATATCATGTCATGTCATGTCATGTCATGTCATGTCATGTCATGTCATATCACAGCTGCTCAATCCCAGCTGATGGGGGAACAGTGGGGGAAAAGCAAGTCCCCACTTAAAAACTGGTCCCCACTCACGTACCATTCTACAAAATCTCTCTCGTTTCTCTACTACCTTCCAAATTTCTGTCTTTGTTGCTTATGGTATTTCCCTGTTCTCCTTTCAAGCCAGCCTGGTAACATACCCAGAAAGGGTGGTTCTTGCAGTGGGTTTCCACAGCCCATTAATAACTAATCAAGGCTGGAATCGTAGCAGGTGGTTAAAAAGGGCCTGTTGGTCATCGTTCCGAGCTCTGGCAGGAAGCCTGCCCTGGAAAATGTAATTACTGTCCAAAAGAATGCGACAAACTCTGCCAAAACCAATGAAAGTAGATCATGGTCCAGAGCCACACCAGCTGAAACATGTGGCAGTTTCTGGGGGCCGGCCAAGCGCGTCCCGCGGGGCGCGGCGGCGGCGGCTCCGCGCACCACGGCTCTGCCTCCTCTGCTGCAGGGAAAGGGGCAAGCTTTGGAACTTCCCACACAGAGCGTTTTGGGAACAAAGCGTTTGAAAGCTCCATGGTTTTTGTTAACTCTTGATTTTTTTTGTTGTTTTTTTTTTTTTTAATTTGGCTCTGTATCACGCACTCTGCGAAGTAACTGGTTTTTCAACCCCAAATTAAATAGCGTGATTTGTTTTGAGTTTATGGGAGGAACTTTCAACATCCTGTCCTCTTCCCCCCCCCTACAAAAAACTGAAGTAAGGATAAGCAGCCACAGTCTCATAAAGCTGATTTAGCTGATTTCTTCCCCTGCGTTGTTCCTATGGTGCACTGGTCCATCAAAGGCTTTTTGACCAATTCCACGTACCAGGACTTGGCAGCAGAGATAAACCTTGTGAAATGATGATAAAAGAGGCAGCTCTATTTGCTGGTTTGGAAATTGCTGTTTCCAGCTTCCTGTCACAGACTCTCTAGGATTCCTCACTGCAGTGGTTTTTTTAGCTGGATTATTTTAAAATATGAGTATCTTAACTTGGATTGCTTCACAGGATTGGGCTTGGAAATGGCAGCACTGGCAGTTCAGCTGGCAGGATGTGCAGCATGTGGGTGCTAACAAGTTCTATAAACCTCTGAGTCCAGCTCAGATCCAGCCAGAATAGCATGGCTGTCTGAAATTATGTTTCATTTTCTGAGCAGTTCATTTGCCTGTGTAGTCCTAAGGGGTTAACATCTTCCAGGGGGTGAATGCTGGAAGAGGGGTAATAAACAGAGAAATGAGAGAGTCGACATGAATTCATTAAAAGAGCCTCATTGGAGATGAGCAGGAGAGCACCAAAAAGACTCTTAGAAATACTATTCAGAGATATTTGCAGTTACTTGGTTGAAACTCCATTTTTGTCTAATCAGGATGAAGGGATGCTTGCAAAGAGAAGCCACTTGAAGCCAAAAATTTGGAAATTAAAAGGCTTGGGGTTTTTTTGTGGTTTGTTATTTTAACCAAACCAACAAATAAAAGAAAAAAAAACGCAGAACAAATCCAGACCTTCACCCTTTTGAAAACATAAAGCCCATCAAAAAGTATCAAATTCCAAGGTGGACCTCTCTGAACAAAGTGGAAATTGGGTATTTATGATTAAAGCCATTACTCCCAGAAGAGTGACCTTGCAGAGTCAGACTAGCTCCTGAAAGGTCATTGAGGAGGAGTAATATGAAGAATTTTGAATAATCTGTTTCAGTAATAAGAGGCCATCATGAACCTTCCTGTGTTCATCCCACTTGGCCAACTAGGGTTGCTTCCCTACGGCAAGGACAATGTCCCACTAAACACCCTTAACCAGGCCATTCTGGTGTGATTGATTTTAGATGGGATATTCAGCAGCTTTTAATTCACTTCTCAACTTAAAACACAATTCCATGTCTACTGTGGGAGAATTGCTGTCTTCTCCCAGAGCCTCCATCCAGCCCCTTTCCTGGGGGGCTGGAAAAAGGGCTTTGTTTCATCTTTCAGCTGTGGCTGTGGATGTTTAATTGAGGGAGACAAGCCCATAATGATAGCAGCAGCTGTTCTCTCCCCTGGGCAGAAAGAGACTCTTCAGGGACAGGGTCCTCCTTGGCACAAAAGAAAATATTCTTGTGAAAGCAGCACTGAAGAGGCTGGCAGCTCCCCATAGACTTTGTAAGAAACCTCAAGAAAACACCCATGTGGCTTGTAGTTTTGGCAAGAGGAGGGAGGGCTGTGCACCAGGGATGAAATGCTGAATAACACTCTCTCAGGAGCACAGTGCTCTGCATCCAGCCTGCAGGGTTTGTGCTGATGGTGCGAGCAACTGCTAAACAATTACATTGGAAGTAATCTTAGGCTGGGGGATTATCCTGCATCCAGCCAGCCTCCCCATCCCCCAGAACAGACTGGCATCTGGCATCCCTCAGATTCCCCACATGGGGTAATTGGATGGGGATATTTGGAGGGGTTGTCAGACTGGATCACCCCCATTGCCTGCCTGGAAGGTTTTGTGGGAGCATGGTGCTGTCCCACCCATAAACAATATATATTTAGAATTATGAATTTTTTCTTGCTGAGAAGTTTACATAGAGCTTGTTGAGAAGTAGCATTGCCACGAAACAAAGCACAGGTAGACCTCCAACCCTACAGTGATCCCCACAGATGCTTTGGGACACCTTGGCATATTCCTGCCAGGGTCCAAAGGAAGCAGCTGGAGCTGCAGCCTGTGCATGGCCAAGGGCTGAGCAGCCTCTGCAGTGGGGTACCTCAAAGGGAAGAGATGGGTAAGGCAAGGAGGTGTGAGACACCTGTGTCCAGCCAAGTCTGGCAGGTCCCAGGCCAGCACCCTAAATGTCTGTAAGAACAAATATTTATCTGCTCTAAGAAGCAAATGGTGGCTTTGATCCAAAGCCTGTTAAGATCAGTGCAAGAGTTCCCCTAAAGCTCAGTGAGATTTGGGTCAGGGCACAGAATGACTATTGTCAAGAGCAAATGCTTTTTTCTGATGGCGTTTGCAATATGAGGAAGCAGAACAACACAAGTTTTGTTTTCAATTTCCTTTCCTTCCTGACAGCCCAGCCATTACCAGAGCAGATTTAATCTATTGTGCAGAGGAAAGCACGGCACTTTCTTAAATGGTGGGCAGAGATAACTGTTATCAGCACTGGCTTCCCAGCAGCTTGCCTGACGTCACTGGTGATTCCCAGGCCTCTCCTTGCCTCAGAAATTTAGGATGGGCTTACCCAGTGCCAGCTGCCTGTGAGTCATCCTCCACCATGCAGCAGAGTCTGTACCTGCACAGCAGCCAAGCAAAGGAGATTTGAGCAGACATCTCACAATGGGTGAAAACTGCTCTTGCTAAAAGTGAACATTTTGCCAATGGCTTTTGGGAGGGCAGGAGCTGCCCTGGCAGTTCTGAGGGAACTGTTGCTTTTTGGATGCTCTTTTCTTCCTGCTTTCCTTCCCAGATGAACAAACCATACAGTGCATCTTTAATTGTTCTGAGTTTTTCCTCCCAAGGCCTTTTGAGAAAACACGAAACAAAAGGAGAAGAATAAATTAGAATTGCTTATGTTCCCAGGGAGCCATCAGCTGGGCTGGAAGCACTGGAGCAGGGGTGATGTGGGGCAGTGGGAGGGCTTCCCTGGCACGGAAATGCCTGAACAGCAGGAATATGAACTTCTCACCCATTGTTCAGAGCGTCCCATTCTGCAGCAGGTGCTGTGTTTGGGATGGAGGATTACTCGTTTGTGTGTATGTAACAGCTTGATCAGCTGGGAGGGGAGCAGGATTTGGGCAGCTGTGGGCTGTTGGGGTATCCAGCACCATACCTGACCTGACTGGATGAGTCTGTGTCATCCAACCCTGGAAAATCCTTCCTCTGGATGATGCTAAGAGGAAAGGTCTTGAAATCCCAGATGCTGTCAGCTCAAGAAATAAATGCCAAATGCTGTTAGAGACATGAAAAAGACTGGAAATGTAGCAGTGGCCCTCTGCTGCAGTCAGGTGAGAAGTGGGAAGGAGCAGAGGGGAATTTTCAGGGAAGAGTTTTTCAAATGGTGAGGCAGACATGTCAGAGGTCCAGTAGGGAGGAAAGAGCTGAACTTGTCTTCCTGACTAATCATTGCTTAGACAAGCAGCAAGCTGCCTGTATTGACATAAAACCTCAGTGAGAAATTGAACACGTTCTCATTTAAGGTGTGTGGGATGGGAAGGGATACCCCCAAGACTGAGGTTAGAGAGAGAGAGGGAGGCAGTTCTGGCAGCTCTTTCCTCAAAAGAACATGTTGTGTCTCTTCTGAACTCAGTACACAGCTGAAAATAAATAAATAAAAAGGGAAGGTGGTGTTGCAGCAACCTCCAAATGCCAAAATTCACGTTTTACAGGCTGTGAGAACCATGTGGGAATAGCTCATTGTACTCTCAATTGCATGTTGGGGGTTTCTTTCCCAGTGTATTTTAGAGTATAAGGAGGTGCTTGACTTGTGCAGAATTCAAGTGATGGAGGTTAAAATCTGCCAGAGCCTCAAAAGGGTCTCTCTGTTGAGCAAAACCAGGCTGTGCTCGCAGGTGGTGGTGGACAGCTCATCCAAGCAGGGGAGAGAGGGCTGGGAAGAATTTTGTGCAGATCTTTAATGCATCCCTACACTCTTCTGTAGGATCAAAACCACCCAGTATTAAAGGGGACACCAGCCAGCAAACTCAGAGCAGACTTGCAGTGCTGGAGAGAGAGAGAGAGAGAAACGCCCTAGAAGTATATTTCCATACAAACCTACAGTTGGCATAATTCCTGGGAAATAGCACAAGGAAATCTGCCCATCTGTGGCTGCAGAGGCATCGTGGGTTTGGTGAAACAGGTGTTTGTGTTTAAGGGCTGGGGGGAGACGAGCGCGGCTCGAAGGCGTGCGGCTTCAGCCCTTCAGAAAAACCATACTTGGCGTTGGAGCATGTGGCTTTTTTTTCCTTCCAAAGCCTCTTTGGTGGCTGCCTCCCAAGGTAATTAGCAGAAGGGAAAAGTTGCTTACAAGGTGGAAATTGCTGGTTGAAGCCCACGGCTACGGCTGGTGTGTTTGCGCCGTGTGTTGGAGGTGTGGAATCCGTGGCTCGTGCGTCAGGGTGGAAATAGCCTGCCCTGGATTTGCACGCTATAGTTAGGAACGTGCTTGTACCCACCTCTTAAACTGAGCTGGCTCCTTCTGAAGTGATAACAAGCAAGTTTCAGGGACAGGAATGTGAGCCAGCAGGGTAGGTGGAACAAGTGGCTTGTCCTTATTTTTCAGAGATCGTGCAGCATTGGCTTTTTGTGACGCACCTGACTGGACAGGACATGGGTTCAGACTTTGTTTGTTTCTTGGTTTCCTTTTTGCAGAAAGTGGCAGAAAAATTGACTATCGAGCTTCTTTTTCTGGACTTCTCCTAACTCAGCCTGAGTCTCTAATCTCTTGCAATGCGTGTCCAACTACCTGTAAAACCTTTGCAGAAGGAGACAGATCTTTGTGAGGATTAAGCAATAGGCCTATCTTAAGAGATGCTGGTTTATAGAAATAACCAGCATGAAGATGAGCATTTTGGAAGAGGGTGGAGACAGCACTAGGTGCAGGGAGATATATTAAATCACTGTGTGGTGTGTGTGTTTTTGTAGGCACACACCTTGCTTGCATGCACCGATGTGATTCTTCACGCTGTTTGTGCGTAGAGTGTGTGTAAATATTAAGAGACAGGGCATCAGAGTGATTGCAGCTCAAGTAGGAAAACACTGCTACAACAATGCCACTGCGTTCATAATCCTCTGTGAGTGTTCCCTGCTTTGGTTAAATATGCAGAGACTGGTGGAGATTGCCAGTGGATTAGCTCTCGTGTGGCTGGTGCCAGGGATTGATTAGCATAAGCAAATTTCTTCTCCAGCTTCACATCAGTGAGGAGAGAAATGCAGCAAGAGGTCCCTCCACTGCCTGGGAGGGGACTGAGATGGTAGGGAGGAAAACTGGAGTGGGAACAGTTTGTTCCCAGTGTTAACTGGTGTGACCAAATAAATCCCAAGACTTCTGTAGTGAGCACATCCCCATAGTTTACCTTGCAGAGCTCACAAATTGGCTGCTTTAATTTTTGTTTTGCTTGCAAACAGGGTTTTGAGGGTTGTGGAGCTTTTCCTGTGGTGTGATTTGTTTCTCTGCCATCTTTTTGGTGATCCTGTTTCAGCAGTTGGATAAAGGAGGAACCTAAAAGCCAATATGCATAGGGCTCTGGGTTGGCTTTTTGGTTGATTTGGGGTTATATTTTGGGGTTTTTTTTGGAGAGAGGGGGTATTGGTTTTGTTTGGCTTGGATTTTCCTTATTTCTGTGCTCATCAGAATGAGGGCACAAACCAGTTAATGAATGTGTTTTGAGCTGCTGCAAGTGCACCTAGTCATTATGGAAAATCTGGGGCTGGATGCTGAGCTTGTGCTCCTAAAGCAAAAATCCCCTCCTGTGCCACTCCACAAACATTCTGTGTGTGCATCAGGATCCCCTGGGACTGTCAGTTGTTGATATAACATTGATCCTTTCACATGTAGCCTTGATAGTGCTGAGGACAGGGATTTGCTGATAAAACAAACCTAAGGCTTGGTAATAATTGAAAATGCAGGGTGGTTCACCAGGCAAAATGCCTGCTATAGAAAATAGATTTCATGTCTAAGTCAGCAGACATTTCTTTAGGGAAATCCCAAATTCTGATGGAAATCAATATTTAAAGGGACCCTGATAGTCTGGGGAGAAACCTCCATATAAGATGCTTTCAAGTCCAAGCAACCCCTTTAGGGATTAAGATCTGAATGTTAAATATAGGCTAGAACAAAAACTGTACTGGAGTAATAGTCTTTTCCAGCAGGCAGGGCAAAGGCCACTGCCATGGGCTCTCTCCAGCCTTGGAAGAATCATATTAGAAGTTTCTTAAATCTGTAGCATGGGTGCATGTTTTTATTGCCTCTTGTAAGTAAATGAAACTCCCCAACCAGCTTTAGCTACAGTTATTAAGTCTTATTAAACACGGGGGTAAAGAAGTCATTCTGCAGTATTTGCAAACAGTGGTGAGTAGCTTGCTTTAAAAACCCAAATATTCATGAAGCAAGAGCAAATTTTACAGGCTGCTGAAACTGATTTGGTATATTGATAAAAGGCTTGATCAGAGAAGAGGGGAGGATGGGAGATGTCTAAGGCTGCCTGATTTCAAATTCTGTAATTCTTTCACTGGCTGAAAGAAACTAAACCCCCATATGGCTTTCTCGTCACAAGTGGTTACATGGAAATGGGAGAAGTCAGATTCAATCCCATGCTTTTGCTTTGCAGGCTTTCTGGAGCTGCTCTGCTGGCCCAAAAGCAGCTGCAAGTCTGTCAGAGAGAAATAGGATGTCTTGGGACAGCACTGTCAGATCTTTCTCCAAGGGTTGTGTTGCACACACAGAGGCAGGCAGTGAGCTCTAACAGTGGAATCAATGAGAAGAGCTCAGAACTAAAACTCAGTTTGCTCTGACACATTTGGTGTTCCGGATCACTAAAGCACTGCACAGTATTTGTGCATCTTGCAATACATCACAAGGAGGGACTGGCTTGTGTTAAAAGGTAACAAGATGCAGTGAATGGTCCATGGGAGGGGAATGGCTGAGCAGGGGATTCAGCCTCTCACTGCCTTGGGGCTGCCAGGACATCTGTGCCTGTCTTTGGCATCACTTGAGCAACCCTAAATAGGTGTCTGAGGGGTCTGCTGGTGTTGAGCTCCTGAAGGCAGAACTGATAAATCATGTGTGTGCTACTGTACGGATGGGATGAACCCCCAGCCTCTTCACTCCTCCACACCTCATGCCAATACAGGGCTGGAGCTGCTTTGATCCCCACCAGAACAAAGTCTAAACATTAAAGTGAATTGTCCCAAAGTTGTTCCTCATTAATCAACAGCTGCTGGCCCTTGGAAACATCTGTCCAGCCTGTTTGAACATCCCCTTTGCTTCGGTGGGTGCACTGAGGAGGCAGAACAAATCCAAACACACCACGGGGCCAGCACCACCTCTTCACCTTTCCCTCAGCTGTGTGAGTGAGCAGGAGCCATGAGGGAGCAGGGGGTGGTGATGGGCAGTGTGGACAGGGAGCTGAGTGGCAGGGAAAATTGTGTTTTCCATGGTAAATGAGCAAAGCTGGGATGAGAGACCAAGGGCTGGGCAGGGATGCAGGCATCCCTCCACTCCTGTGGGCACACTGTCTGCCAGAGAGGATGGGCAGTGCTGGGTGACTCCAGCAGGTTTTGCTGTACAAAGAAGCCATCTGGATAGGAAACAGCCTCCATCTACCCTTACTGTGCATTTTTGAGCTTACATCAACTGGTTGAAGTCAGAGAAGAGCCACTGAAGCAAGGAGCTTTGCCCACCGGGTGTGAGCGTGGAACCTTTATCCCTTTATCCCCTTGAGAGCCATTCCCTGGTGTGCAGGAGGATGCAGCATCCCCAGTCTGCACCAGGATGCCTCTGGTTCCCACAGGCTGTGCTGGGCTGGTGTCTCTTTAAAGGCAGATCACAGAGCCCCTGAATTACAATATTCCAGTAATCCCTTTACACTGGCCTGCTCCACGCAGCAGGAAATGTGGGACAAGCAGGGTTTTGAGATTATCTCGTGCTTTGCAAAGCCAGTTCCCTTTGTGCTTTTAGAAAGAGCTTGCTCCTGCACAGGCAGGGGGCTGAGGGTGATGTTCCTGGCCAGATGCTGTCCCATGACCACAGCAGCACTCCCAGGACCATGGCAGGTGGGTCTGTGCTCTGCCTTACCCCCCACACACCCCAAAACCCATGATTTGTGATGGTCACTGAAGCACCCAGTTGCTGACAGAGATCACATTGAGTTCCTTGATCCCCTCCTCCTCAGGGATGTGGTTATTTGGTGCAAGGACAATGTTTTGCAGCAATTTCCCACACCTTCCAAACTGGTCAGCTTTCTGCCCACCAAAGGTGCCCCTTGGGATGGTACAAGGAGGAGGAGGTATTTCTCTGGCCATGTGCTTTGCTGAAGGTGTGCTGCTCCTTAGGAGCACAGTGAGTAATCTTCCCCACTCTTTAATTTCATGGAAATGCCAAGGCAGGAACAACCTGGCTCCAGAGGACCCAGCAGGCAGCAGTGACAACTCCATGGCTAAATAAAGCAGTATCCTCTGCTACACCAGGGGTTTGCCCGTGGTTGGGAAGTGCTGTGTGAGTCACTGCTGATGGTTCCTGCTCTGATGGCCAGCTCTGCTGTGGGAGATGCTGCTTTCCCTCCTCCTGTCTCACCTACCCAGCTCACCTTTGCCTGGAGTGTGTTGGCAGCTCTCCAGAATAAATCTCCTCATGTCTTCAGCCCCTGGTGAGGCCAAGGCTTTGAAGTGAAGTGACTTGGTGTTCTTTAGCTGCCCATGTGTTCTTTTTCCTCAGCCTGTGACTGTGCTGACCCTGCTCTTACTCCTCACTGAGCTGTACCTGAGGTGCTCTGGCTGCCCCTAGGTGAGGCTGGCAAGGCTTGCAGTGTCCCCTCCATGCCTTATTTCCAGCCAGGAGGGTTTCTCCTGGGAATTCTTGTCCCCAGTTAATTCATTACAGGGATTGAGTCCACGCTTCACCTGTTTCACCCTGTGAGCAACCCTTGTGTTTCAGGGTCCTGTTGCTTCTGTGAAACACCAAGGAACAGCTCTTTATTATTGAAATACTGACAGCCTTTATATCCCTGTCTGCAATTTGCTTTCTGTGCACTTTGTGTGACTCAGAGCATCCCTGTGCCACCGTCCCTCCGCAGATGTGGGACCTGCTGCTGCTCCTTCCCTTGGCTCTGATGGAAAACTGCATTGTCAGGCTTGGGCCTTACTGGTGATAAAGTCTCATCACAAAATGTCAGATCTAATACTGGCCTCTGTCCCAATCCTTTCCTCAGCTCTGGGAAAATGTTATTTGACAGGACAAAGGAGGAGTTGGCAAATTGCTCCATTTGAAAAGATGAGGAGGAAGACATTTCTGATTTCTCAGTGCAGCCTGCTTTGCTGCCTTTTTTTATTTCCTGCCTTTTTGGGAGGCAGGAAGACTGATGAAGGGAGTAGAGCAGGTAAACTGAAAATTATTAGCTGTTTTCA
Organism: Molothrus ater; assembly: GCF_012460135.2. Lineage (NCBI taxonomy): Eukaryota > Metazoa > Chordata > Aves > Passeriformes > Icteridae > Molothrus > Molothrus ater. The sequence continues at coordinate 14,353,831 of NC_050490.2, forward strand.
AACTAAGATCTAATTGTGCTCTAAAAGGACACAAACTGGAAGGAAGTGTTTGAGAGTTACCAAACAAATTGTTTGAATTGTCCCAAGACAGAGTTGCCTTTTTTAAAAAATTCTCTTCTCTGAAGTATTCCTAAGAGCTGCCATAATTTAGTAAGAATTAAAAAAAAACAAAACTCAGAGATTAAAAAAAAAAAAAAAAATCAAATTTCAGTACCTGTACTGATCACTGGTTTTATTTGCATCAGTGGGAGTTTCCCAAGAGGCAGGTGGAGCCAGGATAGGACCTTTGATCTGTTTGCTCCTGGTACCAGTGTCCTCTTGCTCCATCAAATCAGACTGATCTAAAAGTTAGAAGGAAGCATGGGAAAGGGTCAAGCAAGTGGTATTAAAGCTAGCCACAAATTTAGCACATTTTAGCTCTTAGCAGCAGCCCCAGCACTGGGGAAATGGCTTTTGCAAGACCTCCTTCTCTGCTAAGCAGCAGCTTTGTGGTTGCACGGCCAGGTGGGTGATGTGGAAAGTGTTCTCCTAACACAGGGGTGGTGGCAGTTGTGCAGGATTTCTCAAAAGAGGAAGGATGTCTTAAGCTAATTCAAACTTGCCTAATTTCCCCTTGTGTCCTCAATTCTGCGCAGATGTTCAGCCACAGGTTCTATCCCAATTAGCCTGGTTTTTGTTCCCAGCAGCATGTTGATTGATCCTTGAGCATGGTCCTGCTCTGTGCAGACCCTGGACTATCCCTTATGACAGTCCATGCCTTGGGTTTTTCCACAATCTGCTTGATTTGTGAATTAAAGTGTAAAATACTATTATTGCAACCCTGGGATTTTTGTTGGAGGCTCAAAAAAAGATTAAAAAGGGCACAGGGTGAACCAGTTGTTTTCTTCTTGCTTTTAGAACAAACTACAGAAAAAGAGAAAACACAATTAACATGGTTTTTTAAAGCCAGCCTAGAGGTGAATAATAATTTAATAGCTTTGGTAAGATGTTAGATAGGTGTTCCAGTGGATGCTCTATCCCACATTGCCCTCTAGTGAGGACATGGCAGAGCAAACCCTGCCTTCCTGCAGCCACCAGGATATGAAATGAGGTATTCTAATAACTGAGGACAGGGCTGGTTTCTGACACATTTGAGATGCAATAGAGTGAGGAGGGGCAGTGTTCATCTGTCACCTGTGCCTGCACTGGCCACAGCTTTCTCTGTGTTTGCCTTTTTCTGAGATAATTCTCTCTGCAAGCATCTCTCTGCTGCTGCTGCTGGATCACCAGCCACAGGTCCCTGCTTTTGGAAAAGAGTGTTGGAGTATTTCCTTTTTGCTTTTGGTGAGGGATCTTTTCCCACGTTCTTTGTCTCGGGCTTTGCTCCACGAAGCAAACACCAGTTCTGTGGTTTTCCCTGTACACACATGGTCAGACAGCTCTGTGGTTTGGAGATCATCACAGCACAAACTTCCATCCCTCCTCAGCCCAGCACTGCTGCATCCAGGGGTGTTGCCTGGAGGGTAGAAGTGGCTGGTCCTTGTCCCTCTGCCTCCATTTGTCATTGCTCCAGCTGATACGGGGCCCAGCATGTCCTTATGTGCTTGACCATATTTACATAGAAATTCATAATTAATGTTCAGTTTCCAAAGGTATTTGAATGCTGTCTCATTCATCACAGCCATGGCAGTCTCTGCTACATGCCTCCTTCAACTCTGTGCCTGAAAACTTCACACTTATAGGAAAGTTTGTGCTAAAAGCTGTGATTTTCAGCACGCAGACAGGGAAGGGGCCCAGCCTGAGTGTGTCTGTGGCAGATGTGTGGGAGCTGACAGTGCCAGTGCCACCCTCCATGGGCTGCAGGAGCACCATCGTGTTTTGGGAGCAAGGCTGAGCAGCCCTGTCCCCCAGATGGCACTGGGGGGCTGAGTGACAAGCACTGATGCCATCTAGTGACCATAGCAAATGTGACACGGATATTTTATAAAATCCTGGTGGAAGCCACAAGCGGGGCTGGGAAGGATGGGAGATGGGGCTGAGGTGTGCTGGGGGAATAAATCCCTTTTTTCCTGCTCTCTCAGCCTGTCTGTTGCCTCGTTTCACATGCCATGAAATGCTTCTGCAGGTGAGCAGGGATCTCCCCTGTGAGGCTTTACAGGAGCAAGGCACACACCTGCTGAGCAGCTCTGTGGCTCGAGGAGCACAAATTCCCCAGTGCACTGCTGGACCATGGAGCACAAACCCAGCACCCAGGACAAGGTGACTGCAGGAGGGGACATGGCTGGTCCTCCTGTGACTTGGGACAGCACAGGCAGAGACCCTGGGGATTAATTTAAAGTGGCAGCATGGGCTAAGACACAGTGGCATTGATGCAGCTTTGAGCTTGGCAGGGGCTGGCAGCTCCTGCTGCTGCCCTGACAGCAGTGACCCCTTGTGATGGTGTTCTCAGGGGTCCCAGCATGAGAATGTTGACTCCATGTTTCAGAAGGCTTGATTTATTATTTTATGATATATATTATATTAAAACTATACTAAAAGAATAGAAGAAAGGATTTCATCAGAAGGCTGGCTAAGAATAGAAAAAGAAGGAATGATAACAAAGGCTTGTGACTGACTGAGACAGTCTGGACAGCTGGACTGTGATTGGCCATTAATTAGAAACAACTCTATGAGCCCAACCACAGATGCACCTGTTGCATTCCACAGCAGCAGATAACCATTGGTTACATTTTGTTCCTGAGGCCTCTCAGCTTCTCAGGAGGAAAAAATCCTAAGGAAAGGATGTTCCATAAACTGTGTCTGTGACAACCCCTCAGTGCAGCTCACACAGCCTGGCACTTCTTCTCCTCCCACCACCTTCCTTTGTCCCTCGTGCTGCTCCAGGTGAGAAGAGCCTTGAAGGCTTCAATGCACTGGGTTTGTGTGTGAGCAGCTGCCTGGGGGCACCTCTGCTTTGTCCCTGGTTATTAATCCAGCCAGGTCCCAGTGCCAGCAGCCTGGAGGAATGAGTTTGCACCCTGCACTTGAAAAATGAGGAATTAGCTTGCATCCTGCATTTTAAAAATGAAGGTGAAGTTGCTTCTGACCATACCAGCTTATTCTGCTTGGCTAAGCTGTTGTTGGCTGCTGTGGTTTGCTTTGCCTGGGGATGGGGGTCTCTGGGAATTTTTTTGCAGCTCTGATAATTTCTCCAGCTCCTGAGAAATGCATAGAGAGGGAGCTTGGGAATTAAAAAGTTTCCAGATAAGGAACTTGAGGGCTGAGACAGCTGCGATGAAGTGCATTATAAATGCACTGAGATGCCAGGCAACACCCCCAGAGAGATCAGGAGAGTGAGCAAAGCACCCAGATGCAAATAAACTCCTTTGTGGGCCATCTCTGAAGTGCAGTGACACCAGGGCTGGTGCTGGCACATCCCTGCTGAGGTTCCCCCTCACCAGGCACAGGGGTCCATCAGCAATGCCTTCCCCCAGAGGGAACAAACAGGCTCTTGCCCTGCTCCACACTGCTCAATCTGTCCCTGCTCCCTTCAGAAAACCATTTACAAGGGTCCTTGGGAGACTTTTTGTTGTTTTTCCCAAATGTTGTTGTTATCCCAAATGTGAAAGTACCTAATATGTTCTTATTGTCTAATTTACAAATGTTTTGTGTTATCTTTGCTGCTTCTTTTTCTGGATTATCCTTGTTGTCCCCCTGCCTTTCTGCCCTGGATAATTGAGAGCTGGCGCTGTGCCTGTAGCATTCTTGTTTCAGGGCCAAAATGGGAGTGAAAATAAATGCTTCTAAACACTGTATTGAAACAAATAAGTAATTTACTCATAATAGCTCTTCTCCTGGTGTTACACTGGCAATTTCATGCAGGTTTTTTAGAAGGAACCAGCAGTTGTGACGGGCTGGAAGATCCACACAGCATGAATATTTATCATGTGTGTCTGATGGGGAGAGGGGCTTCACAGATGTGGAAAAGTGCTCCTACTTCTGCAAAGGGACTTTATCCAGCAGTCTGTGACAATGCTAGTTTCATAGATTTGCTGTCCCTAATGTCTGAAAATTCTGTCTACCAGGATTTTAGCTGGAGGTGGCAAAGACAGAGATGCCCATGAGGAGAAGGCAGGGCTGCCTTACCTTGTGCTGTTGAGTAAGACATCTTTCAGAGCAGCCAGCCGACCAAAACACAGCATATGTCCACACTGTCTCCTCAGCTCAACAGAAATCCTTCAGCATTATCACACCTCCATCTGTTCATTTTCCTGAAGAGATATGGAAAAGCAAAACACATTTAGGGTGCTCTTTTGCTTGGAGCATTCAGCACAGAGACTGTCCCTATCTATTTGGCATCACTGAGGTAATACCATCTTACAGCAGACAAGCAGAACAACTTGCAGTGAATAACCAGAGCCTGGTGCTAATCTTCTCTTTTCTCTCTCCTTGTAGGGATCCTGTTTACCATGCTGGTATTTGGGCCAGCCTGTGGATTTATCTTGGGCTCCTTCTGTACCAAAATCTATGTGGATGCTGTCTTCATTGACACAAGTAAGGAGAACTGGGTTTGGTTTCAAATCAAAATTTTTATCATCAGGACAAAAATGTTGATGCTCACAAGCAGGAAACTGTCATTCCATCTTCAGTGCCTCTTGCATGTATGAGTGTCACTTTTAGAAGGGTTTTAAGACTGGGATTCAAAATGTTTCAGCTCTGTTCTGATAAATAACAGATTTTTAATGGTTAAAATTTGTTCTTTTTGTGGTTTTCTCTATGAGATGAGTTTCATCCCAGCTCTTAAAGGACACCTTGAAATGGCACTGTGGCATTGTCACGCCAGGGGAGCTGTGCCCAGAGCATGGGGTGAAATCTGGAGAGCTGCCACCCCAGGGTGTGGGCAGCCAGCCAGGTTCTGATGGAGGCACACCAGGAAGATCCATGCCCAGCACCTTCTGCTCATGGCCCTGGAGGGGATGGATGGGCAACATCAGTCAGTCCCACCGCATTATTGCTTTTCTCCAAAGTATTAAATAATTATTGCTCACCTTGACTTCACTCTGGTTAAAGCAGATTGTCTGCAAACCGTCCTTTTGCAAATTGTCCTTTTGCAGACTGTCCTTTTGTTCATTTAGACCAAATTCTGCTTTTTTTGGTGCCTGCACTGCGTCTTCTTTGCCATGAGAGGGCAACATGTAACAGGCTGTTCTCTGCTTGCTGCTCCCCTGCGCTCTGCTACCCACGGCAAACCTGGTGCTTCATTCCTTTCCCTCAGTTGTTCAGGTGCTTTTTCCACAGTTCTCAGCTCCATCGGATCCCACAGACCCTTATGCAGGGTTTTTGTCGCTTGTATTTCAGCTCTAGGATGTTGTAAATGTGTTGTCACAGAACACGTTTGGATGGAGCTGAACCTTGCGGGACTCAGAACAGAATTGTGCAAATCTGCAAAATTGTTACTGCCTTTTTTTGATCTCACATGCACATGGCAGCTGAAGAAATGTAAATAATATCAACTGAGAAAGAAGTATCTTTTGGGATGGCTGAGGCATTTGGCTGCAGTTTGGTCAAACACCACATGGCCCTTTTTCATTCCTTGGCTTTACCAAAGCCTCATTTGGCAGAGGAGCTATTTGAAACCTGTTGGATATTTTACCATTTAGTATAATTTACACTAAAATACGAATGTACAGAAGAAAATATTTTATCTCCCAGTAGGTGAAGCTGTGGAACTCCTCACCATAAGGTGCTAAAAATCTCCAAATGGATTTTAAAGCAATTGGACAAGTGTATATATCTGAAAAAAATGAACATGACACCAAATCTAGCTTATAAAGCCCCCAAGCCACAAGAATAATATATGCTGACTTTATTCTTGTAGGCTTTCTGGGCATCTGCAGTTGGTTGCCATCAGAGGCAAGATGCTGACCTAGCTGAAAAGTTAATTTGGTATCTTCTGGCCATTTTTAACATAAGACATTGCTCAGCATTTGCAGCTCGAAAAGCCCCAGAGAAATCCTGAGCCACAGAGAAGAGCTGTAGACCATTAGTGCTGAGAAGCCTGGAAGGGCTGTGGCTCAGCCACATTCCAGGGAGGGTGCAGTGCTCCAAACTCCAGCTCCAGCTGGCTTTGGCCATGGTCAGTCCCTGCCATGCAAAAGCTGAGGCACACATGGCCTCTGTTTGTTTCTGTATGGGAAGGAGTTTCCACTTTGCAGCTGGCTCTGCCTTGGAGCTCCAGGTGCCATAAGGAGAACCAGCTCCAGGGGCTTGAGCCTTGTCCTGCTCCCTGTTTTGCACGGGTGTGGGATGCCACAGGTGGGCAGGTTTTGGGCAGGTGGGCATGCTGCTGCACTGCCCATCACCCAGCAGCTATTTTAGGAAGGGAATATGAAGAAAACTCTGATTTGCCTGACTCTTCACACTGTTGTGTTCCCAAGAACCTGAAAAAAATGCACTTCAGGCAGGAGGAAATAACAGCAGAAGAATCCAGTCCCTCCACCACACTATTTTTCAAACTTTATCTGTATTTGAGAGCTATGTGTTATTTTCCCTAAGGAGAAAAGAGTTTCCTTCTGTCTCTGCTTGAGAGACAACTTGATTGCCTCACTTGAGACAGATTTTTCAGAGTGGCAGTAACCAGACAGTCACCATGAACAGAGCAGCTTGTTATTCCAGCCATGTGGACCTGGGTCTCCCCCAGGAATCAGCTCCAGCACTGGGCACCCTTGTGGCTGTGGCAGCAAGGCAGCTGTTAGGAAAACAGTTTTTCCTCTCCTGCTGTTTATTTGTATTTCCTCACACTGACTCCAGACCCTTCTTGGGCCTTACCTCTGCTGAGTGATGACATACAGGATACTCTGGCCTTTTATTTTGCTTTTCTTCCTTTTCTGACTATTCCTGTACTTTCCTGAGCCCATTTGATGCTGTGGGTGGGTTTATTTTCCAATATTTAGGACTGTTTCGCCCTCCACATAGTCACAGTTGCCCCTAAAGCCCAAATGCCAATCTCTCTTTTGCTGAAAAGAGAATTCAAAGCAGAGGGGGCATTGAGCTCCTGGGAAAACAGGGTGATAAGCAGGGTTGGAGGTGCAGTGTCCTTCTCTGTGCAGGTCTGTGCCAGTACATGTCAGGTGAGTGTGACACAGGCTCCATGTATTACAGAATAATTATTGATCAGTAATAATCTTTATTAAGAAACCCATTGCTCTTTTATAGATTATGATATAGGTGTACTTGATTGGTCTTTTAATTAAAACACTGTCACCATTGGCTGGTTAGGAAACCACCCTCTGCTAAACAAATCTCCCTAACACATTCCACATGTTCACAACATCAGGTGTAGCAAGTGGAGGTAAGAACTGTTTCTCATTATTTTTCTGTGATCTTGCTTGGTCTTTTAATTAAAACACCATCTCCACTGGCCAAATAGGAAACCACCCTTTGCTAAACAAATCTCCATTCCACATGTTCACAGCATCAGGTGTAGCAAGTGGAGGTAAGAACTGTTTCTCATTCTTTTCTGTGATCTTGATTGTTCTTTTAACTAAACCACCCTTTGCTAAACAAATCTCCATAACACATTCCACGTGGTCACAATATCAGGTGTCACAATATCAGGTCACAATATCAAGTGGAGATAAGAACTGTTTCTCATTCTTTTCTGAGATCTTGATTGGTCTTTTAATTAACACACCATCACCACTGGCTGATTAGGAAACCGCCCTTTGGTAAACCTCCATTCCACATGTTCACAATATCAGGTGTAGCAAGTGGAGGTAAGAATTGTTTCTCATTCTTTTCTGTGATCTTGATTGGTCCTTTAATTAAAACACCATCACCATTGCTTAGAACACCCCCCTTTGGTAAACAAATCTCCATTCCACATGTTCACAACATCAGGTGTAGTGAGTGGAGGTAAGAATTTTTTCTCATTCTTTTCTCTGATCTTCTCGCAGCCTTTCCCAGCACCATGCCTGGGAAGGTTACCTGTGGCTCTCTGTGACCAGGCAGGCCCAAACCCCTGACCGCTGTTTGCCCCCCTCACAGGCAAGCTGGACATCACCCCGGACGACCCTCGGTGGATCGGAGCGTGGTGGGGAGGCTTCCTGCTCTGCGGTGCCTTACTCTTCTTCTCGTCGCTGCCCATGTTCGGCTTCCCGCAGGCGCTGGGGCCGCGGCCGGAGCGCGCCGGGGACAGCGAGCAGGCCATGCTGCCCGACAGGGACTGCCAGCGCCACAAGCCCAGCAATGGCGTCCTGCGGCACCCGCTCGATGGCGACAGCGGCAGCACCACCACCTGCTTCCAGCAGCTGCGAGGTGAGGCCAGCTCAGCAGCGGCTCCTCTGTCCCGGCAAATTCGCCCCGGGAATCAGCTGCCTCGAGTTTCAGTCCGTAACTTCTGTTTGGTTTGCTTGTATCTGAATGAGAGGCTTCGTTCCACTTGGAGGCTGTGGTTTGTTTATTTTTTTTTTAAGCTGCAAAGCTTAGAAAAAGCTGGGAGATGTTTAGCCTGGAGAAAAGGAGGCTCAGGGATGACCTTACCACTCTCTACAGGTCCCTGAAAGGAGGTTGTAGTCAGGTGGGGTTGGGCTCTTTCTCCAGGCAGCACTAAGAGAACCAGAGGACACAGTCTCAAGCTGTGCCAAGGGAAATATAGGTTGGAAATATATTAGAAAAATAATATTTCTATATATAATTTTTTCTATATTATATAATATATAATATTATATATTATATAAAATTTTTATATATTATAAATATTTTTATATATAAATTTTTAAATATTATATATAGTATATATTATAATTTTATAGATGAAAATAGATTCTGAAAAATATAATTATATATATAAAAATATATTTTATATATATAAATATAAGTTTTATATATGAAAATATATTATAAAAATACAATTTTTATATATAAAATATATTTTTGTATATATAAAAAATATATTTCCTAATATACTAGGAAAACGTTTTTTACAGAAAGAGTGATAAAGTTCTGGAATGGTCTACCTGGGGAAGTCATAGAGTCAGCATCCCCTGGATGTGTTCAAAAAAAGACTGGATGTGGCACTCAGTGCCATGGTTTCGTTGAGGTGTTAGGGCATGGGTTGGACTTGATGGTCTCTTCCAACCTGGTGATTCTGTGAATTCTGTGAGAAATCTGTGATAGTCCCATAGAGTTGCTAAAAATAATGAAGGGGAGCACGGTTGCCAGAGCATTTTGTGAACTTCTCTCCAGTGTACTGTTCTGCTCCCTTCTGCCTCCCAAAACAGAGAGAGAGCCAGCAAGGGCACTTAAAAGAAATTGGGAGCTCCCAGCACCTGAGTTTCAGCTTAGTGCAATCCCAGATACAAAGCAATGAGTGCTGGGCATCACCACAGCTCTTAAACTGAAATAGGAAGAGGGAGATACCAGCCCAGAATAGCAGCAAAATGGCTGGGCAGAGCATAATTTGTAGCAAATTACAGAGAAAGCCTCACATCATGTCCTGCAGTGATGGAAATGGAGGTGACTCTAATTAAAGTCAGCTGAGGATCCAGGATTTTGTGGGAGAGTGTGGGCAGATATCCTTTCTCTAGGCTGTACTGGAAAATCCTTCATCTGAGAGGGTGTCTCTGTAGCACTGGTGGCTGCTTCCCACTCCCTGTTGCCGTGGCAGAGCAGGTTTCATTACTGCCTGATGCATTTAGATAAATGAGGAGAAAATCACTTACTCCCTGTGCAGTCACCTTAATTGGGAGTTGAACAAAGTGCTGGTGGGAAGGAAAGAGACTTTGGGGAAAAATGTGTTGTCCAAATATATAAAAATGCCTTGAATACTAGATGTGGTTGTTCATTAAGGAAAGGTCAAAGATGGAAATTTTGACTTGATGAGTAAATTCAGAAGAAAGGTAAAGATAAATTGTTTGAAACTCAGTCAGTAAAATTCATTTTTTCATCGTTTCATCCTTGTTGCAAGGATTTTCTCTTGAATGAGCTTTTCCCATGATATGTCCATATGGATAGTTCTGTGGCATTTGTTGTGTACACATCAGAGTGCCTGCTTCTGGCCACTGAGCTTTTGGAGTGGGCACTGGAAATGTTTGCAGGTTTTCATATAAAAAAAATGAAAGAATATGACGTATCCCTGCTGCATGGAGGGGCAGCAGTTCAGCCTGAGGATGGTGCTGAGCGTCTTGCACACAGGGAGGCCATGGGGGGTTCACTGAGCATCTGTTGCTTATTGAAGTAGAGAAATTAAACTGCCACATCCATATGCTTCAAGTATTGATTACATCAGGAGGCACCACAGGCCTCCACGTTAGCCCTCTCACTGCAGGTAACCCCATTTCAGATCAGTCAGTATTCCAGGAGCCTCTTTGGAGGTGGACTTTGAAATAAAATTTACATGACATCAAATAAGACAAGGAATGACCTTTTTAGTTATTCCTTTGAGGCTATCACACATGACACGGTAGCTGACATCTCCTTTCAAATCCCTTGCCACTGTTGCCATAGTCAGAATATGGTCAAGAGTCACATTGCTGAAGTGAGGCAAACACACCTCATCATTCCTGATGAGCAGTGTTTCAGGTGATGGGTAAATCTTTCTGTGGGTCTACATTACTTTGGTGGCAGCTGAAATATTTGCAGGCATTCTTTTGTGGCAGATCTTAGTCTCCCTAATTTATTTGTTGATTCTCCTTTGGAGAAAATTAAGACTGCTTGGAGAAAGTTAAGACTGCTTTTTCCTAGGGTAAAAAAGGCTCTTTATTATATACAGAGGTTAAAAATATGAATGTGCATGCATAGTCGTGTCTTCTGTCTGAATATGACCTTGGATTTTGTATGAATTTGTGATGCTGAAGAGAATCCATGGAATCATAAAACGACATGAGTTGGAAGGGACCTTAAAGACCATCTAGTTCCAACCCCCCCTGCCATGGGCAGGGACACCTTTCACCAGCCCAGCTTGTTCAGAGCTCCATCTATTCTGGCCCTGAACACTTCCAGGGATGGGACAAGATTCTCCAGGCAGCAGCAGAGGATTTGCCTGCACAGGGGGTTGGGACTGGAGATGGTCCTTGGGGTTTGTATGGTCATAACTCTGCCTCATTTTTAGCAAGTGGTGTCTCTGCAGCTGGTCCTGGACAGAGCTGTTCCTGCTGTGTGTCCATGTCTGCATGGAGGTGTGGATTGTCCATCTCTTGTGCAAGTGTGGGGAGGAAGAGCTGCTTCTCTGGATCGATTATGCAAACACCCTCTGTATCAACAGCACATCCTTAGAGGATGAACTGCATCTCCTTTTTGGCTACTGAAGGAGCTTTATTATTTTTTCTTACTTTTATTTTTCAAGCCTTGCAGTGACTGCCACAAGAGAAAGGTCATGGTAGGAGAGGAAGCAGGGCAGTGTCAGCTGGGGACATGCTCTGAGCTGGGTCATGGCTGTCAGCTAGAGACATGGCACGGCTGGCAAGTGGGAGGATGCTCCAGACACCACAAGATCTGCTGGAAGTCAGTGAGATGGAGTGCTGGCTGAGATTCCTTGGCTTTCTCTTGCCTTAGCACGCAAAAGAGCCAGGACTAATATAAAAGGAACATGCTCAAAGTATTGATCTTTTACATCTCTGTGAAAGTCTTAAGCGGGAGGGAGGGCCCAGCTTTTGGGAAGCCCTGGCATCTCTTCCTGTGGGGTATTTTCATGCCAGGAAAGAAGCAGCCTTAAGAGGAGCTCTAAACTTGAAATGAAAGTGGTGCCTTTGAAGAGCACGAGGTGAAGAGGCAATCAAAGGCAGTGGAGGCAGCAGGGGGCTCAGCACAGGGGCATGGCAGCTCAGGCAGGAAAGCTTTGGGACAGTCCTGGGAGCTGCTTCCCGTGGCTAAACTGGCACGGGGATGCTGCACTGCTTTGCCTGATTAGTATTTCATTTCAGCAAAGCAAATCCATTGGGGAGCACAGAGAAGTGAAGGATTAACAGCAGTGGAAGCCTGAATAAATGCTGCCAATGCTCTTTGCTCCCGCCTTGCAGGGTTGTTCCAGCCCTGTGCTCTCCGTGTGGTCTGTGAGAGCACTTCAGGCATGGGCTGGGCAGCCCCTGCTCTTCTGGGGGGCACAGCTTTGCTTTCCTGCCTCTGCTCTGCCTTGGGGACCTCTCTGCTCCTCGGGCCAGAGAAGATGCTCAGCTCTGTCAGTGCCCTCTGCTCGAGTCTGTCCACATCTGCCCTCTCACTTGCTGCCTCTGATGCACCACCTGCTCTGGGACGTGCTTGGAAATAGTTCATTAAAAACCTTCCTTTTTTTTCCACACGGAAATGTCACATCTATTGAATTGAGCGGCCAGTTCTGATGAAATTTGATTTCAGAGTGCTTCCTCTGCATGATCTTTAACACCTCTGAAGCACTCTGCCCTAAATGCATTCTGTTTTGCAATGATTTAAACCAGAAATTCGTTACGTTCTGCCGCTCTGTCTAGCAGGAGAGATTAAAGCCCTAAAAGGATTGAAATTGATATGGAATCCTCCAGGTTTGGAAAGGGAAGCTCATTCACGAGGAATTAAAAGAAAACTCACTGTGGAATTAAATGAATTTCAGAACTGCAAATTCCCTAGATTTGGAAACGTTTTGGTTTCTTTCCAGCTTCATTTTCAAGAGTGTAGGAGAGCTGGGACGTACAGCTGACAGCTGCCTTGTCTTCTGTTCAGTTCTGTCCTGCTCCATGTACCAATCTGCTGAATACCTAGGGAGGGAGCTGCTCTGAATCTGGGATTTCTCTCCCAAAAAGTGCTCACTGGGAGCATAGTCCTGGGCCAGAAGCTGTGCAGGGAGGACCTGGACCATGGGGAGCCTGTAATCCTCAGTGGGAGTTCATAGGATTGGGCAGGATTAAAGGCTAACAAGGGTCATTTTTAACTCCTGACTTCTCTTGACTGATAGTGACAAGCTTTTGGAGAGAGCTCCATCTATACCTTCATTCACAGCCACAGCAGTGAGGCTTTGGCCCAGGTTTAGACTTTAATGCCTTGTTGGATTTGGGTCTTGTCCCCCTGCAAACAAAACACTTTAAAGGCTTGCTGAGAAGTCCAAGTCTTAGGTGAGAAGATGGTGATCATAAAAGGCATCACGTCCCATCAGTCTTTGAGTTTCCTGTGGCTTGTGTTTCATAAGGGTGCAGATAGTGTTGTCAGCTTTCTCTTTGCTGTTTCCAAGCCAGCATCTTGTTGTCAGCACCATTAAAAAATTCAGAAGGGCCTTCAGCCTGCACACCTCAGGGCCAAAGCTGAGCAGCAGCTGAAGGCAGGCAGAGCCTGTCTACAAAAAATGTGACATGACTTCTGTGTCACAGTTGAGGGAGGTTTCTGTCCTCCTCTCAAGTCAAATAAAGGTGGTTCCTGCAGGGAAGATGATGGACGAGAAGGACCTGCTTTCCATGCTTGAGTATGTAACTGCTGCTTCAAGCTTGCATCTTGTCTGGAAGGCTTTTTTGATTTATGTGTCATGCTTTTCCCTCATATCCATTATGATAATTTTGCCAAGGCCACATGGAACTTCAGCATACTAACCTCACCTGAGATATCTTCAGCACTTCTTGCCTTACTCCATATTCTTTTTTACAGAAGCCACCTCTTTCCAGAATGTGTTTTGTTCTTGTCGCCTGTGCTGTTTTCTTCATCCCTTTTTCCTCAACCCAGGTGGAGGTTTTGCCTTTTGCTTTCTCTTGAGACCTGAGGCTTGCTGCTGACATGGGTAGTAGAAAGTCATATTTTGGCTCAGGACTACATTTTGCCTTTCCCTCACCACTCTGTCCTAGGTGGACTGGGCTGTAAACCTCCCTCTAATTTATTACTTTGCTTTCTGTGTTCTTCATCGTTACTGCAAATTGAAAACATGTCTCTGTAGGGTGCTCCAACCAGAAACAGGGGCCTTGGTGATTGTAATGTTCCAAACAATTCATTTCAAGCACCAACGTGATGATTATAGTTTGTCGTTTCTGGAGAGTAGTTAAACCTCGTGTAATGAGGTTGCCAATTATCCCCGCTACTCCCCGATGTGCAGTGACAAATCAAAGCTACTTGGTGTACATAAGTGTGTGCATTTGTCAAGCCCCTGGCCTGTCATCCACAGAGCACCCACGGAGGGAGACAGGGAGGGGGTTTGGATGCTTTGGAACCAGTGTTGCTTGAGTGGGAAAAGGTGGGAAATCAAGGGATTTGTGGGGGATATTGGAGAGCTCTGGGATGTCCACCCAGATCCCTCCCAGGCCTGCGGATGATCCTGTGACCAGCACTGCACGTGGATGCTCTGAAGAGTTGGGATGAAAGACAGCAGTGAAAGGAGGTGTTGTGTTCTCCTCAGTGCATCTTGCCAGGGCGGTGGGAATCGCTTTCCTGGGAATCCTGGAGCGTGTCAGGTGCACCGGGATGTGGATGGGAAATGAGCTCGTCCTTCTGCGAGTGGGAGGCTGAGTCTGTCTGTGTGCCCTGCCTGCTGCGGCTTGTGGGTTTTCTCCAAGTAGATTTTTGAGACTCTTTGGACTCCAAAAGACTTTTCCCACTTTGTAAAAGGACTCCATTTGAGCTTTGTAGCTGCAAAGGGCTGCTCCAAAGTGTTCAGGTAACCTTTGGGCCTGTAAAATTGCAGGGTGACATTTACCATGACACCCTGCTGGGCTGGCTCCAGTGGAGAAACAACATCCATAGCTGTTGTGTTCCCCAGGGCTTCACTGTCCCCCCTCAGGCATTTCCATTCCTACTCCATAGCCAGCACCATATGCCGAGCAGCTGAAAGCATGTCACTCTAGTCCACTGAGAGATTTTTAAACTTTGCTGCTGACTTTTTACCTTCTTCCCAGAGGTATTTCACCCCAAGAACTGAGACGGATGAGGCAGCAGCCGGTGTCAAATGATTGATCTTAGCAAATGGCAGTAGCAAGATGAAAGGATATTCAATTCTATAGGGAAATCCCCTTTTATTTCCCTTAGAAGATGAAAGAGAATGAGCTGGCCCTGGCTGAGGAGATGGTGGAGGCTGCCAGACTGCTTGAGTTGTCTGTGCACTCTTTGCACTGGGTTTTGTGTCCCACATGCCTGATGGTACAGAGTTGCAGTAGACATTGGTCAGACATTCAGCAGAGGACAGGATCTGTCCCAGAAAACTCACAGGAAGAAGAAGCAGTGATTGTGGAATCAAGGAATCACAGAAAGATTGGGGTGGGAAAGGACTTTAGAGATCATCTTAGTTCAGACACCTCACCATGGACAGGGACACCTTCCACTAGACCAGGTTGCTCAAAGCCTTGTCCAGCCTGGCCTTGGACACTTCCAGTGGCATCCACAGCTTCTCTGGGCACCCTGTTCCCCTGTCTCACACCCTCACAGTAAAGAATTTCTTCCTTATATCTAATTTAATCCCTCCCTATTTCAGTTTAAAGCCATTACCTGTTGTCCTGTCACTACACAGCCTTGTCAAAAGTCCCTTTCCAGCTCTCCTGTAGCCCCTTCAGGTGATGAAGTGCTGTGACCTGGAGCCCTGCACTGCCAGACAAGGCACTTGTGAGGGGTTCCTCTCCTGTGTGAGATGCTGCAATAACTCTGCAATTTTTTTGTTGTCCACCCCAAGCACAGAAGATGGATTTTGACCTTGGTAGTGCATGATGGTTGGGTGCCAACTTCAGAAATAAATGTCCGTGATCTTTAGCTCCCTCCTGCAAAAGCCAGGCTGTCATCACTATTGTTTGGTGGATAAAGTTAGAGCTAGACCTTAGTGTCTTTGGATTTAAATTGGCACAAAGCTACATCTCAAGGAATCCATTAATCTTGAACAAACTGAACTCCCGAGGCACAACAGTCATTAATACCTTAAATATGGCTTTTCAAGCTCAGTGCTGCCAAGTCCACCTTTTCATTTTCTATATTTTTCCTGGCAAGAAGGGGAAATTCTGTAGGTGGCCACCAAAGAACTGAAGGAAGCAGCAGGTGGCTTCTGAAATTTATCCATGTCTGAATTCCCTCATCCCCATTCCTCCCACACAGTATTTTCCCCCTTTTTTCTTCTCTTTTTCACTCATTCTGCTAAAAATTGCTATGCCTCTTGCACCTTAATTATGTTCAGTAAATCTTTAGGAAGCAGAAATTTTATACAGCTTGGAAAAATGTTTCTGATTTAAAGAGACCAGAAACTGTGAAGTGACCTCTTCCAAAAGGGTTAGATCAAACCTAATTATAACCCTTTTTCCCACTGTCCCCAAGAAAGAGCCAAGGGCACCCAAGCAGAGCCTTGACAAAGAGCTGTGCATTCTCTGCTGAGGCCAGTGCAAAAAAATCCCTGAGGGAAAACATAACCCAGCACCAGAGAAACATCATCTGCCAGCCCCTGGTACACCACAGGGGATCTGGGGGATGGATTTTCAAAATGCAAATAGGGGTCCATTGAGGCTTCACTACACTACTTCAAGGTAATTTTCAAACTTAATGATTTTCACATTTAATTCAGGGAGAAATTAGTCATCAGGTATGGAGACAAAGCAAGGCTCTCTTTTGTACTGGGATGCTCTCCTCTTCAAGCTGTGTTATCTCTACAATAATTAAAATGCTCGCTGGAGTAGAAAACGTGCAATCTGATTCATTAGACAGATTTCCCTTTGTAGGGTTACTCTTGTTTGCCTATGGGAAATTGAGATGGGCTTGAAGTAGAGGGGACTCTAGACAATGATGATTTGGAAGGGGAGAGCCAAGGGATCATGAAATCAGAGCCACATGTGTGTGTCCTACACAGTGAACAGCTCAGCACGTCCCCTTCCACCCTCTTAAGGATGGCAGGGTCTGCATGGAAGGCTGGAGAAGCTTTAGGTTGTGGGAACACACAGACTGACAAGCCTGTCCCATGGCACAAGGCAGGAGGACCCTTGTGCCATGGGGTATCCATGGGCCAGGCTAAGCCTGAGAGTTTCAGCTTGCTGAAAACACCCCCATGTGCTGCAAGAAGGTGGCCATCAGTGAGTGAGCCAGTTTGGAACAGGAAAATAAATCAAATCTGGATGGCAGGAGAAGGAGAGTCCGGATGTGAGCTGGGTTAGTTTGTGTCTTAAAGCTTGCAAGGATTTATGCTGAATACAGCACTCATGGCACCTGTCAGCTGGCTCAGCTTTGTTCATGGGGAGCAGGTACAGAAAGGAGAAGGGGAAGAAAGAGCACACCAGGTTTTGATTGACTTCCCTATGGGGAAAACAAAAAGGAATGTTGGAAATTTTTCTCATTCTTCCAGTTTTCTATAAGAGTAAATAATCACTGATTATTTCTTTTTGCACCTCTTGGTTCTTGAATCTTTAAGTGGCACTGTTCGGGTGTTTCACTTTGTTCTGGTGTTCCCACATTTCAAGCAGTTTGTCTGTGCAGAATAGGAAATTACTCTTGCTGTGAAATGAGTGTACCCCACAGAGGAGGAGAGAGGCACCTCCAGCACCTCAAGTCTACACAAAAACACCTCTGTCACAGACATATTTTATGAAAAATCCTTTTGCTAGGATTTTTTCTCCTGAGAAGCTGAGAAGCCTCAGAGGAAAAGAAAAACAATAATTATCTGCTGCTGTGGAATGCAACAGGTGCATCTTTGATTGGTCCACGTTGGTTGTTTCTAATTAATGGCCAATCACAGTCAGTGACTCTCTGAGAGTCACGAGCTTTTGCTATCATTCCATTTTCCTTTCTATTCCTTGCTAGCCTTCTGATGAAATCCTTTCTTCCATTCTTTAGTATAGTTTTAATATATCATAAAATAATAAATCAGCCTTCTGAAACATGGAAGTCAAGATTCTCATCTCTTTCCCCGTCCTGAGACCCCTGTGAACACCACCACAATTGGTGACCCCGAGTGCCCAAAATTCCACACACCTCTCCCTTTTTCCTCCCTTGTAGTGATCCCCAAAGTGACCAAGCACCTGCTGTCCAACCCCGTGTTCACCTGCATCATCCTGGCAGCCTGCATGGAGATCGCCGTGGTGGCCGGCTTCGCCGCCTTCCTGGGCAAGTACCTGGAGCAGCAGTTCAACCTCACCACCTCCTCTGCCAACCAGCTCCTGGGTGAGTAACCAAGGGCACACCAAACCTCCAAAGGGATTTAGAAGTGTTCAGCGTGGCTGGTAACTGCTGCTGGTTGGGCTGCCCCAAAAGTGACTTGTTTGAGATGTGTCTGTGAGTGGGAGGGTTGGCCTTCAGCTGTGCCATGGCTGCAGGGCCCAGACCAGACCTCCAGCATCCTTTCTCCACTGCATCCTGCTGCCATCACTTCCCCTGTGGCCCAGCCTGTTGAGTGGGAAGCAGTATGGGACACCCAGGATGGGAGAGTCTGTGAGAGCCTTGGAATCAGCAGAAATGGGCTGTCTGGTTGCCCAGGACTGCAGTGATAGTGTGGCCATTGAACTGCTTGTCTCATGGTTCTGGTGCCCCACAGTTCTGCAGCCCATCTCAGTCTGGGTTAGGAAGCCCAGTGTCTCCTGTTAATCACTACAACTTTCCCCCTTGGCCTGGAAATGACAAGATTGCAATGAGCACTTCAAGTACTACCTGAGTTAGTTCAGCTTGGTTGTCTTTCAAATGTCCCTTCTCTCTGACCATTCCATGCTGCTGTGATTTCACGTTCTACATTTCTCAGCGTTCATTTGTTCCCTGTCAGGACACTGATGGCAGAATATTCATTTATTTGCTGCTGCTGCTCATCCCAGGCAGGCCCAGCCATTTGTTTATGACAGCCCTCCTCTCAGCAGCACCCAATTAAGATATCTGCAAGTTGATCTTGGATGATCTGCGGCCACAGCTTGCCAGACGGGCAGCTGGCAGTGATCTGTCAAAAACTGGGACATCAGGAAATGGGTGGATCTTCATCTCATAACAAGGAGTTTGCAAGCTGCTCTCCTGACAGTTGTTTATTTCCCTATTAAAGTCATTGATATATCTTCTGGTTTTGGCTTGGTTTTTCAAAAGAAACAATCCCCTGCAGTCAGCCTTGCCTCCCCCTGCAACCCAGGAATTTGCTAGTGAATTTTAATATGATTTGACAGAAGGCCAGAGGTCTCAAAGTTGTTAGGCAATTCCATCTTTCCTGAAAATTAAAGGCTTGGCAAAGGGAAGTAACTTCACTCTTGACCCAGTGGGAGAAGGGAAAAAGCTGTTTGGTGGGAGCTGGCTGGGCAGTCAGCATGGGAGTGCAGCTGGGTGGCCAGCAAAGAGGGGATCACCCATGAGCCAGAGCACATCCTGCTTCTGACCTGACAGAAAGGAGACTTGGATACCTCTGTGTTTCTCACAGCAACTTGTTTAAACAAAGTTGTCATCAGGGAGTCTGGGAATGCCAGGACTGGGATTCTCTCCTAAGCACAGTTCAGGCAGTGAGATCTGGAGTGTAACTGGCAGCAAAGGGATAAAAGCAATCCCAAACAAGCATAGTGTGGTGATTTCTGTCTGTGCTGGAAAGGGAGTCACTTCTGGCAGTGATTTTGCATTTCACAGTTAAAGAAAATCATTTTAGGGAGATTTCATATTTTCAAATGCTGCTCCTGCCTAGTCTCTGGAGATCAGACTCCTGTGAGTCGCACCAGCAGGGCTCATCCAAAGCCTCCAGACACCTCAGAAAATTCTTGACTTTATTTGCTGCTGCTCAGGTCAGGCTGGGCCAAGCTCAGCAAGCCTGGCATTCCCTCCAGCCTGGATGAGAACTGGCAGAAGATCCTGGTTCCTCCATGCAAGGCAGCATGCCTGTTTGCATCTGTTCCTTTTTCTGGGCAGCCCCAGCTTGGTGCCACTCCAGCAGTTGGGCATTGCAAAGTTTCCTGGTGCCAGTGCACAGCTCTGGCTGCTGGAGAGCTCAGCCTGTCCCAGTGCAGCTCACTGGGCCTTGCTAACTGCTTTTTCCTCTTGCAGGGATGACAGCAATCCCATGTGCATGTCTGGGCATATTCCTGGGTGGCCTCCTGGTGAAGAAGCTCAGCCTGTCTGCTCTGGGAGCCATCAGGATGGCCATGCTGGTGAACCTGGTGTCCACAGCTTGCTACGTGTCCTTCCTGTTCCTGGGCTGTGACACAGGACCTGTGGCAGGGGTTACTGTTCCCTATGGAAACAAGTGAGTCCACTGAGAGTTTCAGGGAGCTCTGCCAGCATAAATCCATGTTAGTGTCCTTGAAAAGCAGTGCTGGCCTTCAGACAGCCACAGAGCAAGCACAGAGAAGGCAGTGTGGTGTGGGCTCTTAGTCTGGCATGTTTCCATGCCACTCACCACTGAGAGACCTGAGCACCTGCAGATGACAGCAGAGCTTCACTAAAGTCTGAAATTCAGTCAAACTGAATCAAAAGGTGCCAGACCTGAGTCTGTACCCACAGGCACCTCTGGAGCATTGGGTCTGGTTTGTCCTGGCAGTAAGGGACATGCACTGCTCTGTACATTGATTTCAGTGCCTGAGGGGAGGCTGTAGAACCAGGTTTTAGATGCCTAGAAATACAGATATGGTGAAGAGAGAGTGTTTTTGGCTGCAGGCTCATTTTAATGTGAGAAGTGAGGCTCACATAACCCTGTTTTGTCCTGCACTCACAGGACTTGGAGAGAGTCATTTGGTGTTTTCTTCCTGAGTGCTGCTGTATGCAGTGGCAACTCTTTCGATGACAACATCAGCCTGTCAGCTCCTTACAGAAAAACACAGAGCTGTCTCCACAGCATCTCTTTGTGTTTCCTTGAGGGAGGCTCCTTGTTGAGGTAACAGGGCAGCCCAAGGCTTGCATTAGATTCTCTCTTGCAGGGAGATAGTGGCCGTGGCATTTCAGTCTCCAAGAAGAGGCTGTAGCCTGGATTTCTTAGAGCTGGAACCCAGCTAGCCTGCCCACTGCTTTTTTTAGTGTGTTTGCCTTAACTCTCCCCCTCAAAGGCATCTTTGTGAGGCAACAGTTGGGAGAGCTGGCTGATACCACACTGTCCATTAATTTCTTTCTCTCTTTGTCTTACAGCTCAACTCCAACCTCATCTCTGGACCCATATTCCCCGTGCAATAACAACTGTGAATGCCAAACTGATTCCTTCACTCCAGTGTGTGGGGCAGACGGGGTCACATACTTATCTGCCTGCTTTGCTGGCTGCAGCAGCACGGTGAGTGGCCTTCCCTGGGGACCTCTCACCTGTAGGAGCAGTTCTGGGAGCTCAAGTGAGTGAGGTTCCTGTGTGTCTGGGGGGGCAGCTCACCCACAGCCAGTGAGCTCACAGCTCTGGTGGGCCTGAGCCC
This sequence comes from Molothrus ater, assembly GCF_012460135.2. NCBI lineage: Eukaryota > Metazoa > Chordata > Aves > Passeriformes > Icteridae > Molothrus > Molothrus ater. The sequence continues at coordinate 14,375,034 of NC_050490.2, forward strand.
CTGTTGTTTTTTCACTCTGTTCCATAAATGCCCACTCTGTGCAGGGAGCAGGATGGGATCTCACAGCCTCCTGCCCTGGTTTTCCTCCTCAGCAGGGAAGCAAGGAACGTGATGGGAGATCTGCACAGGTGTCCAGTGGTAGAACACATCCTCTGCAAGAGATCCCTAGGCCAGAAGGGAGAGCTGGGGAACCTGCTCCTCTTTTATCCTGTTGTTGTTCCTTGTTGTTCCTCATCTCCCCTCTTCTCCACCTGCCCATGTTTGTCCTGCCCAACCCTTTCAGTCTTTTTCCTCTTGCTCTTTCCCTGAATCTGGTTCCTAGACAGTTGTGAGCAGTTGCTGGTTTTATTCACCCTTGTTTAAGCTTTCCTTTAACTCTACTTGCTTATTTCTCTTTCCTTGCTTTGCTCTGAGGCAGCAGCAAGAGCAGTTGTCAGGGGAGCAGAGTTTCCATCCAAAGACATTCTGCATTTTTCAGTTCTCTCTAAGAGCTTTTTCCCTCAGAAAACTCATAAAGACCAAACTATCCCTGTATAAAGAAGATGTGGGGAATTTTTAACAATATCTTAAAAGCCAGCTTTTTCATTTTTTGCTGCTGAAATGTTAATGTCTTCTGGGTTAGACTGAAAATGAGTGCTCCTGTGGGTGGGGACTGGTGGGATTCCTGCATCCTTGCTCACTGCCTGGGGCTGTGCCAGGCTGTGTGGAGTCTGTGGGAGGTCAGCCTGGTCACAGGCACTGTTTGTGCCTACACATCAGTGCTCAGCACATGCAGTTATCCCTCCATGGCTGCATCCTTCCTCGCTGAGGAGATACCAAACCTCCCCTCCTGCCCCAGAGACAAGGCACAGGTGAGTGCTGACACTTGGAGCTGGCAGTGCTGCCTCCCCACCCTCATCACCTGTGAGCTCATCCTGCTTAAACATCTTGTCTCCTCCATTCCCCCCCCAGCCTCAGAGATGCTGGCATCCATTTGAAACACCACAGTTTGAGTTTTCAGCAGCCCTGCAAGGATCCACATCAACGTGTCACACACGAAGGTGTCTCCTCCCTGCCTTCTTCCTCCTCCTCCTCCCAATAAGCCAACACCTGAGATGGCAGCAGGATGATTTTAAGAGGAAACCAGCTTGTTTCAGGCACACAGAATTGTGTCTCACCAGCTCACCAAGCCTTCAGCAGGTGTTCAGCTGGTGTGTGGCTGGAGCATGGCAGAAATCTGTGCAGTGCAGGGCAAAGCTCTGACTCCTCTGGAAGGAGCATGGTAATGAAAATTCAGCTCTGCCCCTTCAGCCTGCAGCTGCCTGACCTTGTGCTCTGCAAGAGCAAGCCTCTCAGCAAAAAACTCACTCTGCCTCATGCTCTCTCTTACTCCTTCTCATTTTGCCTTCTTGTTGTCATCCTTGGGGTTCTTCTCATCTCTTTGTTTTGTGGGGGTTTTTTGCAGTAACATTTTGAACACAAATTGGTGAAGCAATAGCATCTGCTGGAAAGGGCATTATCAAGAATTATGGACCAGTTTGGCCATGCAATGGCCTTGAGGCAAAGCCAAATTGCCAAACCAAGTTTTAAACCCATAATCCAGGTAATGACCTGTCTGGAGGGTCTTGTGAATGTTATGTGCTTGTGATGAGGCAAGGGTTGCTTTTTACTGGGACATAAAATTCTCTGAATGCTTTATTTAACTTTACTACATTTTACGTTTCTGACTGCTTCTCTTCACTTTTCCTCTGTGAACAATTTCTAAAAGCAGTGTGTAGCTCAGATATTTCTTTCTTTTTCATTCCTTCTCTTCTTACTGAGCTGATTCCAGAGGTGCACTTGTCCAAAAAGCCATAGGAATATCAGTGCTGGTAGGCAGAGCTCTGGCACCCCCAAGGACTTTTCTTTCCAGCCATTCCTAGGAGTGACCCTTGCATACCACATGTTGGGCTGTGCATCTTGTTTGTTTGATGCCACTGACTCTCTAAGCATTTTGGCTGGAGACACATGAATTCCAGCCTGGAGTTACTGTGCTGGCACCTCACAGCTTTGCATTGAAATACCAGCCTGTCCCTTCCCTGTCAGAGCCAGAGCTTAAAAAATGAGTAATTAAAAACGTGGGTAAAATAATTTGCGTGGATAATCACAGCAAAGTCAGGATGCTGTTAAAGGTGTAAACTCTGCATCTGTGTAGCTTCACAGGCACACATAAATCTGGGTATGCAGGTTGCTGGGCAGCAGAAGGTTCTGATAACAAGTGGTTGGATGCAGTGGGGTTGTAGACAAGGAGATCTACAGAAGTTTGGCACAGTTAGCAAAAAATTTCCTCTCCACAGGACAAAGTTATAACTCCATCTTTGATGTTTCCTTGTTTGATGTCTGTGAGTTGCATACTGTGTCAGTAATAAAAGATCAAAGATCTGCCAGGTAAGGATGAGGTGCAGTGCTAAGCAAGCTGAGGTGGTTGGTACAAACCACTCACAGTGCTTGGGGCCAGCACCTTGAAGCAAAGTGGTAAAAAAAGCAGATTGAGGGACAAATTTTCAGGCAGTGAAGGTAGAACCTGCCTTGTGCTTTGTAAAAAAATCCCCAGTGGCTGGACAGTCTGCCCCACCACTGCCCAAAACAGGTACTTTCTGTCCCTTGATGAGAGCCCATGGGAAATAAACACCCCATTCTGCACGTTTGCTGTGATGAGAATTTTGTCCAAGGGTTGTTCAGTGCAGCTGTATATTTTTCCAGACTTACATGGGTTTCGATCCACAGGGCCTTGTCCAGGCTAGTGGCTAGCAGCGCACTGCAGTAAGAGCCAGGAGCTACAAATTCCTGTTGTCTGTGCAAACCACCTCGGTGGTGCTAATTGTCACCATTCTGGAGCCTTCAGGTGTCAGCTTCTAACTCACAGCACAGGAATTTGTTATTTTAATTACTGCTTGCCAGCAGAAAGGCACCTGCATGTCTGCTCCAGCTCTCCTAGAGTTCTGCACCACAGTCTCTCTTGTCCTCTGTGCACTTAATTGGAAAAAAATGATTTGACTCCTGTGCAGAAGAAAGAGATTGGTGTCAGAAAGGTTGGAGTAGTATCCCTGCTGATCCTTATCTTTGGAGGCAGTGAACCAGAAAGTGTGCTTTTGTATGGTCCTAAGGGGACCCCTTTGGCAGAAAAGCAAAGGAATTTCTGCTTGCACGTGGTATGGGAGAAGGGGAGGAGATTGAGCTGCTTTTCAATATGTTATATTTTATGACGTTGCTCTCATCCAAACATGTGACCTGCAAACCCAGCGGCTTGTGAAGACAAGCCATGAATCATTAATGACTGTTTCTTTCTGTATTCGTTAAGGGATTTCTTGGTAGTATTGTGTGCCTTAATTGCACTGACATCCCCCACTCAGAAATTCAGGAGGGCGAGTTGGAAAATAAGGAAAAGAAAAAAATCCTTAAATCTGTGGCTGGCAAACAAAGCTTCTTTTCACATCCTGCACTTGCTGGCGAGATCAAAGCAAAATGCAGTCATTCCACCCTCCTTCTGATCACATATTGATAAAGTTTATCTTGCTTGACTTGAGCTTTTAGCTCAACACAAATCCCTCTGAATCAGATGTCATTTATTAGCCCTGGAGTGCACTGAGGTCCAGCAGCATCCCTGCTGCCAGGCTGTGGTGGTTCAGCTCTGGGTGAGCTGCAGCACCCATCGTGGGTGGCTCCTGCCCAGGATTTGAGGTGCTGGAAGCAGTCCCCAACCTGCAGCCAAGAGCAGGGCTGCAGATTTACCTGTATTCAATGTACTTCAGTTTAATTGCAACAGCCAAGAGGACAGAGGTAAATAAGAAAGTAATTAGAACCATGATGGGGGGAATCTTCCTTGTCACAGAGACACAGATTGTTTCTTTATTCTCCTCCAAAGAGGTAGAACTCGGTAATAATTCTGTCACCGTGACATTTATGGGAGAGACTTGAAAGGAGCAGAAGAAAAGAAACAAGGCAAGGGACAGCTTTCCCTTGCTGGCAGCATGCGTCAGCTCTGACGCTCCTGAAACTCTCTCCGAACCCCCCTCCAACAAGCACTTAGGAGTTATTTAATTGACCATCAGAGGATTAGGAATTGCTGCTGACAAGCCCTGTTACAGAGGGCAGCGGTGGGATCAGAGCTCTCCCTTCTCCTGACTCCTTGTGCTCCTCTGCAGAACCTCAGTGGCTGCTCGTGCCTCACCTCGGTCCCTCCTGAAAACGCCACCGTGGTTCCTGGCAAGTGCCCCAGCCCTGGGTGTGAAGAGGCCTTCCTGACATTCCTGTGTGTGATGTGTGTCTGCAGCATGATCGGGGCCATGGCGCAGACACCGTCCGTCATCATCCTCATCAGGTGGGGCTTTGGTCATCATCCTCATCAGGTGGGGCTTTGGTCATCATCCTCATCAGGTGGGGCTTTGGTCACCATCCTCATCAGGTGGGGCTTTGGTCATCATTCTCACCAAGTAGGACCGTCAGTCACCGTCCTCATCAGGTGGTGGGATCTTGTCATGGGATGAGGGCTGGAGGAACTCTAAGGCACAGGGGGGAGATGAGGGTCCCACACAGCTCCTGGCCTCTGCCTTTTATACCAGGCTCACTGTCTCCAGACCCATGACTTTGAACTGAACCTTCATTCAAGCTGTTTTCTCCCTAAGCTACTCTTTTTCACTTGTTAGTGTCTGGTTTAGGCAGGCATGGCCCCAGTTCAGGGCCTGCAGTATGGAACTGCTGGAGAGAAAACAGGAACTGTTTAAGCCCGTCTTTGGTAAAGTGAGGGAGTGAGGTGGAACTGGGCTCCCAAACAGACAAGGTTCCTGCAGGGATCTTTCAGAGAATGGTGGCAGGGGCTGTTCTTCTGGGATTAACATGGAAATACAGATGTGCAGTTTCCAATCCAGCTAGTAGGGAGGTTACAGCTGCATCAGGAGAGGGGCAGAATTGCCATCCCGTGTTCTCAGCATGTAATGGCTTAGAGAGAGGCTTAGGCTCACCTTTTGAGATCATCTGGAGACCACAGAAACCACGGAAAAATTTAAAGCTAGCTTTGGTGAGTACCTCCCTGACTGGAGTTTAACTTCTCTCACCCTGGAGCAAGTCCAAGAACATAAGGAGCTTGGAAGTCTGAAGGACATGTCTGAGTTAAACCAATGTGAATAGGTGGGCAAAAGTAGCTTATTCAAATAACTGACCTTGTGTTATTTCCAGACATATGGAACACTTCACCTTATGATATACATATATATCTAAGCCCACATTTATCCAAAATTACTTAGCTGTCCAAGCTGTCACTTACTGAGACTAATAACCAGAGGCATAAATAGCAGATCCATTCTGCTGCCTGGAAAATTCCAATAAAATTCAATCAATAAGGTCTGTATTAGAAACACACTCTTGAGTGGATTTTGGACAGAACAGCTCTGTGAGGGCATGTCTCCCTGCAGGATACAAAATGAGATATTCCACCTACTAGTTCATTTCTCTCTTTGCATCTCCAGTAGCTAAAGGGAAATCAAATTTCCTCATGATAAATATTGTGACAAAAGCAATTTGGAGTTTGAAGAGTTCTTGTTCAAGGAAGCTGCCAGCACCTTTAGGATACAACATGGAGACATCTTAGTGTTGCCTTCAAATGAGATAAGCCAGGAAGAAGAATACCAGGGAATAAGAAAAGCAAAGGGAAGATGAAACATACTCAGTTCAGAGCTGTAGGAAATAAACAGTTCACACATCCAGATTTGTAACTTCACTCAGAATCACTGATTGCTGACAAAATGTACCAAATGTACAGCAGAGAGCTCTGAGCCAGATAAGCACCTTGTGCTCTCTTGCAGCTGCCATTTTCCATTGCTTAAAGAAAGTTGTGGCATGTGAATGTGTCCTTGGTGTCCAGAGCAGTGACAAGTGACACTGGCAGCTCCCATGGTTATTTAAAAATGGACTCAGTGTCTACAAATTAAATGTAGACTTGTCTTAGCAAGTCATTTGGTCACTGCTGTAGTCAGTGAGAAAAGGAGATGTCTCCAAGTGACAATTTTTACTCCAGCCTAAGGTATGGGGATTGACTTTGGTCTTAAATATAGAAAAGTGGATGGAAAGACACCACCACCAGTTAAAAGTCCACTGTGAATATTCCATGTGATAATCTCTTTTTTCATTAAAATAAACTTTTAATGCTCTGTTTCCCTCATTTCTCACCCAACTGTAGAATCCTATTTGAGCCAACCCATTAACCATTGGAACATTTGTCCAAGGTCATATAATTCCCAGCATAAAAGCTTTAGATATTTAGTGTGGGGGTCTGCCTGGAAACTGCTGAAATTCATCCCGAGGTCACAGCTTCACACAGAAGTCATGGTGTGGTATTACATGGCCCATGAATGTCTGAGAGGAGGACAGGTGATCAGAAGGATCTTCTCCTACCTTAAAAGCCCTCACTGATTCTGTTTTATCAGTTTTGGCTGATGCCCCTTCCATGTATTTATACTGAGAACCACCCCTGCCATGAGTGTTTTTTTAAAGCACCTTTGAAGGATAACTCTTAATGCAATAGTGGTTGTGTTCATAGCACAAGACACTGCAAACTGCATGAAAACCAGTGTTGAGCACTTCCTCACTGAATCACCAGGCTGACTGAACCTTTTGGTCCACCATTCTCCCTCCCTCTCTTGTTCCCAGTAGTCTGGGGAGTTTCAGAACCAAAAGTTTTCTCTCCCTCCAGTTCTCAACATCTGGAGCCTTGAAAACTTGATGGGGAGCTTATAAACATCCATTGTCAACATTAGCTGTTGTTATTAATGACTTGGCTAATTCCTGAACCTGTCACCAATGCAATTACTTTTGGGGCTGTAGGCAGTTCAGGAGAAGGCAGAAGAAAAGCCCCATTAATGACTTTTTGAAGAGGTGCTGGTGGCATCCTGGCTGACAGCACAGCATGGCCACGGGGTGTGTTAATCAAAGCAGAACAACAGGAATTGATTTCTCTCTCCCTCCTCCCTGCAGGACTGTGAGCCCTGAACTCAAGTCTTACGCTCTGGGGGTGCTTTTCCTGCTGCTGCGGTTGCTAGGTAGGTACAAAAGTTGTGTGTGCTTCTCTCCCACCCTTTGCTCCCTCTTTTTAACCTGCAGAAGTTGATTTCTGCTCCTTGCAGTGCTGTCCTTGTCGTGAGAGGGGTCTGGCACACTGGGCTCCAAGCCCTCTCCATGAGGGATGTCACATCAAGGCTCCTGAAGCACTTTTCCTGCCATTTGTGTTGTGCTAATGGAAGAAAATGCAGTGTTGCATGAGCAATGGCTGTTTCTCCCATGGTCCCACACAACCAGTTTCTCTTCTGTAGCTGTTAATAACGTGTCAGCAGCTTGCAGAATTACTGCTGCACTGCATAGGGCTGAAGTAGAGGGATATGGATTTTCACCCTCCTTTGAGGGACAGGACCTGTGTTACATGGTGAGTTTGCCCTTTCCTTTGGGTGTCTCAGAAATGAAACCAGGAAAATGAGACAAGCTGAGTCCTTGTTTCCTCCTGTGGGTTAATATCCCATTAAAATGCTTATGGCTCCTCCTCTGCACCAGTATGTTCTCCTCATGTATGAATTAAAGGGAACATACCAGGCTGCTGCTTGTTTCTGGCTGGTTTTTTTCCCTTCTGGAAGAGGTGGCTCCTATTTTAAAGCTCTTCTATTTCAGCTCATTAGTCTCAGTGGTTCAGGGCAAAATCCTCTGATCCATCATTGTGTGGGACCATCTCATGCCCAGGGTTTCTGCATGTTGTGGGAGGGGAACTTACTTTTTTTTAGCAGGGCACAGAGAGCACCTTCCCTGCATGGCTCCCTTGGTCCCAAAGGAATGAGCTGGAGACTAAAGTGCCATTTCTTAGGCTGTAACAAGGCACTGGGAAGTACAGGACTGAAAATCCAGCAGTATCAGACATCGCTTTGAATAAGTGACTTCATTTTTTACTTATTAACACCTTAATCCCCATAAGCTGAACAGGAAATTGTGCTCCCAGACCAGTTTACAGTAAAGCCAATTAGATGTCCATTGGTTTTGGTGAAGTAACTGCAGCCATACAAAAAGCTCCCTCAGGTTAAGTTACCCAGGGCTCAGATAACTAAAAGGGAAGTTTCAGGTCAGCTCTGGTTCAAGCCTTGCAAACACAGCATTTTCTTTAGCTGCTGGTGCTGCTGGTGGGTTTTGGCCTGACTTCAGCTGTGACTGGCTGAATATGGAGTCTCAGCAGACAAGTGTGCAAGGAGGATGGCTGTGGGCTGTTGTTTCCAAAAGAAAAATACTTAAGGGGAGGGATTTTTATCTTTTCTTTTTTCCATTCAAAAGAGAGAAGCCTCCTGAGATAGCAGCATCCTGAATTCCTCTAAAACCAGGCTCAGACATGTATGCTTAAGTTGAACAGATTTCTTTTTTTTCACTTCAGTAAAGAAGCCATAGTGAGAATTTAAATTCAAATCTTTATATGTTGCTCTGTCACTAAGGGATTCCCATGAAATAAGACAATACATCCTGAATCATATCAGCAATGTAGCTGGAACGCACAGAAAATGAAGAGAAAGATACTTTTCTGTATGAGCAAGGGTATCCAAATTGTGCCTCTATCACCTGAGGTTTGAGAATAGCTTTACTGATTTATTTTAAAAGCTTTTCAGTTCACCTTTAAGCTTTGACTTAAGAAGACAGCGATAATAGCTGCTTCTTACACCAAAGGAGAGAATTAAATGCAAGAGGTATGAGACCCGAAGGTGCAATCCTAGCTAATAGATTTCAGTAAGACAGAAGCACCTTTTTTTATGCAGCCCTACAGTTTCTGCTATGAAATATATATAAATATATAGAGAGAGCAGAAATTTTTGCAACATTTTGCAGTAAGAGGTAGAACATGATTGACTCTCTTTAATATTCACTGTAATAACATGAAGCATGACTGAATTCTCCCGGTATCCTCCTGCATATATTGTCTCATTTCATAGGAATTCTGCTGTGAGAGGGCAGCCTAACAGTGTCTTCATTTAAAAAGCATTACTGCAGTTTCCCAGAGAAGAGAGTAAAGCAGTGCCATTGGAGCCAAAGGTTTGGAATGGATTTGTCTGGAGTGGCAAAAAATTTCAGACCTTTAAGATCCTGGATGCATTTTTTCTGGGTGGTGTTCACCATGTATCCTGGAAGAGCCTCTGCTTACCAGGGCACTTCCTTAGATTTTTCTCCTCCAAGCTCATGTTGTTTGCCTCTTATTCTAACATGACAAAACCCCACAGTGTTTCACTCTCAGGAGGAGTTTCTGATGTGCAGTGCAACTGCTCAGCTCCCTTGTCTCAGGGGTTCTGAGCACCAACTTGCTCCTGTGAGTCTCTCATCCTCTCCTCTGCTAAAAACAGCCTGAAATACTCACTGGTTGCTAAAGGGTTTTCCACGTGCCTGCATTCACATGGGAGTAGCTTTGGAGTTCAAGGGAAACAGGTCCTACCTCAAGTCTTATGAGGAGCACTTTCCAGGCCAGATTGTGGTGGACTCCAGGCTGGAGCCAGCAGGTGGGGATGGCAGCTCTCCCTGAAGTTCAGCCTGCACATCTCCAAAGCTTTGTGTCAGCATCTCTCAGCATGTTAACAAGCGGGGACTCACACCTCAAAATTATGATCCAAATGTGGTTGTCTGTTAAAACAGGAAGAATGTGGCTCCTCAGTCACTGCCAGATCTGGATATTACCCCTGAGGTGCCATCCAGCAGCACTGGGCACACAAACTGTAGTCAGCAGCACAGCCTCTTGCTTCTTTGTGGCAGGAGTCCAACTGAATTTTTAAAATCCAGGTTGAGTGTGTGGTTGTTCACAGGTTTCAGCTAAAAAAGTGTCTTTGAACTTAGAAACAGAACCAGCCCAGCCTGGATTTTCCAGTCATTGAAATGATGAACACAGAGCTGGTGCTGATATTTTTTTCCAGAACATAGATAGGTTTTTAGATATGATGACTGGAACGAGTATTTCTAACAAACAGATTGTCTTGCTTTTTTATCATCTGGTTTTACTTACTACATTTGTGCTATTAATGACTGGTTCAAATGAGAACCAAAAGCCCATATAACCTCTCTTAATTCCTGCATTTACCAACATAGAAGGAAGATCAAACAAAATCTGCAGAGCTCCAGTCATCAAGAAAATAAAATAAAGAGATCTCAGTTACCACAGAGAACAGTGAAGACAACCAATTTATTTGTAGTCTTAGGATACATGTCATGAATGTCACTACTTTGCTCGTGACAAGCTGAAGGAAGGTATCTTTTTTAAGCCTGGAAATCCAGGTTAATGATGAAACTGGATCCAAGATTAAACACTTTCCTGTCTAAAAACTGCACTCCTTGTGTCTGCTGTCACAGGTATTTATAGAGTCTCAGGCATCAGAGCACCTACGGATGCATTGATACTGTCAGGGGGGTGTTGTGCCTGCCTGCTGTTGATTTCGGTAGATGCAATGCTCTCCTTTGCTCACTGTCTTAGCCCACAGCAGTGACTTTATCCATCAGGGCTTTTTTCAGGGTTTATCTGCTTCTAGCCTCTGCCCATAAATACAGCAGAAGGTAGAGAAATGGTTACATTATGTAGAATGTTCACATTTTCTTCCCAGTGCTGCGCAGGCTGGCTGGGGAGCGCAGAGCTGGAGTGTGGATGTCCTAATCACCATCAGGCTAATGGGAAATGGGGGGTTGCTGCAGTGTCCCTGCAGGATGAGGGAAAGTAGACAAGAAAAACATTTCTTTTATTAGTTAAATGAGATTGGAGTGATTACTTTGCTTGAAGATTGCAGCTCTTCTGCAAACTATGATTGAGAAACACTCATCAGTAGTTAGCTGCAGTGGCTGTGGGAGAATCCTGCTGTGATATTTCATTTAATGGCACTCTAAAATTTTCCCTTCTTTTCTGATGGCATCTTTGACATCTATTAGGGGCTATTGTTTCTTTTCCTTAGATGCAGAGAAAACCTTTTGCTATGTTTTGATATCAGAGTACAGTCCAAAACTGGATCTCAGTGTCGAGGCTGATTTTAGGTGCTGAACTGGAATGCTATGAGATCCTTCAGGGCAACACTCTAAAGTGCAGAATTGCCAGTTTCTAGAGGGTGAGCTGCAAGGCTGTCCTCCTCTTTCATTTATCCCTCCACTTAGTCTCATTAGGCAAACAAGAAGCTTAATAAAAGCCACTCAGACTTGAATAAGATTCTTGCTGCATGTTGATATCAGCAGGTATCTCTTCCACAGACGTTAAGTCCAAGCTAAAAGCTCATCCACAAACTTCATTCAGGTTGATTTAGAACTTCAAAAATGAAAATCACAGGCTGCAGCTGGGACTATTAGCCTTGATAAAGCACCCTCTTTCCACTCACTGCAGTCACGTCCTCTCTCTTTATCACAGGGATCATAGAAGCATGATTTGTCTCTCTTATTTTGGCAGGTTTTATCCCACCTCCGCTGATCTTCGGGGCTGGGATTGACTCCACGTGTCTGTTCTGGAGCACGTTCTGTGGGGAGCAAGGAGCCTGTGCACTGTATGACAACGTGGTCTACAGATACCTGTATGTCAGCATTGCCATCGCCCTCAAGTCCTTTGCATTCATCCTGTACACAACCACCTGGCAGTGCTTGAGGAAAAACTATAAAAGATACATCAAGAACCACGAAGGTGGTCTCAGCACTAGTGAGTTTTTTGCCTCTACTCTCACCCTAGACAATCTGGGGCGGGACTCGGTGCCCCAAAATCAACCACATAGGACAAAATTTATCTATAACCTTGAAGATCATGAGTGGTGTGAAAATATGGAGTCTGTTTTATAGTGACTGTGGAGGAGTGAACTATATTAATAATACAAGGGTCCTTTTTAATAAAAACAAGGAGAGAGCACGAATGGAAGAAGAAACAACTGCAAAACAGCAACGGCAACACAGGAAACTTTTGTCTTTTTCTCAAAGTCACACCCAGCCAGGATTCTTGGGAACAGAGTCTTTTGATGGGATCACTTGTGACATCCTGCAGGGTGATGGAGAAAGCAGGGAGCCCTTGTGGCTGGGCACCAGCCCCTTTGGTGACAGCACGAGCTTCCAAGGAGGGCACCTGCAGAGGTTCAGCGGAGAGTTTGGCACGAGGTGTAGAGAAGCAAGGTGATGACAGCAAGCTGATAACAGCAGGGTGATAACAGCAAGGTGATAACAGCAATAGGTTCTTTCCCAGTTGAGATGGGGTGTGCAGAGCCCTGCAGGGCTGGCCAGGCTGGGTGCTGCTCCACCCTGCTGCGTCCACGATGGCAAAGAGGGAGCGGTGCTGGAGCCCTTCCACCAGTCACACTCTGTCACCAGCCACGAGCCCAGGATGAATTCCTTGAAAGCTGCTGGAAACCTTCCCAGTGGCCAGCGATGCTGTCAGGGGTATCCAAGTCCTTCCAGGCCTGGCTTATTCACAGATTGCAGCTCCTGTGGCTGTCTGTGAATAACCAGGCTCAGATCTCAAACCCAGTAGAGTTCAAGGCGTTTGCTCACACTTGCCAAACGTGCTGTCATTTTTAAAGGGGGATGAGTTCCAAATACTTATCTGTGTAGTCCTTTAATAAGATGGTTTTTTTGGAATTATTTTCGAGTATGTGTTAACCCTTAAATCGCTGACACTTTTCCATGAGGAGGATTTATTTATGCTAGTTTGGGGAAGGATCCTGTTTAATTCACCCAAATGTAATGTGACTCAAGGGGTTTGTTTAATCCTCTGCATTTTTTATCCATACGCCTTCATTCTAATATGCTACCAAGCCAATGAAGACACATAATATGTTTTTAAAGAAGAGAATGAATGCACTGTGTCTCTATAAAAACAATTGTCTGTTGGAGAATTATAGATAATATGATGATTTACATAATATAGTTTTTTCATATTCTATGTGACTCAGTGAATACATATATATGTGGAGAGGCTGTTGATGTTCTCTCCAGTTTTTAAAGATATATATATATATAATTTGCAATCTAGAAATTGTGTGGTGGATGTTTTCTTTAAAGTGTGTGTGTGTGTGCGTGTGCGTGTGTGTGTGTGTGTGTACAAGATGAGAGGAATACTGACCTTAATCCTTCAGCCCTCACAACTGGTGTTTTATTTTTCACCTGAGAAATTCCACTGACTTTCAGTGGGAGCCATGTGAGGAGGATGGAATAATCTCTCCTGTATGCCACATTTTGTTTGTACATGTGGGAATAGTGTCCCTCTGGAAGGCTGGGTTATGGGAGCAGAGGTTGGCCAACATTGAGCAGCTCAAACTTCCATTCAGCTCCACACAAAGCATCCATGCAGGAGCAGATTTGGCTTGGCTCCCGCAGTGCAGTCTTACCTAAACCTGCAAAAACCATGGGGAAATTTTCGTCTGATTACAAGAAACGTGGGGGTCAGGCTTATTTTGTATGCACACTTTTGTTTTCCAAAACATTCCTGCTGGGAAGCAATGCAAATTGGTGGCATTTGATGAGTTCTTTTCCCAGGAAGCAGACTTGTTTCCGATGGACTAAATGTCAGAAGGGCTTTAAGGGTTAGCACCATAATTAAGAGTTCCTTTTTTGTGTGTGAATTTCGAAGCTGTTGTGAACTTGAGGATGTTTAGAGGAGTAACCTGGCATGTTGAGTCAAATGCTGGATGTCACTTCCATGCAGGTAGCAGAGGGGCTGATCTTCCCCAAGTCCTTGTCCATTGCTGCAGTGGACACCCCAGAGCTGGCACAATTACACAGGGTGGATAACTTGTCACTCATGTTCAGCACATTTTTAGCACACTTTTCTCTTATCCAGCTTTGCAACATGGGTGTGGAGTATCAAACTGCTTCCACTTGATTGAATTTATATGTGTGCTTGCAGCTTATGCACAGAATTACATGTTCAGCAACAATAAGGGCAGGAAAAAAGGGTGTATCAAATAAACTCCATTGTGCCAAATACTCAACAAATATTGTAATTGCAGATATTTAATTCTTGGGTTTCAGCCATGTTAAGGATCACTCAATTGATGAAGGAATTTAAGAAAAAAAAATTAAGCTATGCAGTGCCATTGTTATGTTGGGTGGTAAATGATGCTTTTTAGACCATTATGTTGGTTTAGTATATCCTACCTGCTAAAATAGAGAAACTGCATCCATAAAACAATGAATTCAGAAAAGGCACAGGGTGCATAACTGTCTCATAAAATATATATAATTGTCAAGAATAAGCCTTTGAAATCATTCTGTACAGTTCTCTTCATTCTGCAGATTTATTACTTAGACTGCTGTCTTTCCAAATGTTAGCTCATAATTTTATACTATACACACACTTTCAGACTCCAACACAAATGTCACACAATAGAACCTTTCTAAAAGCCTGCTTGCTTGAAATTTCATAACCCCTTTCACAATTTCATGATTTTCCCCTCTGAAATTCCAAGGTGAAGGAGAATAGCATGCTGATTGATATGATGTAAAACAAACTCCCAGTGTTCATGAGCTGTGGTTTGTTGCTGCAGTCAAAAGTCTCCCTTGACCGGAGTTATAGAAACAGGATTCCAGGGCACATAACATTTTCATTTTTGTTTTTCTTTACTTTTTTCATTTGATCTCTTCTTGTATTATGTGTGGGAGATGCAGTTGAATGGGGTTACTTATGTTATTTTTAAGCTGTAACTTGAAATTCCTGCATGATTGTTTTTTATTTCTTTTGATAATGGAACTCTTGAAAATCTCTTCCCCCATCCCACTCTTTTCTTTTTTTTTTTTCCCCTAGGGTTAGGTCTGATGCCTGCATCGTGAAGGGCTTTGCTGTCAGTGCTTTGGTACAGATTTAAGAACAGATCCTTAGTTGAAAGAAAATACACAGACCAAACCCTTCATCCACACCAGCAGGCATTTGGGGGTTTTTTTCTGATTTCAGAACCACAAGCCATTTTTGCCTGCAACCCAATTTTTGTTACAGAATAACAAAAGAAGAGTGTCAGACATCCTCCTTCTTCCCAAACTGTGTTATGGGCCTTGACCTGTCAGCACTTCACCTCCATCCTGCAACTGCCTTAACCATGCAGGAAACTCAAAAAAACGAGGATGGAGTTAGAAAAACACCCATTAACAGGAACAGGGGCATGCTCTGAGCCATGTGGTCCAGATCCAGTGGTGGAAATTGTTTCTTCATATTCAAGGGCATTGAAATTGAGGGGTTTGTTGAGGTCTCAGTCTCAGCAGAAATGTTCTTTTGGCGTTTCAAAGCACTGTGTTCACCATGTGGCTGTCTGCTAAGGAATGGGATGTTTGGAAAAACAAACTACTTGAGATTCTCTGGGATTGACCAGTTGCCTTGCATGACTTCAGGCTGGGGTTTCCTTTCCCTTGCTCAGATCCCACCTTGGAATAGCCCCAGTGGGATCAAAAGGGGACCCCAATTGGTGCAGATGACACTGGAATTGTTTTCTTTGCACCCTTGTTAACAAGGTGATGCATTTCCAGAACATTCTTTTAATGCCTATAGAAATCATCCATTTTTCTGACTTCACCCAGCACATCTTGGATGTAGAGTGGGATTGAAAAGTCCATCACTTGAATCAGCACTTGAATATCACAAACCTTCTATTCTTGGCAGGTCAGCTCAATAACAGGGACCTCCCTCTGCCATTTCCCTCTGAGATGCACTGAACTCCTTGGTGCTGCTGCTCTTCATCGTGGTTGGGTCTCACCTTACTCAGAAGGTGAGAAGGGAAAGATGCAGAGAGGAATTAGCTTCCATTATCTGACTTAGCTACACTTCAAAGTGCTTCCAAATTGAACTGATGGTCTGCAGACATTTGGAAAGTGATTGGAGTATTTCCAAATGGCTGAGATGCATTTACTTCTTTTGCCTTGCAAAAAAAAAAAAAATTAAAAATTAAGGGAATGAATGTGATTTGAACCCCCTCCTATCCCCATCAGAGTTTTATGTTCATCACATGCAGTGGAGGCAATGTGCTTAAGGTTCACCTTTGTGTCTCAGACAGACTGACATTTTTCCTCAGTAAATGAGGTTTTGGGACACAGAAAGGCAACTCCAAGCAGCAGTTTCACTCCACAGCCAACCCACAACAACCTGAAGCCTACCAGCACTGTGAAGCTTTAGCCCCCAGGCCAGCCACAGCTGTTGCTGCCATATGAGAGTTTGTCACAGCTGGGTGTGCTTGGCTTGGTATTTTCTTCAGGCTGTGGCATTCTTGGTGTGATGTTTGCTTTATTCTTGGCAGGTGATGTGGGGAATTGTCAGTATAAAAGGCACATGCAAATGCTTCACTGGACTGATGTGATAACAGCTTTGTTTCTTTATTCACAAGAGTTTCCAGACTTACTCCTGCTCTGCCTTTAAATGCAGCTGTGCTCATCTATCCCCCTAATTCCATGTGAACTGTGTTTGCAGACAGCAGCAGGTTTGTTGTTGTTCTCTCTCTAGATGTGATTAATATGTGCAGAGCTCACAAGCCTCCTGTGCTTAGGGCAGAGCACCCCTGATTACAAGCAATAATACTGACCTGCTCTGGTTTGCAATAGGGCTTCTGGCTTTTCCTACTCAGTCTGGGTTCACCTCTCCAAGCATCCACACTGCTGCTGTGCCTCACCTGTTTTGTTGGCAGCCAATTTAGAATTGGTGGAATATAGGCAGCAGTTTTAAGATAAGAACCTTTGGTGTGATCCAGGTTCAGCCATGCTTATCTGATGGTTGAGACTCATCCAAGGAGGAAAGGAGGAAAGTAACTGAGCCACTCAGTGTCTCTGTAAGGATTATCCACCCTTCCCTGCTCCTGGACAGCCCTACCTCCACCACACCCATGGTTTGTGGGTGTTTTCTTCCAAACTGAACATCAGCTTCCTTTCTCTAGCCACAGTTCCTCCTTCCCCCAGTGGCAAAGCACAAGCTTGGCTCTACCAAGGTATCCAGAGGCATTTAAATTTGCCTGGCATGCCAGCAGGTCTCACTTAGTTTTACATATGTTCAAAATGTTGTAGTTTCGTTCTGCTTATATCCCCTAAATCTATAACCTCTAGGCTGCAAATGATGTTCTCTATCATTCCATTGACATTTCTAGCCAATCTGAGTCTTAATACAATTGCTTTGCTGAAAAATGGCCTTTCAGCAGTTCTTAGACATGAGGTACTTCTTTATTAACTAGTGATGCCAAGTAAAATCTTTGGCCATTGTCTGTTCCCTGAATTCAGGGGAGCAGAAGGAGGCTGTGCCTGCCCAGCAGCAATACTGCTGTTTCCTGGGGCAGAGTGTGAACATGGACTGCTTGTCCTTCAGCTTCAGGCTTGCCTTGGCTGCTTGGCTCTAAGCATCTCTTGGTCCCAAAAGGACACAGGGAATTCAGGAGAAGCTGTGTGGACAGAGCAATCAGTTTAGGTGGCTGCCAGAGTAGGACTTGAGGCTGTTTGTAGTGTTTATGTTGTTTTGTTTGTCAAAGCTTTGCTTCAATCTGTCTTTGTTTGATGAATGGAGTGACTCCAGGGAGGGGGTCTGTGGGATGGGATGAGTTTGTGATGTTTCCCCCATTTATTCAGATTAAGTGTGGCAGAGCAGGGTGTCCAACCCTAAGAGGAAAGGCTTTGTCATACCCTGAGCAGTTTGTAGTGCTGGATTTGTTCTGCACAAAGTTGGTATCTGCATATGGCAAGAAGCAATAAGAAACTTGTCAGCTGCAACTTGGCAAATAATTTATAGCAACTTCATACAGTAATTTTCTCTTTTATTTCGTCCTTGCAAATTGCTGAGAAAACCAAGAAAATACCTCCAGTGTATTTGGAAGGTTATTTCTGCATATCATCTGTGGTCTGGAGAAGCTGGAAAAGCTTTCTTGTAATTCATACACAGGGATTTGTTCTGGATGGACATAAAACTCACAGGGGATATTTCTGCTCCCTGAGTTCCCTAAGCTGGAATTTTCTCATCAGTAAAAATATTTAGTTCAGAAGTTTGTGGTTAGGAATTGAGTAAGAGGATCCTTGCTCAGTGTCAGCAGGCTGAGCGCCGCTGGACGCGCCGCGCTCCAGGACAGCCCAAGTGCTGGCTTCCCACTCACAGTCCTCTTCCCAGGAATATTCTCTCAGAGATGCTTGAAATTCTCAGCCTCTCCCAGTATTCCTACTGGTTAAAGCACTCATTTCAGTAATTGCTGAGAGCAAACACCAGAAGGGTATGAACCCAGACAACAGCGAATTGGTATTGAGGTGAAGCAGGTGGTGTAAATTTTATTTGCAATGTTTGCACAGCTCCTGGATCAGAAGCAGAATCCTCTGGGGCATCAAGAGAGTTGCATATAGCCTAACATATCTTAGTTCTTCCCAAGTGAATTGCCTGTGGGTGGGACAGCAAAAGGCATCTTTCTCTGCCACGGATACCTGAGCCCCCCAAACCCGTTTTCTCTTGCAGTAGGGCATCGCACAAACAGCAGTGCATTTACCCCTCAGTGCAAACAGTGCTGTGCTTTTGGTGCCTCACAACTCTAACTGTGAACTTGAAAGGAAGAAACGACCCCTGCTCTTCACCCGTGACCCTTCCTGCCTGACCAGAGGAGGAGGAGGATGATTCCTTGTGGAGACTCACAACCGTTTTCCCAAAGTCTTACTGCAGCAGGACCAAATGGTGCTCTGTGATCACCATGGGTGGCCTATTCCCTGTGCTAGGGGTCTGTAGCTCAGCTGCAGCCCCACGTTGCCTTCACGGTGTTCTGGTGCAAAGCATGGTGAGGAGGCTGCACATGGACTGCCCCTGACAAGTGCTGAGGTCTGCCAGTGGTCTGTGACCACCAAAGTTTTGGAGTCTCCACGTTAGCCCGTGAGAGCAGCTTCCCTCCCCTGGTTTTGGGGAAGAGCCATCCCAGAGCAGGTTCAGGGGGAAACTGGAGCAGCGCTGGGACCGCACAACAGGGAGCTCACATCCATAGGGAGGAGGGGGTGGGATGGAGCAGAGGAAGAGCTGTGACATTTTAAAACCCATAGTGCCTACCACTGCAAATGGAACGCTGTATTGTATTATATTACACGTGACTACCATGTAAATAAAGTACAATAAATGTGGTGTTCGTTAGGATTTTGATACAAGTCAAATGCAGTCTGCAGAAATGGTTTTTTTCCCTGCTGTATGTACTTATATCACATTCCAGGCACGGGGACATTTGGAGTCGTGGGAGCTGACAATGCATAAATGGCATTAGATGGGGCACGGTTGCAGTAGGGCTGTTCTGAAATTCCTTTTGCCTCGTGCAGGTGAGACACGAGCACCATCTGAAATCAGTTTACACAGGCAGGAGGAGAGCAGCTCTGGATGTGGTTCATGGGCAGAAGAGACTGCCCAGCCTGTCCTTGGCCATGCCTCATTCATGGTGGAGAAACAGCCAGGTTTCAGTGGCTGATCTCTCTTTCCTTGTTTTCCTGCTGCAGAGGTTGACCAGCAGCCCATGCCCTGCCTGTGTAACCTGGTTATTCCCCACCCCTGACAACCCTCAGTGGCAGCTACACATGAGCAACCTCAAGAGCTTAAAATTCAAAGCATATTGAGAAAGCTTGACCAGCTGGTTCCTCTGTGTCTCTGACAGAGATTGAGGGGCTTGGGGTTTTGGCTAGCAAGACTATTAGGAACCTACTTTGTTCCTTAACTCACTCCCTTATCCGTCATTCTCTTTCTCCATAGTGTAAATAAAGAAAAAAAATACATTTTCACGAGGCAGGCCTGCCATGTGCCCTCCAAATCCTGATGCATCTCTTGACTGGGTTGTTGGTGGGAGTTCCTCTGGGCTTCAGAAGCTCAGGACTTCTCTGACAGGTGTTTGCAGCTGGTGTGTGGGTGCAATCTCCCCTCAGTGCATGGAGGGGGCTTCCACACTGATTGTCTTGCTGGAGACAACACCACCCCATGCACTTTGTCACACCTGTGCTTGAAACCCAGCTGCAGAGCTCTGTGCAGGGTGCACAGCCCTGGAGGAGTGTTTACCTGCCTCTGTACCAGACCAGTCCGTGGTGTTTGTCCCTCAAGCCATTGCTGTCCTCCACAGTCACCTGGGCAGAGCAGCATTTGTGGGTTCTGGAGAAGAGGAGGTCTGTCCTTCCTGCACAGAACATCCCCACAAATGGCCTGTAGTACTGTGGCACCTGGATGAGCCCACGTGCCACTGCCAGAGCAGCATTTGTGGGTGCTGGAGAAGGTCCTTCCTGCACAGAACATCCCCACAAATGGTCTGTAGCACCTGGATGAACCCATGTGCCACTGCCCCTTCTTGTGCTGGGGGTTTCTGTTTCCCTTCCTGTTTTCCTTTCCTGCCCAAGGGAAAGTGGTCCTCAGAAAGGTCTTTGAACTGTGCTGGTAATTTGACTGCTGGTAATTTTTCAGATGTTTAGCAGCACTTCCAAAATAAACCAAAACCTGGTTTGGAAAAGGAAATGTTTCACTGTACAATTGACTTTAAAAAAAAAAGAGAAGCCACATGCTCGATATATTTTGAGTACTGTGTTCTGTATTTTTGCAGCTTATATTTTCCAGATGAGCAGTTTAGAAATATGTGATGTGAAATACATACTGTAAGTTTGCTGTAAATGATATTAAAAACACTATTTTCATTCTTGTCCTGTCTCACTGGATGATCTCTTTGGTTCTCCCAGGTTGGCTGGCTGGGCTCTGGCTGTTCCAGAAGGTTCTCAGCCTCAGTAAAAGCAGGGTTGAGAGTGCAGGTTGGAGGTTTGCTAGAAATAACAGTGGGGGTGAATGTGTTCTGTGGATCTGCAGTGCCTTCAGGGGGAAGTCCAGTGAAGCAGTGGTTGTGGCAGAGAAGGTAGGGAAGGTTTTGGGGAAGGGCAAAATGAAGTTTAATGGATGGAGAAAGGAAAGAGAGAACAAGGGCATCCTAAATTACTGCATAACTGAAGAACTTGAACACCTGGAAGACACTAAAACGAGGAGGAGCTCAGAGGAAACGTGATTTGAGCAGGAAAATGCTGGATGTGTCGGTGGTGATGAATATGTCTCACACTCTTTGTGTCAGTTCAGCTGTAGAGGGGGGGAAAAAAGAGCTTTTAGCTGAAATAGCAACAGCTGAGTGAAGTGGCTGAGCCCTGCCATGCACTCTGAGCCCCTGCAGCTGCAGAAGCTTCTCCATCTCCATCAGTGGGAGCAGGCCCAGAGGGTGACACATTCCTGAGGATTCAGTGACACACACTTCCTCCTGTTCCAGCTGCTGTACTGGTCAGAATAAAAGCAATTACTTCTTTGACCCTTTATTTTCAAATGCTTCAAATCTGGTGTATCAAAGTTTTCTCCTGAAGCTTCGACAAAATTATGCTAAATGAGGCAATTGCATTCCAACTGAGTTGAATATTCACTTATTTCTTGTTTGTTCCATTTTTTATCTTCCCCTGTTCCAGTTCCCTCTTCTGAAAGGCAGTGAGCAAAACAAAGATTATAAGTCAGAAAACAAACAAACAAAAAAAAAACCCAACCAATTTTGTTGCACAGGAGTTGAATCCAACCACAGTTGCTTTGAATTCACTTTCCAACAACAGGGGCTTTGGAGAATAGTTCAGGAGGAACGAAGGAGAAAGCCTGGGAAAAAAATGTTTTGTTAAACGTTGACAGCAAAGAATCTTTTTATTTATTTCACTTCATTGCTTTTCCTCAGCCCAGCCCCTGGTAGTGTGGAGGTTTGTGCAAGCTCCCTCTGAAGGCAGCGTTCCTGCTTGATCCTCTGGCCATGCCTGGCAGGTCCCCTTGTCCCCCACACTGGGTGAACTCACCAGCACACATCACACCCAGCATTTCAGAGCCTCCTTTAGCCAGCCTAGACCTTTCCTTTTTGCTGCTACCTCTAACAGAATCTGGTTAATTGGGTATTTACCGAGCTGTATTCTGTTGTGGGTGCAGACTATTAACCTTTATGTCACCTAGAAGAGATTACACCTGGTAAAGTTAATGTTTTGAGACTGGGAGGTTAATGTGTCACTTAGTGCTCAGCCCTCCCTCAATTAGCAGCAGGGCCCATGTGTGGCTGTGGCTGTGCTTTAATTAGAAAGGACTCACAGTTGGGTCACATCAACAGCATCAGTTTGCTGCCCCTTTCAGCCTTCTCTGATCCTTCTCCTCCTTGGGTAAGTTTTGATGTTGTGGTGCCCAGCCCAGGGATGCTGGAACCTCTCCTAAGGCACCCTGAGCTGGGTCTAAGGTGGTGCCTATTGCTGGCTGGGGGCTGTGCACAAATCACAAACGGGACGGGGCTGCTGTGGAACGTGCCTGGAGCTGTTTGATTTTCCAGCATCAGTCTCATTACATGGTTATGACAATGGAAGATGCCACCAGCTCACATCCCAGGCAGCAGACTGAAGCTGTGGCTGTTTTTAAGGGGGGCCCGGCTGAAGGGATTTAGGGAGACCAGCCACCTTCAGTTACACCGGCACTCCCCTGGCACGAAGCCAGAGGCATGTGCCGACCGTGGGTGGGGCGAGAGGAAACAGTCACCGATATTGAAGCAACCACGCCGCAGGAGTGAAGAAAAGAGACGGCCCTCCTCTGCTGGGTGAATTAACTTGGTTTAATCCAGGGTAGGGGAAGTGCAGGGTGGCCACCCAAAGTGGCGAGCGGAGGAGGAGCCCCGAGCCCCTCCGGGGACCGGGTTTTAAAGGGAAGGGGTGGGTACACAAGAAACCAATCACAGAACGAAAATTTGGCATACATTGAAGACTGATGGGTGGTGTGGATCAATGGGGATAGGTCAGGGGAGGAGCCCAGGCCTACCAGCCGATCACTCGACACCCTAGCTGGAAGATTCTGGAACTTGGGGCGGGGTGCCGGTGACTGGCAGAAGGCCTGGGGAGGGGATACAAGGACAAATAAGGGATAATGAGGGAAAAGAAGGAGGGGAAAACCGTGACTGACATAACTGGGGGTTTGAGCCAGACCAACTTGCCAAGCTAGGAGAGGGGAGAACGGAACAAACCAAACACAAACCACAACAGCAGACAAAGAACTTAATGTTACAACTCACTTTATAAGTTTTTTGAGCAATCACACCAAGCTAAAGCACATTGACAGTAGTTCTATCCAACCACTATAAGCACAGGTACCTTTGGTTAAACAATGCTTGCTTATTTCAAATACAATACCTGCTTGTAAGCTTAAAACACAATGCACAGAGCTCCATTATTAAGCTTCAAACTTCCTAGATAAACTTGCTAGATAAACTTTTCTGTAGCTTAGGGAGTTATTCTAGACAAGCATTAATACACAGACCATTGTTCTATTTGTCCTTGCTTTTCTACTTTTTAAATAATTTTTCTGCTGACCAATCTCATGGCTGCTGCTTAGCTCTAATCACAGTTCTGCTGTATCTGAGGCCTGCCTTTTGCGGCTTGCCCAAAATCCTTTAATTTTGTAGATTCCCACAGTGCCTGGTGATGAACTCTGGTGAGCTCCAAGTGGAGAAGGTTGTGATGTTCCAGGCAGAAGGTTTTAGCTCTGCCCCAGCTCTGCTCCGCTCCTGAAGCATCCTTTAGATGATCTGTGCACTCCTGAGCTGGCTGAGTGTTCTGGAGGGTTTGGGAGAGCCTGGTTTGGTTTTCTTTTGTGTTGTTCCCTGTGCTGGGAGCAGCCCAGGCTGTTTGTGACTGCAGAGAGCACTCTGGTGCTCTGAAATTGGGATTTTGGAAGGATAAAACACAACATTAGAATAGTGACTCTCTACCACAAACCTTCTTTGCAGAGCCTTTCTCAGCCAGCCAGACAAGAGGGACGGATCCCGTGTTCATGGCAGGGCAAAGTTGGGTGTTTATCTCATTTCTGTTTTCCTGTCACTCCTGTGATAAATAGGTGTCCTTCCACAAAAATGCCTTTGGCTCAGCAGGCAAAATGCAAAACCAAACTGCTGCATACAGCCAGTCAGAATATTCCCTGTGAGGGGGAAAAAAATGTAATTTCCTCCAAATTATGACTTTTTGTGGGAATATCTCCGTTTCAGTGCTATTTCATTCAAACAAAAGCTGATGAGCTCGCAGTATCTTGTTGAAATTGGAGCATTTAGAGTTTTCTTTGGGAAACTGTAGCTTGAATTTTTTTCAGCATATAAAATAAATTGGAGTATTTGGGCTTTTATCAAAATGAAATGTTTTGATTGCCTTCAGGCAATATTTTCTGCTTAACATTACACTTCTGTGGAAAGTCTGAAATTCAGTGTTTTGTTCTATTTTGAGACACAAGTGCACATAAACCTTCTGGAACTTTTCACAGATGCCTTTTTCCAATTCAGACCCCACCAGAAAAATACTTTGAGAGCCTGGTGGTCGCCTGGGACATGGGAGCAGGCACAGCTGCTGTGAGGGAATGCAGGAGCACACAGCCACCATGCTCTGGCCAGGCAGTGTGAGGATGAATCCTCCTTCTGAGCAATTAAAGGTTTATCCATGGCTCAGCTTCCTTTTTCCATTGATCCAGCCTTTGAGAGAATAACTATTTTAAAATCAAAGCTAATGGTGCATCTTTTTTTCCTGTTAGCTTGAGGCCAGCGTTGGTTTTAAAATTGGCTTTTTGTCTGCTCTTTTGCAAATTTGCATCTTCCCTCCCTGGCAGGGGAAGATGCTTGGGCAGGGCTCATCCTCAGCCTGGGAGCTCCACGTTCAGGGCCTGAGCCTGCAGAGCCCCAGCCTGTATTTTTTGGAATGCAGAGCTCTCAGTACGAGACTCCTTATTTTGGGAGCGAAAATGCATAAATCTGAAGGGCAGCTGTAGCAATGGGGTGTTTTTACTGGCCCTTGTAGGTGTGAAAGAACTGCTTGGGGAGACAAAGAGCAGCTCAGGGGGGTTTGCTCCCTGCCTGAGGTCCATGGGGCTGGCTGGCTGTCAGGAGCATTAGCTCAGCACAAGGACCTTGTGGCTGCCTCTGCTCTTCTGCAGGGCCTTTCCTCCACCTCTCAGGCTGTTCAGTCCATTAGTCACCTCACTGGCCTCAAATAAAGGAATTTGAGGCTTTCATTAGAAGTCTTGAGCCTGGGAATCTGATGCTCAGCAGATGGCCCATTCTCACCTTTAGGAGATGGCCAGAAAGAATAAAAATGGTCTCATTATGCAGCAGGTTAGAAAAATTTCTGCTGAGAGGCAGGAGAGCAAAGGGGATGGAGATTTTTATCTTACTCTCAGGTGGGCTCAGGATGGCAGTGAGGAGTGAATGTGCCCCAAAGGCTGCAGAGCAAAGGGATCCTCAGGCTGCTGCCAGCAAATGAGTGCAGAAATCCAGGAGTCTAAGAATGCTTGGGATGAAGTGGACCCTCCTCCAGAGTTTCTGTCTTACAGGTGGTTTCTGGAATTAAACTTGCCTCTCCAACCCTCCCTTCATGTGCAGGAGGAAAGGGACTGCTGAGGCAATCATATGAATGACTGATATGATGATGTATTTGTGGCAACCCTTAGAGCATGCTGGAGCCACCCTTGGATTAATTAGGAATGCTTTCACCTGAAATCCTGGAGACCTTTTCCTGCAAGCCTTGGGTGTAGACAAAACATCTTCCCCATTCAGGACATGTACAAATTCCCCACAGAAATCAGCACTCATCCAGTGCTAACACCCCCACACATCTTCCAAAGGTGTCTGAAAGGAGCAGAGCAGCTTGAGAGACATCAAGATTTCTGTATGAAGCCAGAACATAACCCAGCCTTTGTTGAAATGACACAGAGCTGTTTGACTTACTTTTTATTTCTTTTCCAATATTGTGGAAACATGCTGCTGAACCATAAATGCCTCTGGAGATGCAGAAGAGGGTGCTGAGCTGCAAACCAAAACCTGCTCAGCACAAGAACACTCTTTGTAGCTAAAGATAAGGTTTTAGGGGGCTCTCTTTGCCTTTCTATTACTCCTAATCTGTTTCACTGTGGGTCATAAAGCCTGGTGTGCTGAGTTTTTCAAGTGCCATTAGTTTATGGGCTTGTTAACAGAAAGGATTTTGTTGGTCTTTCATGGTCTGAATCTCATTGAACCGGAGATCCCTTGGTGTCGTTTTGATGGCAGAGGAGAATCAGGTTAATAACATTTAGGATCACCTTTCAGAAAATATTATTTGAGCTGGTTCCCTTTCCCAGCTGGTTCCCTCCTTTCTCTGCTCTCTTGCTGCCATTGCTGGTGTTTGCTACCTGGTACCTCTGGAGCTGTGTTTATGTGGTCATAGCTTGGGTTAAAGCTTTAGAAACATGCAGGGCAACCACATTTGGGGGCTGCATGCAGGAGAAGGTGAAGGAGTCTGCAAGAAGCATGGGGTTTTTTTGTTTGTTTTTGCATGTGTATCTCCATACAGAGCTGCAGATGGGAATGCCAGGGTGTTTAAAAGCCAGGGGACAAAAACCAAGTTAGACTTTTTAAAGCATTGTTAGAGCACAGCAGGCCCAGTGATGGCAGAGATGTGAGACAATAAAAGGGCGAATCAGTTAATTAGGATGTTTGGTTAATATACTGCTGCAGTCAAAACTCCTCTGCTGGCAGTGCTGCCTGCCAGTGTGAGCAGAGGGAGACCTGAAGAGGACAAGTGTTGTGGGGGCTGGAAATAGAGCTGTGTGTTTCAGCAAGGGCAGGGAAAAAACACCCAGAGGAAAGTCTTCAACAAAGAACTTCCAGAAGTTTGTAAGTAGCTCTTGATCCACATCATACATTCTGCCTGGGACTTTTCATACAGCTACTGCTGCTGAAGGAGCCTTTTGATGGCTAAAACTCAGAGACAGCCTGGCCTGCCATCCTGCACCTTTTAGTGCTTCTCCAGCTTTCTAGTCAAGTGCAAACAAGTGCAATGCACCAGGAAGAAAAGTTCTGGGTTATTTCTGGGGAAAGCAGTCTTAGAACCTACTGCCTGCTTTCATTCATCTCCTTTCTCATAGGAGAGAGCAGAGACCTTGCTGATTTCAGTAAGACATTTCTCTTAAAAGGTAACAACCTCTGCAGCAGCCTGTGTTTTGATGGGACATTCTTAAGATCTAAGACACAGACACCCGAGACCTTTCCTTTCTTTAGAGAGGTGAAAATGAGGTTTTTTGCATTCTGGAAGCTCTGTATAACTAAACAACCTATTGACTTTGCCTGCTCCAAGGTGTCTGCTTTCTCAGGATGTATTAAACATGACAGACACTCCTCTAGTCCCAGGCAGTGCAGCATTAACCATGTCTGTGCTCTTCCCAATGGCCAAACTGACACGAAGGAGCAGAGGGACACTTGTAGCTACACACACTACATAAATAGGTCAAAAATAAATGCTTTAGAGAGCAGAGTAAATGACTTTGCTCTCATCCATGCTGCCTCACACGGCACCATCTCATCAATATCTTCCTCTCTATGACAACCCTGAGAAAAACAAGGCAATTGAGGAGTGAAAGAGGTTATTTAAACAAGAATGCCGAGTGCCTTGCTGAAGTAACTCTTGTTCATTATTGATCTGCTGGGATGGTTTTGGATGCACTTTATAGAGCAACAGGTTAAAAAAAAAAAAAAAGAAAAAAAAAGAAAAATAATGAAACCAAGAAACAAAAGACCACACTGGAATCCTGAGCAGCTGAGCTCAGGCTGCACAGAGCTGCTTGTCACCATGGAGGAGCTGCCTCAGGTGAGGTGGTGGGAACAGGCTGGGGCAGGTGTAGCCAGAACCCAGAGAAATATCTTTTAGACTTGTTACAGTGCAGATTTTATTCCATCTTTAACAGCTGGGTCTGAAGGTGCTGTGCTTTTAAGAGCTGCTCCCTCATCAGCTTTGGGTCAGACTGGCTTTGGCAGACAGGTCTCCATCCCACTCTGCAGGACCAAAGAAGTTCCTCTTCCTCTTAATCAACTTTTCCTATTTTTATTGAATGGGCTGTGTTTCAAATGCTGCAACAAGTCCAGACAGGTGGCCATTTCACAGTTACAGTAAATAATTTACATGACAAATTGAGACCTGTCCCTTGGTCCTGTATTATTCATGAAAGAACAGGCTTGTTTTTTATGACAATGTTGCTTATTCAAACACAGTCTGTGATGTATCTCAGTCCTCGAGTTCATTTCTATGGCACCTGGCTGTTTGCCAGCCTTTTGTTGCTATTTTCTGGTTTGCAAAATGTATTACTTAGATTGTATTTCTTCAATTCACTCTCTGAGGGACTGAAACTTTTATACACCACAAAGATTTCTTTGTAGTGAAACTCAAATGCATATTTCTGAGCATTTTCCTTTGTACACTTGGTCTTGCACACAAAAGTATCATTTGTATGAAGATTCGTGGCAAAGGGCAGGAATATCCCCAAGGAAAACACTTGAGCACCATTTATATAAATCCTCACAAACACTTCCCTGTTGTTTGCTCATTTTGGCTTGTGCAGATCTCACCCATGGGGTTTAGAGATGTGAGGGTTGGGCTCCCTGGTGACCTCTGTTATCTCTGAGCATCTCTAATCCTGTTCATTTTATGGAGGTGGGGAGGACACTGCTGCATACCCCAGCTGCTCACTGAATTTCTGAGGTGGAGATCTTTTTGGGAAGACACAAGTGTGGCTGGAGCACAGGACTCACCTCTCAGTCCTTTACACACTTCCACTGAGCCTTGTTTCCTCACACCCTCACTCTTCACCCGTAAAATGGGAAAATAACAATTCCCTTTTCTCAGATACCTTTCCCTTGTCCTATTAGCTCACCCTGCAAATGCTACAAGACACAGATCCAGGGTCATCTTTACACCCATTTGTACAAATTAACCCTCATCCCAACAATGACAAATAAACCTTCAATATCTGTGTGACACCAGGCAATGTGAGAGCACTGAAACACAAATCCAGCCTTTTGTATTAATTTATATACTGCAGAAATATCTTCTACAGGGGGATAATTGACCCTGGTTGCTCATACCCAGCTGATTTGCTGCCTCCATGCTTGATTGAGTAATTGATGGTGCTCTCTGTTTGCATTCATCCCCTGAAATAAAGTGTGTATAAAAATTAATTATATCTGCTCCATCCCCTGAAAATAATCCCGTTGTAAATTAGTGAGAAATTAAAGATAACATTATCTATTTCTTCTTCTGGGAATGTGTGGTCACAGCCTTGAAAAAGTTAAAATTCAAGTGAGAAAACTGCCCAAGCATGTTATTAATGCCCTCTATGTCTTGAGAAAAGCATTGATTTATTTGCTACCATGATCCCTTTGGATGAAAAGGGTCATGGGTTATTTACAAACAAGTGTTATTTCTCCAGCTGTCATTATTCAGAATTGTGATGGAGGAAGCTCTTTATTTTCCTTACATTTCTTTCTGTGTTTGAGAAGGCTCCAATTTGTTGGATCTCTGCTTTTGATGCAGAATTCCTTTAAAAGCCAGAGGATTCACCAAGCCCTCTCAGGGGGTGATGAGACTGCTGATCTAATTAGGAAAGGATTGGAGCATTGCAGTCTCCTCAGACGACTTCACTAGAAATTGTGGGAGCAGAGATGCTTTTGAAATTCAGTCTGTGCATCCTTTATGTGTCTCTGGTCCACAAGACCTCCAAGGAAGCCCCAGGACACCACAGAAAGTGGCAGCATCAGCACAGGATTAGCAGAATTTGTGGTTTCTGAAGATAGTTTCAGCTTTCACATGAGACCAAAGCAAGGGCTTTGATCATTTAACATCATGAGCCATCCTCTGCCATTTCTGACAAATGCCAGGTGCTAATTTTGCCTGAAAATGCCCTGCAGTGGAATCTGAATATTTTATCTCTGTGTACACATTCTTCTTTATTCTTTTGGGCAGTGAAGCTACTTTGGTTATATTGGTGGCAATTTTTTTTTTCTTTTCCCCCATGGAGGTACTCCCCAAGAATGACCCCAAGAAGAAATTTAGGATTGTAATGTTTGGGTTCTTGGAGGAAACCTGATTTTCTGAGAACGTCAGCTGCAAGAGTCAGGGCATCCTACCCATTTAATATTTTGAAGAGCAGGGGAGCTGAGCTCAGCAGCACTGTCCCTTTGGGCTGTGAGGGATGGGAAGGATGAAATGGATCATTCAAGTCAGGAGTGAAGGGCATCAGTAGGGACTTGCAGAATCAGGTCTGGAGCAAAACTAAGGTGTGTTGATAGAGGTTTTTTTGGGGATCTTGGAGTTGAGTGAATGCAGCAAATAATTTTGCTTTGAAGTGGGGAATGAGCAGAGCTCCTGCAGTGCTCCAGGAGGGGAGGAGAGAGGCACCCCAGGCCCTCCCAGAGCTGAGAGAGGATGAGGGCAGGGCCAGCCAGAGGTGCCTGTGAGGAGCCAAGTGCCTCTGCAAGCTGTGCCAGGGGGTGCCTTTGCACAGAACTCCGTACGTTCCGGCTGGGCCACTTCTCCCTTCATCCTCAGCATCCAAGCAGCGAGATCAGCAGGAAGGTGTGTTTGCCCAGGGCCAAATCCAGCTCTGCTCTCATCACCAGCACTGAGGACTGCCTGCTGAATTCATACCCAACTGTTTATCCACAAAAGCAATGCTCCTGTGGATTCAGCACAGGAAATGACAACCCAGCCCTGTACTCAGGCATCTTGTGCTTTCTGCTGCTGCTCTGCTAACCAGATTAGGTTCCCCTGCTGCCTTATTCATTTTGCACTCATTAAATCTAAATTTAGAAATGAAGGCAACTCTTCTCCCCTCTGGGAAAGGTAGTAGGGAGAGTCCTTGTTGCAACAAGCCGTGAGGAGGAAAAAAATAGCATCTAGATTTTCTCTCCTGTGAGATGGAAATGGAAATGTTTCTGCTGAGCAGAGAAAGAAACTTGTGTCCACTTCCCTTCTGCACAGAGCACTTGTTGGATCCTGGATCTAAAGAGATTTGTGCAAATTGTTGCAAGCATGCAGCAAAAGGTTTATTTGACCCAAATCACAGGCATGTAGCAGTGGCAGGAGATGATATTTGCTCTGGCCAGATCTAGAGGAGTTGTGGCCTGCTGCTGAGTTTGGAGTTTGGGCTTATCTCCAGCACTATCCTGGCAGATGGGCAGCAGCTCCCAGATTTCAGCTGAAGAGGCAAATGCAGAGATATTTCTTCCTCTCCCTGACCTTTAATAATCAATGATGTCAGCATTTTATGACAAAAAAAAATAAAAAGTAATTGTGGTGTAAAATCTGCCTTCAGGTTCTTAGAAGCAAGAAGTGGTGGGCAAGAGGGCTGAGCTCCCCCAATGGCCATCCCAGCTGGGCTCCCCTCCAGCTGTGCCTTTGCTCACAGCTGGAGTGAGGGGGAAGAGCTCAGGTCTTCAAATGCCATCACAACAGCAGGGAACCTCTGAAGGATGTGAGAAATCTGTGTGCATAGGTAAATGTGAGCAGCAGTGTAACTGACCATAAAGAATGTGGGGAGAAACAATCTGGGCCATCTCTGCACGTGCTGAGCTTGGATTCAGTTCTGACACTTCTCCAACATCATCAGCTC
This sequence comes from Molothrus ater, assembly GCF_012460135.2. Classification (NCBI taxonomy): domain Eukaryota; kingdom Metazoa; phylum Chordata; class Aves; order Passeriformes; family Icteridae; genus Molothrus; species Molothrus ater. Next base: position 14,406,433 of record NC_050490.2, read on the forward strand.
AGTGGGCAGTGGCAGCCAAAAAAAGCTTGTGAAATACCAGGGATTCCATGGAAAATGAGAGAGTTGTTTTGCCTCCATGTAAAATCCTGGGATGCCCCCATTCTGGGGCTGGGATGCCCCTGGCTGGGGGTGTGAACTCCAGATTTTTGGTTGTGCCTTGCAGATGTGGGCAGCTGCTGAGTGCTGCTTCCACATGGAAAATTGAGAAAAGGATGGGTTAACTTTGGCTGTGGGAGGGAGGGCAGCCAAGCCTGAGGTGGTGCCACAGCTCACAGCACTCCCACAGGGGCTCTGAGCAGCAGCCATGGGCTGTCACTAGCTGTTAAACACAGGAGGTGGAAGAAGATTGTCAAAAGGCAAGATTGTCAAAAGACAAGATTGTCAAAAGACAAGCTCTGTCTCTGCACCTGCACGAGATCCCTGCTGGGTGTTGGGAAGCACTGCTCCCCTCCCCACAGGTACAGACTGAGCTCCAGACCCTCTGGCCCTGCTGGGGCTGTGTGATGCAGCTGTGCCCTGCAGGATTGCAGGCAGCGTCTCTCAGGAGCAAAAATGATGTGTTTGACCATCATGTGGGAAAAAAAAAAAAACAGTGAGAAGGACTGTCAGCACTAGATTAATGAAGTATTCCCCTGTGGAAGGATCTGTGCACAGCTTTCTTGCAAGGGAGCCTGGCAATGGCAAGAATGAGGCATGGGATCAGCACCTCTTCCAGAGCTGAGAAATACAAACCCAGCACACAGAGCCAGCTTCACTGAAAACTGCCAAGGGAAACTGCACTCCCCAGCACAGCTTGTTAGGCAGCAAAAGTTAGAGCAAAGAATACTGCTGGGTGAAGAGTGTCCAAAGGTTTTAATAATTTCCAGTTTGTTTCATGGCTGTGGTGAGGAGGCTTGTGCAGACCATCTTGTTTAAGTTAGTGCAGGCTCAGCTTAAACTCTTGTTTAAGTTAGTAGCAGCAGATTTAAAGCAAAGGCAGCAGCTGGGACCCCTGAGCCTTGTGCTTGTCCTCCCTGGAGGGCTGTGTCTCTCCAGGCAGGGACAGCAGCTCCATGTGTCTCATCTCTCAGCACACTGTGGTGTTTGCCAGGTGCTGGTCACAGCTCCAGCTCACCCTCACAGTGAGGCAGAAAGTTTCCATGGCTCAGGAGCTGGGTCACAACAGGATGGGAATCCCTGGCTTTGCTCTTGATGGAGAAGTAGCAGCTCCCACCCATCTGGCTTAGATCTCCTGGCTGCAGCCTCTCAGCAGCCTCAAGTTTCCTCTCTGTGCCATGAACTTCCTCCCCCTGGTTCATTTGCACTTGGTTGGCACCGGGCTGCACGATGGGCTGAGAGTGCCAGTGCAATTCCTTTAGGGGACAAAAAATTCTGCTCTGACTTTCAGGCAGAGACAGTGATTTTATTTCTAGAAAATAGAGCTATAAATTCGGCTGATGCCAAACAAACACCATGCAATGTCTGTATTAGGGTGGGCTGGGGGAGTTCTATCAGAAAAGGATGATATTTGTCACTCACCTGTCTGAGTGCTGAAAATGCTCTTGTCTTTATGTACTGACTGCTTGGTTTTCACCCTGCCTGCATCCTGCCCTCACTTTTTACTCAGATGAATTCTGATCTTAAGACTGCAAAGCTCAGTAGAAAAATATTTCCTTTTCAGCTCAGCACATAAGTTTGTAGCAAGGAAGAGCTGTGGGCAAAATTGCCAAGCAGGCAAATAAAGGAAGGTGCTTGGGGTGGTTTGTGGCCACAATAGAATGTGTATGGCAAAAAAGAGAAAGATTAAAAATCATATTTTTAACTGTCCATCTACCTGACAGACACCTGGATGGGGGCATTAGAGACCTGATGGATAAAATAGGCAAGGCAGGAGTAGCAGGCTGCTAAATTGCATAAAGTGCAGACACAAATTGCAAGCACAGAAATAAAAAGGAAGGACAGCTCAAAAATTGTAGCTGAAGTATCCATTTCTAGACCAGTAGTTGTGGTGCTAGGAAACATATCTATCATTTGGGTCTGAAGGAGATGAACTATTTATTTAGCTTGAAGATTGCCCCCAGCAATTGTGAATCGAAGGTTATCTAATGTCTTTGCCATGGGCTCTAAGTGTCTGGACAGTTAGCATATGCAAGGGAATTACTCACAGATAAGCATCCAGTAATTTATACAGAGCATTCCAGATAGAAACCTCTCCTGTATCAATTCCTGCCTGCTCTGTAAACTGCTCCCATTTATCAAGCTGGATAAATTCACAGGCGGGCTGTGAGGGGGTGCTGAGACCTGTGCATGCTTTATCAGTTAATGCTCACTGAGGTCCCTTTGACATGATTGGAGTAAATCTTTCTCTCCTTTTCTTTGGTTATGACCAGTCTATAATCTTCCTGGCTAAACACCATTCCCATGAATGAAGAATAATACTGAGAAGTAGGGGAAAAATAATATGTAGAGAGAATGCATTTCATCTCACTTTGGATGTAATGAGGCAGTTTAGTGTGACATGTCATTTTAAACCAGGCTTTTCTTTTTTATAGATTCCATATCTCTGAAGAAGTGACTGACAGATCAGTGCACAACATATTTTTCCCAAGGAAAAAAAAAAAATTGAGGCTGACACAAAGGGGAGTCAGCAGAGTCGTGATGATCTTCAGGAAGACAAAGGGATGAGTCTTTCTCCATCAGGTAAATAACACAGACCTGAGGTTATGCAAATTAAGGTAAAAGCTTCAAAAGCAGAGTTTGTTGGATCAGGATGTGGCTGTGGTATCTCTGTCCTTTAGCTGTCACCTCTAAGAAGTTCCCTGACCAGCTGTGCTGTGGAGGCAGCCTCAGAAATGAGCCCTGAGCAGTAAAATCACAAATTCACAGGATGGGCAAAGCTGGAAGGGACTTGGAGGTCACCCTCCCTGCTCAAGCAGGATCCCTGAGAGCACTTTACTCAGGATTGTGTCCATACAGCTTTTGAGTATCACCAAGGAAGGAGACTCCAGGCTCCATTTGCCCTTTCCTTGGGCTTTGCTGGCCACCTGCTGCTGTTTGCCAGAAAATTCCTACTCCGTGCCCTCTGTTCCCTGTGCCACGGGAATATCAGCTGAGGGAGCATTTGAGGTTTTCTTTTGCTGGGAAGATCTACTGAGGCTGGGAGTGTACTGAGGCCTGGATGGATCCCAGCAGCTGCATTTTGTGTTGGCTGCCAGCAGCTCACTCCAGGCTACCCAAAAAGAATGCACAGCTGTTTGCTCCAACCAGACAGATGCTTCCCTCCCTTCGAGTGTGAGTGAGGACTGTGGAGCACATCACGCACGAGACACACCTTTGTTATACAAGAAAGGAGCTATCACCGTGACCCCAGATGTGAGAGATGTTGCCACATACTTGGACAGAGTCCATACACAGCTCTTAAAAAATAAGAAAAAAAGAGGTGCATAATGAGTCCTGGCACGCGTGTACTCGAGGCCATCTGTTAATGTGATCCTGTGCCAATTTGTGGAGCTAGGAACCAGTCCCTGCAGGTGATGGATGCCAAGAAGAGATGGGTTTAGAAAAGGCACTTGCAGGATGTGCTAATGGCCAGTGTTTATCAGAAAAATCTTGCTAGCAAAGATTGCCATCAAAGGAGACAGTGCTGCTCTTTGGTGTCCGGGAGCACAGCAGCCCATACAGATGGAGTGCTCCTGCCATGGCCTGATGTCTCTGCCCCTGCTGTGAAAACAGGAAAGTTTTAACCTTTGTAAACACAGCAAGAAGCGAACTTTTAACCAACCTGCTCTATAAGTTGTTTCAGTATTTATCCCTCTGCTGCATGACTAGGTGCACAGAGGGAGGCTGGAGAGGAATTGATGTGTGTGTGAGCATCCTTAGGAGCAGGAGCACAGATTACAGGATGCATAAAGAGCCATTTCCCCTGTGGCAAGCACAAAAACCACCCTGGCCTGTTCATCAGCCATGCCTGGAGCCTCACTTGCAGGACACCCTGAGAGCAGGAGCCTTCCTTCCTCTGCTAATTTCCAAATGTCTGGACCTCACCTCAGGGGACAGCCAATGGAATGAGCCAAGGTTACAGCCACCAGACACCTTTTAAAAAAACAGTGGATTGTTGATAAAAAGGGCCCTAAGCAAATCAGATTTATTTTCTAATCAGCACCTGGTAATGTCATCATCATACATTTGCATAAGCAGGATGTTTTATGCATTGTTTTCCTTTGAGCAGGTACCTTCTCATTTGTGTGCGTTTGCTGATGTGCTCTCTTAACCCGCCACAGGCTTCCCCAAAGCTACTGCCTGTGAATGCTGCTCAGATAATAATTAGGAATATTCACCCTCTCTACATCCTTTTTCCAACAAAGACTTGAAAAACACAACATGATAATTTTTTTAAATTTTTTTTTAATTTTTTCATTTTTCTCTCTCTTTGTCCTTGTTCACGTGGTGGCTGCATGGAGGGCAGGTGCCTTTTATCAAAAGACAAGGAGTCATCTTCTCCTTAGGAAATGTTTATGTGCCTTCCACAGCACCAAATTGAGAAAACAGATTACCTCTCAGAAAGCCATCTGTTTCAGCACCATGTGAGCTCTCAGGTTGGTTCTTGCCTTTTATGAGACGTGTGAATCCTCCTGTGGTTTCTCCCTCTCACCTGTCTGCCTGCTACAGAAATTGTTCTGAAGGCTCAGTGCACCCATTGAGACATGTCAGTGCCTGATTTCCAAATGTTGTTTTAGGGTTGCATTGTAAAAAAGCCAAACCCCACCCAAAAGAACCCTTTCCTATTGTGCTTTAATATGGATGAGCACAGACTAACAGGAACTGGATGAAAAAATGAGAAGAGGTGGAATTTGGGTGGCTTTTATTATTACTTTAGAGTAAATCAACCTTTCCCCACCCTAAACCACAAATTATGAGAAAAAATTCATTTGCATAAGCAAAACTGTGGCTTTCCAATGAAAATTTCAAATCTTGGGAGGATGGCTGATGTATTGTGTGGAAGGAGATGTTTACTGAGAACACAAAGGATTTTCCAGAGAAGGGTTTCAGCCTGACACAGCTGCCATGTGCTGCTTGTGTACCCACCACTAGCTGCAGACCAAGCCTTTTTCTTGGAGTATGGTGCTGTTGGGAAATGTGAGGATTTTCCAAACTCTAGAGTGGTTCTTCTTACAGTCCTCTTTGACTCTTGAAAAGTTCATCTACTCCAATTATGCTTTCTTCCATTTGCTCATCCTCCTCTACTCATGTCAGAGCCACTTAGTCTCTCCTTAAAAATCCAAGTGGGCATAAGATGGACTAATTCCAGAAAAGCACTCATTGCATACCAGAAATACCCAATAAAAAGCTTTCCAAGCTTTAACACAGTACCTTTTCTGCATAAAAATAGGGAGTGTGCAAGGACTGTATGCTGGAAAGAGAGTTGTCACAAAGCACAAATAGAAATTACTATTAATTTAAACATGTTTTTCTTTGGAGTCATTAGTTGATGCAAGGGATATGGTAATGGGGTACAAAACATTTCCCCTCTGGGTCGTGGGTTATAGTGTGATACACAGAATTAGTGGCTAAAATAATTAACAGCCACTGTCTGTTTGGTAGCAAAAGTGAAATCAGGTACAGTTTGTCCATCCCACTCCAAACAGATCAGTGTCTCCATTGCCAGGGCCACCAGCACATGTAGCACTAATGACACCTCCTCCTGAGGAGATATGGCACATCTGCAGCAATTTCCTCTGTAGAAAAGTTGTTTCATTGGTAAATTTCCATCCTGGGACATAATTGGGTCACTTTTCACTGCACGAGAGGCTCAGAGTAATGCTCTGCAGTGCTGTGAGGAATAACTGTGGGTGGGGGAGATACTGGAGAGGTTTGTGATCTGGGGTGCTCTGTCCTCCCAGCAGAGATGCACATGGCTCCTGCCTGTGGTGCACCACCCTGGGCAAGCCCCATCATCACTCTGGGGCTGTTTCCCCTGGTGGCCTTGCTCTTCTCACACCACACTGGTGTCGCAGACAACTTTTATGAAAAATCATTTCTTTAGGATTTTTCCTCCTGAGAAGCTGAGAAGCCTCAGGAACAAAATGCAAACAATGGGTATCTGCTGCTGTGGAATGCAACAGGTGCATCTGTGATTGGTCTCATGGGGTTGTTTCTAATGAATGGCCAATCACAGTCAGCTGGCTTAGACTCTCTGTCCGAGACAGGAGCTTTTGTTATCACTCTTAGCTATTCTATTCTTAGCTAGCCTTCTGATGAAACCTTTTCTTCTATTCTTTTAGCATAGTTTTAATATAATACATATCATAAAATAATAAATCAAGTCTTCTGAAACATGGAGTCAGATCTCCATCTCTTCCCCAATCTGAAAACCCCTGTGAACACTGTCACAGACTGGCAATTTTTGCACTCCCAACACGAGGACTTTGCAGTTCAGCTCCCTCCTGCCTGATCCAGCAGTGCCCACCTAATGGAGCCGCTATTTTCATCCCTAATTGAACAGTTTCTTCCTCTCCCTCCCTCATTTTTTCTTTCCCCCTGAAAGAAACGTCAGTAAAATCATCTCTTTAAAAAAGACAAATAGATGAGCTGCAGCATCCAGAGCAGAAGTGCCAGCACTGCTATTTTCAGCAGGGTCTCCCACTGTGGCTCAGAGCCAGGAGGTGCTGGGAGGTGACCCAGCAAATCCCAGGGGTGGGCAGAAGCTGCTGGGGCTTTGGCAGGTGTGATGGCCAGACAGACAGCAGCGTTTTACCTGGTCCAGAGAAAGGATCCACGGCACCCCTGTGGCCAGGGGAGATGCCAGCACTTCGATTAAGCCATGCTGGGTGGTGCCCACATGATTATCTGTCTCACAGGCAGGGAAGCTGAGATGCAGGGAGATTAATTGACTTGCTCAGATGAGGTGAGATGAAAGAGAAACCCCAGAAGTGTAATTGTCTGTGCTAACTCTAATTGCCAGCACATACATTTCTGTCTGGGAGAGGCATCCCCAGAACAAAGCACAAAGCCATGACTGAGGGTACTGGTGAGGCAGGAAAAGAGGTTCCTCTTTCTGTATCATGCCAGAAGTTCAGGGACTGCCTGGTATCCTGAGCACTGTTTAAAGTATGGAATTAGCAAAAAACAGAATGGTTTCCACAGGCTTTAGTTATAATGAATAAATAAATCATTCTCCCTCCCCCCACTGCCATCTTTTCTTTCACTGTTTTCATACTGGGTATTGCCCCTGTTACCTTTCCACTGATTTTTACAGTTCCTGCTTTTCAGTCATCATTTTTTAACTTAAAAGACAGCAAGCCATCAGTGGAGCAACCAGCCCTCACCCCATCCTGAGCCTGTGCTCTCCAGGCTGGATGCATCCCTTCTTCCCCTCTGGAGCAGCTTCTGAGCTGTGTCAGAGTTAATCTTTTGACTCGAGTGTTTTGCCTCCTCCCAGGTAAAAGAGAGGAGATATTGTTCCAGTGGCAGCATCCCACTGAGCCAAAAGTAGCATGAAACCTGCTGGCTTTGTGCAGACAGCACAGCAGACTCCAGGTGTCCTTTTGGGAGAGACCCTGAGCCCCCCAGCACTGCCCCTGCCACCCAGCCCTGTGTGCAGGGCAGGGTTCAGAGCTGCTTTGGCAGGATGAACAGCTTCTGTCACCATTATTAAGCAAATCACTGCACTGCTGAGCATCAAACATGCCTGGGAACCCACGGGGTATCCACATTTACACCTCCACTTAGGGAAAGCTCTGTTCTCCACTGCTCAGCTGAGGCAGGAAGAAAGGAGAGAGGTTTTCTCTTCCCATGCAGCAGCAGATCATGGAAGAGGCAGAATTGAGCAGGAGTGCCCTGTCCATGGCCATCAGAAGTGATGGAGGGCAGCCCCTCGGTGTCCCTGGGGAGAGCTGGAGTCACTGGGGGGCTCACAGAGGTTTGTCCCCATCTCAGACCCTGAGTTTTGCCGTGCAAAATGGATTTGGCAAGAGCTCTGTTGCTGCAGGGGCCGCGGCAATCCAGGAGTGCTGCTTTTCATTGTGCAGTGTTACAATGAATGAATGAATAAATCGATACCAATTAAGGCAGATAGTTTATTGATTGACATCCCAAGGCAAACACTACATTTATTGCTAGGAGTAAAACACACTCCACCATATACCCCAATAACCACAGAGCCATAATTTGATACTATTAATGTATGACACAGTAAATCATGGCCCTGTGTCCTGCTCCATCCAGCTCCATCCCAGCTGATACAAATATACAATATAAAACCTCCCAGAAGATGTTTGTTTATCTGAACACAGCAGTTGAAACTCTGTGTGAAGCTCCCTAGGGACTTTCCAAGAGGTTGAAACATTTCATTAGATCTTTGATTATGATTTTTGAGTACAAAACATTGCAGAGGAACTTCCTTTTCACCCTTGCCATCAATTCTTCCTTCCACCTCTGCCAGCACTCCTTCCTTCTTTTCTTTTCTTTTCTTTCTTTCTTTCTTTCTCTTTCTTTCTTTTTCTTTCTTTCTTTCTTTCTTTCTTTCTTTCTTTCTTTCTTTCTTTCTTTCTTTCTTTCTTTCTTTCTTTCTTTCTTTCTTTCTTTCTTTCTTTCTTTCTCTCTTTCTTTCTTTCTCCTTCCTTCCTTCCTTCCTTCCTTCCTTCCTTCCTTCCTTCCTTCCTTCCTTCCTTCCTTCCTTCCTTCCTTCCTTCCTTCCTTCCTTCCTTCCTTCCTTCCTTCCTTCCTTCCTTCCTTCCTTCCTTCCTTCCTTCCTTCCTTCCTTCCTTCCTTCCTTCCTTCCTTCCTTCCTTCCTTCCTTCCTTCCTTCCTTCCTTCCTTCCTTCCTTTTTCTTTCTTCTTTCCCTGTTTGTCAAATAGGATTTTGTCCTATTCCTCTCAGCTTCCCTTTCCACTGGTTTCAGTTCCTGATTTTCAGCCATCATTTTGTTTGGACAATTCTCATCTCTATGTCTCCATTACCCCAGTTTCCCATTTATTCACTTCAAAAGCAAACATCAAATGTGTTGTTTTTGTGGTGTAGCCCCTAGTCTATCCATCTGACACCTCACACTCAGTGAATGCTGTCTTTTTTTTATTATTTTCTGCCCACTCTTTTTCCTCACTGTCCATCCTACTTAGCCTGACAGGTCTGCTTGACAAGAAAATGGAATCCTGACTTGCATTTATTAATTGGAATTAGCCATTCATGTAAGCAAGCAGTTTTCAGCTCCAGATTTCTCTGCAAGCATCTCTACCACTCTGTCATGTATCTTTTTGTTTGTTTTTTAAGTAGAGCATTTTAGTTTTTATCATTTACATTCTATTTAGTGTAACCCCCTTTTTCTACCTGCCAATACCCTTCACTTAGCACAGAATTTTCTCCAAAGACCATTCCTCAATCTGTTCTTCCACTGTCTTGCATCTTTCTTTCATTCCTTCTCCAGATTTCTGTCTCCCTCCACGGACAGCAGCTTTGTTGATGGATGCTCCTTGGAGCCATAACTTCTTTATCATGTTGAAGCAGCTGGGTTTTTTAAATTGTTTTTTAATGGACACACTTTATTTCTAACTTACTTTTAAAGCCTGGTGACTCAGAGATCTTTTGGTAATTTCTTATGTTGTGGCCCTGCAGCCTTGCACTTGAAATGGGTCCTTATTGGATGTACAGGAGGTCACTTGTGGTCCCACAGCAACTTGGAAAAGCTTTTTATTTAAATAATGTGTCAGCAAAAAACAGATGGGGCATGTACAGCAGTGAAACTTAGCTCTCCCTGCCCATCTTCTCTGCTCTCTGGGAGTCCAAAACTCATCTGCCTCTGGCTATATTTTGGTTTACTCTCTATGGTCAGGGATCCTCCTTACAATCCCATTTCAGCAATAAAAGTTTAGAATGTCTGCAGCATTTCCCCTGTAATTCCCTGAGCTGGTTCTTGCTCAAAGCCACAGTGAAGGAAAAAGAAAGAAGCACATTTCCTAAGATTAATGCCAGATTTGATGTGCTCCAACAGCAAACCCCACCTTGAAATTTAATTCCAGTCTTCATCCAGGGTATCCTTTCAAGTCTTGGTTGAACAACTCCAGCTGTGAATTTGACTCCCTCTCTCCAACTCAGACTGACTTTGGGGCACTTTCTACATTACCTTAGATCAAAATACCAAGTTATTCATCTTATCCTTATGTCTAAACATTGCTCAGGTTGTAAAACAGGTATTCTGAGAGTGCTCAAAAACTCTGGTGGAATAGAAATAGGGCATCACAGTAGAAAACCATTCAAACACAAACTCTCAGCACAAAGCTGTAGCTAAAGGGACAAATATGAGCCATGAATGAATAAGGAAGGAGATTAAAAATAGGTAGAGATGTTACATTAAATGAAATGTCAGTGAGATGAGTTTGGTTCTTTCTTCAGTCTGGGCATCTAAAACTCAGAGAAAGGTGCTGGGAAATTGGAGAGAGTTCCCAGAATGATTTAAGACCTTGAAAACCTTCTTTATTGTGAGTGGCTTAAACCCTAATCTATTCAGCTTATCCAGCAGAATGCAAAGAGCTGCAGCCTTCCACTTGGGGTAGAGATTGCTCACATTTACAGCTCTTTAATCCCATCACACCATCCTGGGTATGCTCAGACTGGCAATGTGGTGTGTGTTAGAGAGGCAGGTAAATAAACCTTTCAGCAGCAGACCTGCAGGTGTGACAGAGTCTCTGTCACTTGAGATGCCTCAGTCAAGACTCAGCATCTCTCCAGATGCACAGGTGGGACTCACAGGCATGCCTGAAGTGTAGATACTGCTGGAAGAGGTTCTGTGGTCTGGTTAACAAATGCTGCTTAAATAAATTAGCAGAGTCATTGCTTCAGGCCCTACAAATCTATTAATACTTTCAATTCCTGATTTTTTTAACCATCACGCCTCCCTCTTACAAACCACATGCCCGAAACTGCGGTCAGATCATGAGTTAATTATGCTTGAGTACAGCTCTGGATTGCACAACTGAGAAATCCAAGGCAGCAAAACTGAATTGGCTTTTCCAAGGGCATCCAGCAAATGACTGGCCAAGCCAGCCACTGAACCCAGGGGAGCTGCTGCTGCTTTCTCACTGCATCCCACACTTCCAGCTGCTCATGGCAGTGACAGCATCGGGCAGGAGTGGAGGCCTTGGAAGTCTCCTGAAGGCTGTGGTTTGACTCAGCATTGCCTGATTCTGTGTCCAGGGGAACATCTCACCCCTGGCAGCCCATCAGTGGCAACTGATGAGCCTGGCTCCTGACACAGATGTGCCATCTGTGATGGCCCCACCCCTGAACTCCTGTTCTTTTATCTGGATGGAGGAGAGAGGGTCACATTCAGCCCCTTGCCCTCCATTTCAGCAGCCCAACAGGAGCTGCCATCGCGTTCTGCTCCTTTCTGACCATATAATTTGTTGTGTTTAAGATTGTTCAATTTATTTCCCAGATCTGCTGCCATCAAAGGTTTAACAGCCCTTGGTTTATCCACTGGAAGTGGCAGCAATTAGTTCCCCCACGCTGACTCTTAGTGAGAGCTGGGAGAGGGAGTGAGGTAACCTTGTCCCCAAAACTGCTGTGAGAGGATGGCACAAACACCCCAGTGCCTTTGCACAGCTCCACAGAGGGAGTGAGGTGACCTTGTCCCCAAAACTGCTGTGAGAGGATGGCACAAACACCCCAAAGCCTCTGTACAGCTCCACAGTGATCACCCACCTTGGAGGAAGGGAATTTTTTCCCAAAGTGCAAGCAGTGGAGTGAACATCCCCAAAGGCCCAGCTAAACATCTGCTTTGGATAAAAGCTGAGGGAAAAAACTGTAAATTTTGCAAGCAGTGCTGCAGCCCAGGTGAGTGCCTGGGGGCTGCTTTGTGCAGAGACAGTGCTGCGAGCTCGACTAGAGCTTGTTGTGTCACCTCTGCCTGGCAAACCCAGCAAAGGGGAAATGTCAACATGACAGAGTGAGAAAGCTTCCACAAAGCCAGAACAGTGCAGAAATTCAAGCTGTTGACAAAATGCTTGAAGGAGCCTGCTGGAACCAGAGCCCATGAGCAAAACCCGGGAAAGGGTTTTGGGAAAACCCGATGAGGAAAGCACCGATACCACCCACAGCACTTTGCCTGGTCTGGCCAGCAAAGTCCCTCCCATGGATTTGGGATTTGTTTGGGCTGTTTCCAGAGTGATTATCACAGTGAGGGTCTCATGTTGGCTCTTCTGACCCCTCTGGAGACCATTCCTCAGCACACCACAACTTCCCTGCTGAGAGGTTAATTCTGCCAGTGGGCCCACGCTGCCAAGCACCTACCTGAAACTTCCATCTTTGCCCTTTCTATTTTGTACTTTTTCACTTAGATATGCATTGATTTGAAATGAAACAATTTCCAGGAGGTTTAACCAAAAACATGAAGCTCTCCAGAGGGTCTCCACAGCTTGGTGGTGGGATGGGATGTGATGAGAAAGGACAATATCAGTCATGCTCAAAGAATTGAGGTGAATGATGAAATGTCCCAGTCTGTGTTGGGCTGGGTGATGCAAAGTTCCTGCCTGGCTTTAAGCACTCCTCCTCTGCAAATCTGCAAAATGGAGCAGAGGAGTAGTGCTTAAAGCCAGCCAACCATCCCCTCCCCACAGGGATCTGGGAGGAATGCAGACTGCCAGGCAATGGATGGTAAAGCAATCAGGGCTGCTGTAGATATGGGAGATGGTTGGATTGACTGCCCTCGTGAAAGCAGCAGAATCTTTCTGTGCAAGACTGGTGATAAATTGAAAGAGAAGGCTCATGCAGCCCATCCATTAACAGCTGGCCTCTGCAAGGGCTCCAGCAAACAAATGCTGTTGCAAGATGATCTCTTTTCACAGGAAAAGAACTCATGTCTTTCCCTTTTCCCTCTCTTTACATCGAGAACCACCAAATAGCAAATGCACCACCAGCTTTTTTTAAGTGGTTGTTTTTCAGAAACACCATTGGCTCACCTGTTGGCTCTCCAACCAGCTGGAAATGGGGTTAAATCTAGGAAGTGAAAAAACAGAAAAACAACCTGAGAGTGCTGTGCATATGCTCCAGGATGAATGAGGAGAATCAGATGGCAGAACACACGACATGTGGTAGCTCTCCCATCCATCCTCCTTCCCAGCCAACCAATTCCCTCCAAATGACAAAAATACATGCTATTTTTGCCTTCCTGATTAGTTTGTTTCAGTAAATCCCACTTCACAGATAGACCCAGCTCACTTTAATTAGCTTTGGCACATTGACAAGGAGAGGAAAGAAAACACCACAGGACAGTGCTGTCTGGACACACATCGCCAAGCAGTGACAAAAATAAACCATTTTGCTACATAACAGCTAAGTGCTTCCTGACTGCCTGCTTTTATCCTTCTAAGCTCCTACCTAGCTGGTGAAATCAGCCTGACCAATCCAATTCTTTACTGAACAATACCTATTTTTCATCTCTTACTAGTAAAAGGTTCTAAGCCCAGCAAAATCAGTGCCCATTTGGAGTTGGTTTTATTTTGATTCCTCCCCCCCTCCCCAGCCCCTCCTTTCACAATCTCTCCCACAGTTCCCACATCCCATAGTATATTTCATCTCCTGCCTGTTCAGGGCAATCTGGTCATTGCTAGGCAACATGTCATCATAAATATTTCATCGGCAGAGGAGTGTTCAGAGATGCAGCCAAAAATCTTTGTCTGGAGCTGCCTCCATGGTCTCCTCTGCTCCCATTCCCTCAGGGGTGCAGCAGCTCTGGATCCCACACAGAGAAGGGATGACCAGGACCAGGCAGGACAGAGGTGTTGCTTCTCAGCCAGCATCATGCCTTGAGCCAGTGCTCTGCAGTTTTTGCAGGCTGCCCTTTAGCTGGAGCTAAAGGAAAAAATCGCTGCACCCTGCCCTGTCCAACCTCCAGGGGTTTGGCCTTAATACTAAGAAGCAGGCTTTGAAAATTTTTAGAAATGTTTATGTATGGGGGGGAGAAATGGGATGGGAAGACAGAGGATGGGTGCTTGTAGATGAACACCCTGCTCCTGACCTCACTGAAAGTGCACTTGGCATCTTCCAACAAAGCAAAATACAACCCCTAACCAGATTTCACAGTGCCATGGGCATGCTCACCCTTGCTTCCAGGACCTCCAGAGCTCTCTAGCCCAAAATAGCCACATCTCTCATAGCTTCCACTCCCTGAATCCTTTTGCTTGGAGAAGAGCCCCACCTGGCAGGTGTGAACTGAGGAACACCAGCAGATGAAGCTCTGGAGGTGAGTGAGCAGCTCTTGCTGGGAAGTTGCAGCATTTTGTCAGTAAAGCCTTGGCTGTGTGAAGAGCTCTCCCTCATGCAGTTGTCTGTCACACTGTCATTTTTCACAGTTCCCTTATCTAAAATGAACCCGGCCTGCCTGTCTCTCCAAGGTTTTGTGGCTGATTACTGCTGCTCTGAGAGCTACAGATTCAGTGTTAGGAGCCTGACATAAAAGTGGAACCACTCTGCCTGGTGGGCTGCCTGTTTCTTAACCACGCATTCAGGATGGGCACCCAGGTTCCCTGGTGACCCCCAAAAGGGTTTGTGTTGGCTGGTCAGAGCTGTCTGGGACTGTGGCAGTGGATGTTTCTAAAGGAAAGCAGCCATTTGGTGAGCACTTCATGGCAGAGGTTTCCTACAAGTGCCAAAAGACGTCACACTAGGAGGGTGGCAAAGATCAGCCGGGGAGTGAGAATTACAGCATCATGGAGAGCACTACAATAAAACTGCAGCTGTTTTCTCCTACTGCTGATTTTTGCAAGCACTAAAGGGACCCAGCTTGGGACCCACTGGGCTGTGACCCAGTGCCTTACACAGACATATCCTTTATAACTTTTGTAAAGCAAGATCTTGCTGCCCTAAAAAGCAACTTATCCATTCACACCACCCCGAGCAGCTTTAACTTCACCAGTCCTTCCACTCATGGTTTGGAGAAAGGTTTTGTGACCATGGCACCCTGGAGCTCTGCTCCAGAGGAAAACGAGCTCTTTCCTCCCCAGCTTCCAGAGGAATCCTAGTATTGTCTGCCAGGACCTTTCCTCGGGGCTGCTCTGCAGCAAAGCCTCTGCCTCACCTCCCTGCTTCACCCTCGAGGCACCAGCTCATCCAAGATGTGCTCAATGCATGGGAGAGCAATGGGAATTTGACAGATTAACTGAGTACTCTTCTGTCTAGACTCCCTGTCAAGCCAAATACAATCTTAAAACAAATGACCTCCTGCAACAGGCTGCTGCTCACGCCTGGATGTTAACAAGGGGAGAGACAAGTGCAGGGAAGGAGTTTTCAGTTTGTCTATTTGCTTCCTTTAGCTCAGTGACATGAACTTGTGGCTGTTTATGTAGATGTGATGGTGCAGAATTTTGCCTGCTAGAAGAGCAACCTCATCACTTGGTGCATGCTGTGCCTCCTGTGGGCGTGGGAATCCCATTACTCAGGCACCAGTGTTGTGCCTCTGATTGGAATGCTTTCATCACGTCTGCCTGCAGATCATCAATCAGGATTTTTTATTTCTTTGCAAGCCAAGAAGTAGGTGATGTTGGAAGAACCCCTCTGGAGATACTATTAGCTGAAAGAAGAAAGCGAGAAAAATATGAATACGTTACTAAGCATGTGGGAATGTGATGATTTCAGATCAAAACCTCGGTGTTTTGTAACTCTGTGATGTTTTTTTATTTTAAATGCTTTAAGAGAATTTTATTGCCGGATGAAAGTGCCCAACCCTAGAAAGGTTCTGATGCAAAGCCATGTTCTAAGTAAAAGTTGTGGAGACAGGAAATTCAACTCTTCCCAGTCTCTTTTCCTAAGAAAAGTGCTACTGGGGGGCCCAAGCTAAATGGCAGCAGGTGATCTCAATCTTGGTAAGAAGAGTGAGAGTCTTAGTGAGAGACTTTGTGAGAGTTTTGGAGATGGGAAAGGGGAAGTTAGGCCTCATCACCATGAGATTAAAATCAAGCAAAGGTTCAAGAGACACCAGAGTGGGTAGAAATAACGGTGTGAAGTGCCAGGGAGCTGCACGTGCCCGCAGCTCAGATGCCAACAGTGCAGATGCTGCCTGGCTGGAGCTGGCTCACACAGCCCTGCTGAATTATGGTGCCCAGACACAGCCAGGGTGACAGCAGTGAAATGTCAGGGCCCTGGGCAGCTGAGAGGCTGAGACAGGCTCCTCTCAGTCTGCTGGCTCCAGCCAGGGACAGGAGCAGGAGCCTGAGCGTGGGGAGAAGCAGGCACTGCTACCCTGGCCCTGTCAGGACAGGGATGGCATCGCTAACGTGGGGCTCATCTATCCTGGGAGAGCTCTGCTGGTAGGAGGTGACCTTTGGGAGTCCTGGCAATCCATTAGGCTCTGGAGGGACTCTTGGGATTCATTGCTATCAGCCAAGAAGGTGCTCCTCGTCCAGCATCAGTCAAAAGCATATTTGATTATCTGATTAGTTTCCAAAATTTGTCAGAAAAGATGTCTGCAGATCCTGACCTTCCCTGGAAAGGACAAATCCATGAACAGAACTTTTAATTTTTTTATAAGGATATAAAAATGGCTGTACTCATCTGAAGCAAATATCAGCTTTGCTCTGGTTTCTGTCTAGCAGTGAACAGCAGCAGAAGCTTTTTGTATTGGAAGAGAGGGAACATCTCTCTTTGTCCTTTCACCTTCAGGCTGTAGTACTGTATGCACTTCTTCAGGCAATGTTTAAGTCCTTCTTTTTAATGACTCTTGACAGGTTTTTCTGGCCATGAATATTTTCAGCCCCCACATTATCCTGTGGCAGTATGTTTCAGTTTAACTATGTGTGCAAAATGCTCATTTGCTTGACTCTGCAATTTCAGAGTTTCACATAATGATCCCTTGTTCTTCTGCTGCAAGAACAGCAAATAATTGTTTCCTGCTCACCTTCCCTCTGGCACACTTTGCTGTAGCTCCAGCTCTCCCCAGATTTTTTTGGTGCAGCTGTGCTGTGGTGTGAGCAGGTCGATTCAGCTGTGCTTAATGTACCTGGTGCAGGTCCCAGTGAGCTGTGACAGTGGAGGGATGTGGATGGTGCCATGGGTCAGTAGACTGTGAGTTTGTGCAGCTTACACAGCTGTCTGTTCCATGGGGCCTTCACTATGTGCATTAAACCTGGCACAGATGTGCCTCCCAAGATTACAGCCTATCTGAGATGGGACAGCATTGCAGTTCAAGGAGTCACCCTTTCAGTGCTGCTGTCTGGGCTCTGAATGTCTATTAGTGTCACCAAAGGTGTGCTGAAGGCCCAGCTGATATTGGAAGGCCTGGGCTGGATATTGAGTGCAAACAGCATCTCAAGATGGGAATTGGATCCTTTGAAAACCCCTAATTTCCACGAGTCCCTGACAACTCTGAGCTGACCTCCAGCTTACTTCAAAAATGAATCCAGCCTGGAAGGACTCTGCAAGCACACAGCCTATTGTTGCCTCCACTTTTCCTTCCTGTACAATACCAAGAAGAATTAAAGACCCTGGTAGGTTTTTTTGCCCCAAACAATCACATATAATACATAGTGCAGGACTGAAATTCTGCTTGCCTGCTTTGGTATTGTCAGAAACACAGATGAATCAACCCTTACTTTGCCACAGAGCAGAGCCAGCCTCAAAATACTCACAGCAATTTGTGTTGTCACCCCTGGAGTTA
This sequence comes from Molothrus ater, assembly GCF_012460135.2. Taxonomy (NCBI): domain Eukaryota; kingdom Metazoa; phylum Chordata; class Aves; order Passeriformes; family Icteridae; genus Molothrus; species Molothrus ater. The sequence goes on from NC_050490.2 coordinate 14,424,054, forward strand.
AATGCCTTCAGACAGGGAGGGCAGTTCAGGGCTGAACCCATCCTGTGTCTCAGCTGGAGAAGCCAGTCATGAATCATCAGGGCCTAATGAATGCTGTGCTGAGGATTATGCATAGATGCAAGAGGCAGCATCCAAATTCTCCACCAGAAACGAGTTGATTGCTTTCAATTTCTCATTCTTGTTTGTTGGTTGTGGGTTTTTTTCCCCTTGAAATATGCAAATTAAGGGAGTTTCCCCAGCCTCAGAATTCAGGAACAGTTTTTGTGTTGGGACCTTGATTATGACATTTGATTTGGCAGGGCAGCCTCACCTGATGCTAACTTTTTGTAAAGGCAAAATACAGACTTACAATGAGGTCACTAAGCACTAAAATTTCTGTTCAACTTGTCACCTTTAATTAAATCATTTCATGTATTTGGAAGAATAGCCAGTTCCAGTACAGTCTCTTTGAAGGGATTTTTTCCAAATACAAGACCATTAGACAAATGGTTTCATTTTATGCCAGCTGAGCTTATTCCTCAGAAGAAACAAAGACAAGAGAGCTTTTTGTTTCTCCTAATTGTGGGCATGGGAAGGCATTGGGAATGACGTGGTACCACTGGGCAAGGCATGGCATGTGAGGCTGGCACCTCAGAGAGGATGCTGGAGAAGGACATGGTCTCTAATCATGTAGCACCTTTTCCCTTTGAATAGAGCAGAGAAATTGTGAGTGGAGAATTGCTCATTGTTTCTGTGGTTCATCTGATTCTGTCTGCTCTGGCGTCATCCTGCTTTAATCTCCAGTGGTTTTGTCCCTTCCAGCTGCAGGGTTATGTCCAGTTCCATCAGGTATAAGACTGTTCCTTCATTGACTTCTCCCATTTGTCTCAGATTCATTTGATTCCATCTTACCCTGACAGTGATTATTTTTTCTTCCTTTCTCTAAAGGAAAATCCAAACAGAACCATTTAGGAGCCCATATTGGCAGAGAAGATGGGATAGGAAAGGTATTAAAGCACTGGAATAACCAAGGAGACAGCTCATAGCTAATGTCAGGGGAGCGGAGACATGATTCCTGTGACCTTCTCTCAGGCCATCTTTGCTTTGAGTACTCCCCAAATTCCTCTCAGCTGTGGTGGGAGAGTCCCTTGTCGCTCCTCAAACATCAGCAGTGTTTACCAAGGACCAGTGTGGCTCAGATGGATGGCAGAAGGTCTTGGAAGTGAAACAGCTGTGCTGCCATCACAGCAGCACCCTGAGAAAGGGGTGGCATCCTCGATGCTGAGGGGAAGCCAAACAACACTGATTTCCACCAGGAGCAGAACATCTTATTTGTTACAAGAAAGAAGAAATAAAATCCTCTTTAGCCACATCAGTGAAGTGATGGCCAAGTGTTCTCTTTAATCCTCCTTAATCATGGTGTTGCTGATTAACATTTGAATAGAGCTTCTAATTAGAAAGAAGACACAAAGACAATCTCACCCTGCTGAGGAGGTGAATTCTCAGCTCCTACCACTCATTCCTGCATATGCTGCCCTGATTAGGGCTTGAATAGGACAATGATTAAAGAGGCCACTGCCACTGTGCAACCTCTCGGTAGCATAGCTGCGTTCAAGGATTTATTTTCAGCTGAGACTTGAATAAATGTTTTGCAAATGTGAGCCACTCCTTCGGAATGGGAAGAGCTTTCAAACACTTCTGAAGCACAATTCCATCTTGTTCCTGGTTTTATCACACTGATCTCCACCTCTGTAGAACATGCCCTGTTTGACCATAATGTATTTCAATTAGGCTTGTGATTTAAGCATATGTATTTTACTTGCTCATCTCTTCCATTATTCAAAAAAAGCAGTTGAAGCCTGGTGAAAACCTGGACAGTGTGCTATTGAAAAATCACTTCTGCTTTCTTGAGTGAAGTGTTTTTTTCAAGTTCTTCCATCCATTATATAATTTATTTTGCTTATTAATTTGCATTAGGGCTAACCAAAGTCAGGGCTGCTGTGCTAGGAACTATTTGCATTCAAAGAAGATCATACTCATAGTCTCCTAGGAATTTCTGATGTCTGCTTCTGTCAATTACATCAATCCACTTAGAAAGACAACTCTTTCTGTGCCTAACCACATTACAGAGCTGGGCAATAAAATGATCACAATTGACCTAAGTCTTGCTGGACATGGGTGTGCAGCCACCTGCTCACCAGGACCTCCTGGTCACAGAGCACTGCCAGGTGAATTCCTGTAATGTCCTAAGACATTACAGCCCCTGGCTGTTCTGCTGCCTCTCTGCCAAAGCTCAGCATCTCAGCCTCTTCTGCCACAAATCTGTCTCACACGTGGTGGCTTTGAAGGATGCCAGAGCCTGCCCGGGTGCAAACGAGGTCCCTGTGCCCTTCTGAGGAGGGGGCAACACCCTGAACCACCACAGAAACATTCATATAAACCCATCTTTCAGGTGCCTTTCCCTCCCACACATGCTGACTGGGGAGGGTGGGAGACCTCCTGCAGCTCAGTGCATTGTGAGCTTATTTTTTCCTCTAGACATTAAGTTAGATAAAGAAGATGGAGAGTGTTTTGTGGCCTGCAGCATGTGGAATGGATCTTTTTAGGCCCTTCTACTCTAAATTCCCTTTGTTGTCCTCATTTTTCCCAAATAGAGCCAGAAAATCATCCTTCTTTCAGAATTAAAGGCATTTTCATAAATGGGATCTGGACAATATTTTCCATCCAGGTACCCAAAATTATGCTTTGTGACAGAAGTGGACTCATTATGAGGAAGGCAGTGAGCTTTTGTATCTTGGAATCATTACCAGGCTGTGTGGAACAGAGGCAGGAACAGGTGAAAAGGGAGAGGCAAAGCTTGCAGTGTAAGATCAATGATCTGATTCAACTGTGGGGAAAAAGAAGAGAGATTTTACATAAAGCTATGGTGAAAAAACAATCTCAGAGAGATGCTTCACTTCAGAAAAGCCTTTTCTGTAGAGCTGGGCTATAGTCACCTAAATCTGCAAAAAGGCAATTAGCCAGGGGTTTTTTAAATTTATTTATTTTTCATCTCATCACAAAAGCAGAAACTCTGGTGTGGGGCTCACCAGGACCTGCCAGGTACACACTTGGGTTTATCTGAGAGGGAGACACTGGTCCCTTGACCTGGTTCATCTCTTGGGGCCACAGGATCTCCAGATGGCCTCAAGGGCCTGCAAGTGTCAGGGCAAAATGGAAAATTGTTCAATTGACTTGACATTTAATGTCCCACAGCAACAGCAAGGGAGTGGGGAGAGAGAAGAGAAGAGAAGAGAAGAGAAGAGAAGAGAAGAGAAGAGAAGAGAAGAGAAGAGAAGAGAAGAGAAGAGAAGAGAAGAGAAGAGAAGAGAAGAGAAGAGAAGAGAAGAGAAGAGAAGAGAAGAGAAGAGAAGAGAAGGACACAGTTTGTTGAAAGACCCTTTCTGAAGGAAGAAGCAAAATGATGTGGCGCCCTCCCACACTTAGAGCTTATCTGCAGGAGCTGAGTTCACATCCTCCAGTAATGATCATCGTATAAATGCAAAGCCATCTCTGTCATTTAGCAGCTGTTTCCTGGATTTCAGGATAGTTAGTTCCTATGGGCTAGAGAGTGACAGTTCCTGTACAAGTACAGCAGGAAGACACATAAAAAGGTCTCTCCTCTATCCCTCTCTGTGCCCTGAGATCTTCCCAGCCCTGCTAACTGTGTTTGCACCCAGCCTTCCAGCTCTGGGGCTGCTCTTGCTCAGTGGCCAAGATGAAAATAGAGGTTAGAGGGACCACAATACACTGGAAACACTCTGACCCCTTCCAGAGCTGCTCTTGGGGAGGTAACACTCATCAGCATCCCTCCTGCCCAGAGAGGTCCTAATAACCTCCCTGAGGCAGGTGAACCCCCCTGTGATGTGTGAGGGCAAGAGCTGCTGAGTCCTGTGCTCAGTTCCTCAGTACATGTGGCTTTGGGAGCCCTGGTGTTCCTGCTTGAAAGTCAAAATTCTCAAAGTGACTTCTTTCCCCTTCTGCAAAGTTCCTGACATCCCAGCTATTCTGGGAGTATGCCCTGTCAGGACCAGGGGCTATTCTTGGACCACTCTGCTGATCACACCCAGCAGCAGCAGCAGCCTGCACTGACAGCTCCTGCTGTTCCAGGGCATGGAAAGGCAGGCAGGAATAATTTCCCAAGCCAAGGCAACGTGAGGAGTGCTGTGGCTCTCTCTGCTCAGATGGTGTAGCTCCAGAGAGAAGCAGCTCAGATACGGCAGCAAGGCAGGGAGAGTGAGTCTGGAGTTTAATGCCTCTGAAAGAGGCATAAACAGCAGCTGAAAAATTGATGTAGCAGTGAAAAGTTCCTTGCTTCCAAGTAGAAATTAGGAGTAGTAGAAATTAGGAGTTTTTCAGGCATGTGATGAGGTACGAGGTCTCTGTCTTAACTCCTCTGCACCCACTATGCATGCAAAGATGTTTTTAATGACAAACTTGCTCACTTTAGACAGGAATATATTTCTAGCCCATGCTAGCAGGGAATCAAATTACTGCCCATGGTAGCAGGAGGAGGTATGAAATAAATTGGTCAAGGGAAACCTTACTTTTAAAAGCCAAAAATAACACGGTATATAATGTAAAGTTCAAAGTTGAGCATTGAGGCTGGGGACTCCTGTGCAGTATAAATTCAGTGTCATAAAAGAGCAAGAGTGGAGCAAATTGCTGCAAAATGCAAGACCTGGTAAGTAGCAGCAGGATATTGAAGACAAAGCTCACAAAGTGATTTTAACAGGTTTTGAAACCTGCTGCCATAGCTTGTTTTCAATTGCTGTGATTTTATTTGGGCTCGTTAGAGTGTCAGATGCTCAGGCTCTCTGTGGAGGTAAGGGGTGTATTCAGCTTATGCTCATGCTACAACCAAATCAACAATAACCTAATAAATGATAACTAATAAAAACCAAGGTTTAATTATGTGAATCTGTGAGCATGTTATGAACAGAGCAATCCTCCCAGGAGCAGAGGCAGGCAGAAGAAAGATGAAAGTAGAGGATGTGCAACTAGTGTTAAAAAGCTGCTTTGCTGCCATTTCATTGAGCTCCTTGGGTATGTGTGTGTGTGCCATGATCCACTTGGCAAATCGCTCTGTACAAGACACTAAAAACACAACAAAATGTCTGGATCAGGATTACAGGTACCCCAGAGAGAGAGCAAATGTGTGCACCTCAACACTAGGGAGCATTTTTGGTTAAATCCAAGTGCAGTGAGTTCTCCTGTCTCCAAGCTCTAGGCAGGCTGGGTGCACAGAGGAGGAGATGTTCATTTTGCTCCAGGACAGAGAAGGGCATGAGAGCCCATGCCTCCACGTGCCAGCCATGGAAAATGTGATTGCCAGGCTCTGGCATTTCAATGTGCCCTGTTAGGAAGGGAAAAGTGATTAGAGAAGACACAGGAGGTCCTGCCAGTCATTAAAGCTGGATGTAATGGCAGGAAAAGATGGAACCAACGTTATTGTGTCAGGTTTGTCTCTCTGAGCCCACTCAGGGCACAGGCTGAGCTTTACACAAGCAAGAAGCAGCAGCTCTGGTTGTTGCTTCATGGCAGCCAGGCTGGCCAAGTGGTCCAGGCTCTCCCTAGCCTGCCTGCTTGGCTTCCATCAGGGAAGGTGACGTTTTTATTCCCCACCACTTTACCAGGGATGCTTTCAAACCTAATTAAGCTTAGCGTTATCATTGTTTTTATCACATTAAGATCCCACTTGGCTCTCAGCAGCACAGACCACAAAGTCAACACTGCATCTTTAAACAGAAACAACAGATTTTGGTTCAATTAAAAATTCATTAAAATGTAAATTACTTTGTAGGGTTTTTTCCTTCTAATGCCTGTTCAGTGTGACACTCTAATGGCACAAAGCATTAAGGGGAGGTTAACTGGCAGCACAGAGACAAATTGCTCTCCACATACTCACCTGCTCAAGTGATCTTGGAAAATAATTTAACCCTTTTCTCTTACCCACAGGGGTTTCTACCTTATCCCAATTGTTTATGATCTTTCTTTGTTGTAGAAACATCACAGAATGATAGAATGGTTTGGGTTGGGAAGGACTTTAAGGATCATCTCGTTCCAGCCTCCCCACCATGGCCCAGGACACCTTCCACTAAACCAAGTTGCTCAAAGCCCTGTCCAGCCTAGAACTGTCATGCTTTCTTATCTCTACACTGAATCTCCTTATCCTGCAGCCCTGCTTTCCCTTTTCCTCTGCAGCTCTTCAACAGCTCTCAGGGAATTTTTTTTCCCCAAGATGACCTATCCTAAAAGCCAACTGTTTCCTCCCAGACCCCTGCTTGATGTGCCAGAATAAATTTCCTGGCTGTTTCCCTTCCAGTGGCTGCACAAGATATGATGATTTAACCACATACTTATTAAATCATTTGTTGCTTCTAATGCTCTATGAAACCACGTGTGAGCATTATTATTATTATTATTATTATTATTATTATTATTATTATTATTATTATTATTATTATTTCCCTTATCACAGTAAACTCAGTTGCTAGTGCAAGTTCATTAGGTGTCGTTAATTGCTAAGAACATATTCAGAACGTATGGTAAACGCAATTTAATTGAGAACTAATTAACTTGTTATAGTTATCTCATTACATGCCAATTAAACTTTTCAACATTCCTCTTCAGTAGATAAAGGAACAGTTAAAATCCCTGGGACCAGCTTCCGAGTTGGGGTAAGGGGGGCATCTCGGCTGCCTTCATCTGTAATGCAGTTACTTTGCTTCTTGCATTTTTGTAAGATTAAGGGAAGCCAAGGGAGTTCAGGTTAATTTAGTGTGTCTCTGAAGAGGCTGAGAACTTGGAATAAAAAAAAAAAAGAAGCCTCTGATGGTGGTTTTGTGTTTTGTGAGAGGAACAGAAGGACTTGGGTCAGGAATTTCTGCTCTGTGGCTGAATCAATCTGCAGTTTTTGGTAAAACAACCTCCAGCCTTAACACACCTGCAGACCAGAGGGGGGACCAGTGACACACTGCACCAGACCCAGAGTCCATGCAAAGGTATCACAGCTTTTGGATTGGCATCACTTCAAGGGGCTCTCCCCAAACGAGCTCCAGCTGATGGCACACAAGAGAGCTCATGGCAGTGTGATTGACTGTACCTGCCCCCCACCAGCTCTGTGATCAAATCACATTTGTCCAGCTCAGGTTTCTGCCCTCTCTCTGCACGAAAGTGTCAAGCAAACAAAGGAGAGGGAAGTAATGGAGGAAAAAAGCGGAGCCATATGAGTAAAAAGTGCTTCCCAAGGCCACAAAATAAGCAGCTGGGGAAAACTGGGAACTATATTGCCTTTAATCTCTTAGATAAACAGGTTCAGTCATTTTAGATATTACAGTAACATCTGTGGCTTTAAAAAAAATACAAAAATCAACCTGTAGCTGAGCCATTAGGTCCACAGTATCACTGTAATGCTTCCCTCAAACCGAAATGAAAATCTTTGAAAGTGAGAAGATTTCAAGAGGCTCTTATTAAAGTGAGAGGTGACTATTCTGGCACTATTGAAAGTCTCTGTGACAGGCTTGATGACTAATTTCTGGTTTATTCACTCACTGAGACAACTTTGTGAGAAACTTGGAACATATGTGAAGGGACAAGCGGGCAAGTGCACTGGCCAGCCACAGTCTGACCTCAGCAGCTTGCCCGCATAAAGGAGCTGGGGTGGGAGGAGAATTCCAAGAGTGCTCCTGCCCTGCCACTGTGCCCACACTGAGAGCCAGCTGAGATGAATCACAGCAGTCTGGGCCCAAAGCAGATTTAGCAGGGACCAAAACCTTTTATCAGGGTGCAGAATCATCTCAGGGTGTTGGTTCCTCCACACTGAGCAAACCGTGCTCTGCTGGAGCAAGGATTTATGGAAAAGTGTCAGGGAAATGAAGAAAGAGCAGGGAGGCAGAACGAGCTGTTTGCATCCTTCAAGTGAAGCAGGGAACTGCCTGTGAAGATGAACTTTAATTTAAACCACAGGGAAGAAGAGTGTTAATGCAACACCCACCTCATGCAGCTTTTCCAATAAGGGCTATAATACAACAAAAGCAGCTGAAGAGGCTTTTCTCATAGAATCTTCTAACTAACTTTGTAAAGCCAGGAAAGCACAATTCTTCTGGAGGTCTTTCATGCCCATAATTTGCTGAATCCAAACATTTATGTGCATCTTCTATAACCACTGCTGTTTAAATAGACAGCACTCCTCAAGTGGGAAGGGTGAGTGTGATGTAGTGTTATGGAGGCTATTAGTACATACCAGAAGCCTGAAGAATTCTCCAGCATTTCTATCCAGGATGTGCTAAGATGGCAATACTTGCATGGTGAATGTGTTTTTACTGTGTGCTTTTATGATGTTTTCATTACATGCTTTTATTATGTGGTTATAAGCTGCTAGAATGGAAACAGGAGCTATAAGGTTTGATTGATTGTTATACTCCCATATATAAAAGGAGATTATTTTTTTTCCACTAAAATTTATGAATGACAGATAAGTTTGACTGAGATGCAAGTCCAAGCATTAAGTCCACTCCTGGACTAATCAAATCCAGCTCCTGAAATCAAGTCAATGCTGATGGAATCATAGAATATGCTGAGCTGGGAGGAACCCACAGGAATCATCAGGGTCCACAGGATAAGCCCAGTGATGCTTCTGAGCTTTCCTCAGCTCATCAGGCCCCAGCTGGAGAGGCAGCTGGGACACTTGGAGCTCTGTGTGTCCCCACAGATCTCCAGGAGCTCAGCCCACCAGGGTTCTGAAATCCCTGAGGCTGAAGCAGGAGCTAAATTCAGAAACCAAAGAGGGTGTAACAGGCTCTTGTTTAAGATCCTATTTCTGATGAGGTTTAATTTAGACAACAGAGTCAAGAGCTCTAAAGTGACACTGTGTTCTCATTTAGGGCTTAATATTTTTGTGATGGGCAAGGTTTGATGGATGCTGCCAAACACCTCATGTTCCCCCTGCTCTCCCCATGCACTGTGCTGCTCCAGGTCCCACTGACTGCACCATCCTGGTGGAATCAGGCTTCACTCCAGTGGGATGTGAAGGAAAACCCCTTTAATAACTTGTATTTACAGTGGCCACAGTGATGGGCTCTTCCCCAGGGTAAATCTCTGTGCAGTCCCCTCCTGTGATACTGTACTTTATAAACCTTCCAGAGCAGGGATTTGTCAGGATGATGAACATTGCAACTGGTTTCAGCTGACACGGATTCTGCTTTTTTTCTGCTGTACTGAAGGCCTTTTCCCTGCAATGCTCCTTTTGTTGTTCACCTACCCTGGAAAGAGCAGCTCACTGTGAAACACTTCTCAGGCACCTCATCCCAGACAGAGCCTTTTCTTTTACACATGCAGAGGGCTATCAGCATCCAAAATTCCCTGCTAGGGCCTTTGAAGTTGCTGGCAAGCCCAAGAGTGAGGCATGGTGAGGCGTTTGCTGGGAGAGGAAACACTCTGGCTTTCAAGGAAGCAAACCCAAGAATCCACCTGTAATTTATTCCTAGGAAGAAACAAGGGAAATCTTTTGTGTTCCTCCAAATAAACCTCTCCTCTTGCTTGACTGGAACCATTCAAAAACCTTGCAAGGACTGGAAGCATTTCCCCATCCTCTGTAGGTTCTGTGCTTTGTACTCCTGCTTGCTAAATATATGCCAGCACATATCCGCCACTGACTGCAGCATGCAGGCTCATGATCTTTGCATGGCTCCTTCCCCTCTAGGACTGCCATAAATAAATCACTGGGTCAGGGAGGCTGCTACATGCCTGTGGTCTCTCTCCCCCACGCTGCTCCTTTTCCTCTCTCCTCCCTCCTTCTGCATTTGTACAGAGCATTTCAACCTGCAAGGAGTGCTCCCTGCAGCCCCCCCTCCTGAGGCTGTTCTGTGCTGGGTGTGATCTGGCAGCAGATCATTCATATTCCTCACCACACAGGACACTAATGATCCCAGATCAGAGCAAAAATCACATTTTGGCACGAGCTGCACTAAAGTTTTCCCTCCCAGGGAACGTGCTCGCTGAGCTGACAAATCAGATTCCCACAGAGGAGGGTTTTGGAGCATGCAGTGCTGCACAGCCAGGAGCAGGCATTCAAAAATTCCATTTTGGAACCCAGAAGGGAAGTATGATCTTGAAAATATCCTCTCCCTGCTGCTCCTAATGTGATTGGGGTGTTTGCAATTCGTTAAGAGTTTTTTGGATCGATGTAAGTGCTTCTTTCTTGGTGTTGGCCACCAAGAGGTGAGTTCTAGCCAAGAAGTTCTGCTCTTGCTTCACAGGAGGGCCTAACCTGGGGGCCATGCTCTCCCTGCACCTTCTGGCTGGAGCTCTCCAGGGGAAATCCTTTTGCCCCACTTTGCTCTTTCAAAATTCCCTTCATTTCAAAGCCCAAGCAATTCCCTCGGCAGCTCTGCCCACCACAAAGGAAAAGAAGGATGAGAAATATTAGCAGAAAAGAGAAGGGAAAAAGCATTTATTATTGATGGGGGGCAGAACGACAGTCGCTGTAGTTACAGAAATCAAGTGCCTTTCTAGAGCTGAAATGAGGCTTCACAATAAAGGCCTTTTGCACAGCAGTTTTTTAGCTGTTAGCAAAAGGTGGAGAGAAGAAAAAGTTACATTCTTAATGTTACCCTTTTAGGTTTTGTCATCTTTGCTAAATGGAACATATTGTCAGATCTCGTGTTTTCCTGGCAGAAGAGCTCTCATTTGCAAAGGACCATGTGTGCATGTGATTTTTTTTTTTTTTGTTCCTTTTCTTTTTTTGGTTGTTTTAATTGCTGTTGTAACCTGCACATTTTGCAAATATTTCAGTCAAAATTTTTTTTCAAAGCACCCTAAGAAGACGAGGAAAAAGCAAGAGAGCCTTCCTGTAGGTGTTTTCAGGTGTGCTCATCACTAAGGTGATAGATTTTTGAATGGTTAACAGTACTGCCTTGGATGGCCCAAAGGAGGGTTATGAAGATTTCTCCTTCTTTATCTATTCCTTTGTTGTCACCTTCAGCCTTCTTTTTCACTCTGACTTCTCACAGGTGGGAACAATCTGAAATCTCAAATTATTCTTGCAAGAAACTCCCTCTCACACCTTGCAGTGCTCATACACAGCTTTTTCCTTCATCCTATATGTGAGATTGTTTATCCAAACTAGGTAGATTTACCCCCTCAACGTGGCTGTAGAGAGTAATTGGTTTTCTGTCAGGTATAGAACAAGACTAATCAAACCTGTCAGTCTGAAACAGGTCAAAACTAGAGTCAAATATGACCTGTGCTTCAAGGGCCATGAAATGCAGGAATACTGTGCTGGAGGTGCTGCAGAAACAAACCTGAAAGAAATGTCATGTCTTAGCAGCTTTAATCAGAGATAAAACACAAAATGTGAAATTTGCTGAGGTCTCCGTTTGGCATCTGAACCCTACATCTGTTTATCAGCCACTTCAAATCTACAATTATAAGTGAGAATTACACATCACATTGGACTTATCTCGGGGGGATGTGTTGTTAAGTTCAAATCATTGCTGGTTGTGTGCAAAAAAATGTGCATCTCTCATACACACTGAGAACGTGGGCATCTTCTGAGTCACTGAAAACATGGCCTTGCTGGGTTAATTATTTCTCTGTGAGGTGAAGAAAAAAGGGTGAAACATGGGGGTTAGGGTAGAAGCAGGGAACAGGGAGGAGTCCTGTGTCATTTCTGTTCCATGGCTGTCAGCAAAAGGCTTCTTTGTTCTTCTGGTGACCGTGCAAGACAAACACTGCAAGTGAAAGTTTGAGGAAAAGGCTGGGACAGCTTGGAGAGTGTGGAATGCCAGCACTGGGGTGACATTTGGGCACTCACACCTCCTTGAGCTGTGGAGCTTTGCACAGGTCCGTGGAGATGCAATTGTCCACGTTCTTCAAAGCCGAAACTCCTTTCTCCTCCTGCCTTCTGCCCTGGGCATCACAGTGGCTTCACACAATGGGCAAAACGTACCCAGGGTCACAACAGCCCCAAAAAGAGGGGCCCCCCATTATGTGTGTGTGTATAAACACCCGTGCACACACAGCACTGCCACCCAGTGGCTTGCTGACCACAAAGGGGGGCTGCAAACTTGGTTTAGGGTGGGGTTTTCTCCCCTAAATGCCATTAACGTGGTGTACAAATTTAATACAAGCACATCCCCAGCTCTGCCTTCCCAACCTGGAGGTGCCCAGCTTGGCAGGCACGCAGGGCCAGGCTGTAGGAGTGAGCCAGCTGTGCAGCTGCAGGTGGAAATATCAATTCCTTGGCATCAGGTTCAGGTAACAGGCAATTTGCAATTGTCACACATATTCTGCCTTTTCCCTTTTTCCTCCCTTTTCCGTTTTTTGTGTGTCAGTGGTTAATTGCAAGGGGGAGGACGGCAGACCTTATCTCTCCTGACTAGTGGTGGCAAAACTGAAAAATTGTTTTCATTACCAGGTGGAAGGCTTTTCACATGCAAATTATCGATATCATTGTGAATGTGGCATTTTTATTAATCCAAACCAGCTTATCTGACCAAAAAGAAAAGAAATATCATTCTTGTTTTATATCAAACATTTTGCTCTGACAACGGCGAGTCATATTTGATGAAATATTGCATGGATCGCACCATTTTTTACAATTTAGTGCAAGAGAGAAAGAAATAAAAAGGACTAATGGATGGGGTGGGGTTTGGGGATTTTTTGATGGATTTGGGGTTGGGATTTTTTTGTTTTGCTCTTTTTATCTTTAAGACGCTTCTCCTAAATGCCAGTCAAGTGATGCAAGTTCACATAAACATTTTAACTTCTTTTCTTCAACATCAAAGAAACTGATCTGGTTTTATAGATGTATTTTTATCTCTCTATTGTGTGCACTTCCCCTTCAGACACTGGGAAAATAAGGTCACATTCCCTACCGAGTCCATCCTTTTCTATTGATTTTACTTTCTTAAAATCCTAATAGAGCTTGAAATTAATACCGTTTAATTTTCTTCTCCCTTTCTTGTGAACCAACAAAGCTTTCTTATTGCTGCCACACAAGTCTGGGTACAAAGAAGATGACAGACTTGGCATTCTCCTTCCACTGGCAAAAATCCTTGAAAAGAGAAAATCAGGAGGGTTTTGGCTCTTTATCCAAGGATATGAAGGCTCTCCCTGTCTAGAAGATGAGGAGCAGGGGATGCTTCTTTACCCGTATCAATAGGGGATGGTTCACAGAAAGTTATGGAGCCCTGTAATGTGGCAAAATTCAGGTTCACTGATTTTAGGACAGGTCTAAATTCCTCTGCTTGGGCTGCAACTCAGTATTCTCTACTGATTAAAAAAAAAAAAAAAAAGAAAAAAGAAAGAGCCCTATTCATATTCCCCAGCCTAGGACAAACAGCTTGTCCTTCAGGAGCCAGGTGAATGCACTTCAGTGATGGACACAGCCACCTCAGGATCCACCTGGAAACCATTGACCCAAGGGTAGATGAAACCAGGAGAGGAGACAGCTCTGGAAGCTGCTGGGCTGTTACCAGCAGCCTCCATCCATGAGCAGAGCTGCTGACTGTCCTGTCCCTTGCTCAGCATGGAGACCAGCAAGAGCATTGAGGAGAAGATGAAGGGCATCAAACCTACTGAATCAGCATCCTTCCCTCCTGCCAGTGAGCCTGCTGGGGAGGCAAAGACACTTCATGGCCCTTGGGGAGTCACCTCTCCTTCGTGGGAGGGTTTTGCTGGCGAAAGCAGCGAGAGGCAGCTTGGGTGTCAGCAGTGACACGATGGAACACGACAACCCTGGCTAGCCCAGGCTTCCGTGCCCTTCTGTCACATCAGAGCAGTGCTCAGCTGTATAAAATGGGCTGTAAACTTTGCTCATTTTGGCTGACAGATACGATAAAGGTTATGTGTGCTTTACAGCATTACGAATTTGATGGAGAAAGGTCCCCTGAGACCTCTCGCTGCACCGGGTCCCAGCATTTGGCACAGTGTAGCAGGCACCTCATGGGTCATGTTCCCTGCCCCTCCTGTGCTTGTTCAGGAGTCACTACCCACCTCAGTGATGCTTCTCACACAGATTAGAAGCATTTTAATTATGTATTATTTTTGCACTCTTTGTGTATCTGTGCCTTTCATACGCACATCTTAAATTCATCACCTCGCTGCCAGTTGTTTGTAAATGTCCCCGGGTGTTTAACTCTTATTCTCGGAATCCTCTGAGCTATTGCTGGTGAGTGTGGCTATTACATATTCCTGATATTTCTCAAAGGTCAAAAGAAAACGTAAAAATGCCATTTCTTTTCTCTTCTCCTTACAAAGCAGAAAATGCAATATTGTTCTGGAGTAGTTACTTTAGCTGCAATGCTAACATTTTATTTTTTTTTTAAGTAGACCTTATTGTATTTACTGCAAATGTTCCGGATACAGAATTACTTCCTCAAATTATTAGGAACTAGAAGATATAATCAGCTTTTATTCTGTTTTAGAAGATATTACTCTACCACAACAGTCTATTTGCGACAGTTTGCTCTCATCTTCCTGCAACCCATCTTACAAATGAGACATAAAATTGAGGCTGTGGATGCTTATGGACCCAATCCTGCAACATTTATGCACCTGTTTAAGCTGAATCATGTAAAGATTCATGGTGGATTGAATGTGCAGAATGACTAACACTTGAGGAACTATGGCAGTTGCTCCAAAGCAGTCCGCAGTTCTTCAGGATAATGAGCAATGCATGAAACTGGTGCATTATCAGGGTGGATTATCTGCTCCCCCCTCAAATCTGGCCAGGATGCTGGAAAGGATGGACTTGGGGTGAATGCAGAGTAAACTGTCCTCTCTGTAGTCAGTATTATTATATTAGTTCCTCTTATCACTGCAGTGAGACTCCTGACCGTGCAGAATTTAGCCCTCAGCAGTGCATCGAGATCTTGAGGTTTTCATCGCAGAGTCACACTTGGTGGTGTTAGACAGCTTTGTTAATTGATTACAAAATAATTCAGCAAGCTGCACTGTTCCTGCATTTTCTATCCAGCTTGCTGCCTCCTCACCTCAAACCAGCTGCAGTTCAAGGTCCTGGTCCCTGTGTCTGAAGCCAAATCAGCTAAAGAATGACCTTTTTTTTTTGACCTACATGTTTCAGAGGAAGAAAGCAACAGATGACACCAAGTAGAGGATTCAGAGAGCTCTTTGTGTGAGCCCCTAGCAATGGAGTTCTCCAGTGAAGGGCATCAAGCTTAACTCTCAGCTCACCCTGCAAGGAGGATTTTTTTTCAATTTCATTTAATAGCAGCATTTCCATTGACTTACACAGGAGCAGAGCCAAATCCCAGCATGTCTTTTAAGAAAAGCTACCCCTCAGCAGAAGCAGCATCTCAGCAGAGAGGATGCCCTTGCCCTGAGAGTCCTTGTCCAGGCAAACCAACTCCCACCCTGCCCTGAATGATCCCTTCTCTTATTCCTCAGCCTCCATTGAGATTTCTGCTCTTGCACATTGACACTGTGATTGGCAACTGAAACACAAAGATCAGACAAAAGAGGCTGGAACACCACCTGGGATGGAGCTGAAAAAGATGCAGGAGCAGATATCTCCATCTGCATTCTCGAGGATGTGCAGGAGGAGAAGGCAGCTGCGGTGTGGTGCTCCCGAATCACAGGGGACTGGTGCTCTGCCCGCTGCATCTCGGGAAACCCCAATGTCATCCCTGCACCAGCAAGGTCACCTCAGAGCCTGCTTCCTCATCCTCAGGCCAGTCACACTGCTGGGGAACTCCAGAACAGAGTGGGCAAAAGGAGTCCAAGATGAATAAAGCAGGAGGAAAATTAGGCTTTTCTCAGATTTACGCAGAAGGTAAATTATGGGGCTACTTATGCCACCTAAAATCACTTTTTCCCCAGGGTCCTGGAGATGCTCCATTATGAAAGCTGTATACTGGAGTGTAAATTTGCCACATACACACTACAATATAATTGTACCAGACTCACCTGTGTCGTATTTTTCACCTATAAATGTAATGGTGATTTGTTTGTCTCCTCTTTCTACAAGAGTTTCAGAATCCCCAGGAAAGCACGTGGGCCATAACACGCTCCTTCCACCATTTAATCCAGATAAAGAGAGAAGTCTTGTGCTGAGTGTGCCTCCCCATACACTATACTGGTGTTAGCATCCCTGTACATATGGACAGCTTTATCCTGGTGCAAGGCACCTCGGCAGGAATCACACAACACTGACAGTGTACCACACTGTACTTCTGAATTGATGCAAAAAGCCGTGCACAGAAGGGAAAATGGCAGCTTTCCAAGTGGCCCCAGTTAATAGCTCTGTTTTGCTTAATGGTGCCTCCCATTCAGACTAAAGATGCTGTTTTAAATATGTAAGCAATTAGTATCTCTCGCTCTCAACACATCTGTGCTGCTTCTCTCTGCTGCATTATAAATCTATCGCGTGCCTCTCCAGCTCGGCAGTGCATATATCACCAGATATTCTGATTTTCAGCAACTTTCTGGTCTGAAAGAGTTGTGCTTGGATTTGGTGTGGCTGTGCCAGGCTGGCATCGCCTGAGCCTCTCTTCTCCATGCCTGCCACTGGACTAACAGATAACAGGGATGTAGGGAAAGCACCTCTGGGTGTTTTTTTTTGGCAGTTCTTTGGTCCAGCCAGTACTTCTGTGTTTTTCCCAGCTTTCACACACTTTCTGTGTAGGAACTGCAGTTTTTTCTCTCCGTAACAAAACCCAAGGGCGCCTTGTAGCCTGCAGGAGGATGTTTGCAGGGGTTGCAAGGTGGTTGAGATGCAGCCAAGCATCTCTGAAGCAGAACACCTACCTTGCAGTTTTGTTCTTAAATAAATTCTGCCCGCACAAACTCCAGCGGGATCTAGAGTCATGGCAGGACTAGCGCGGTTATGACGGTCAGTATTTATAGGAGTGCAAGAAATCATTCTTGCTAAAACAGCAATTGATAGTAATAGAACTGGGTGTGATAAGTTATTCAGCTTTTTTTCTCTCTCTTTTTAAGGGGGAGAAGGCACCGCGCGCGGGAGTTCCCGTTGTCTGATTTTATCACAGTTTTTTGTCCTTTCGCGGAGAAGCCGCCCCGCCTGCGCGGCGCCCACCCCCTCCCCGGCCAGGACCGACCCCGCCGCACCGCGCGGTGGGCGCAGGGGAGGAGACGGCGGAGCGGCGAGGAGCGCAGCCCGCTGGCCGGGGCTGGAGGGGCTGCAGGAGCTGACGAGGGCTGACAGGAGCCGGCCGGGGCTGCGGGGGGCTCGCAGGGCGCGGCGGCGGCGGCGGCTCAGCCCGGGCCGCGGTGCGGGACGCGCGGGCCGCGGGGCCGCGCCGCAAACTTTAGCGGCGGGGGGCGGCGGGGCCGAGCCCGCCCCGAGCGCCCCCTCCCCGCCCCTCCGCAGCCTCCCCGCGCCGGCGGGGCGGGCCGGGGGCGCCGAGGGGCGGAGCGGCCCCGCCGGGCGGCGGCGGCGGCGGCGGCGGCGCCGAGCCGGGACGCGGCGCCGGGCTCCGCACCCCGCGGAGCGGCGCGGAGCGGCCCAGCCCGGCCCAGCCCCGGAGCCATGCCGCTGCCGTGCCGGGGCTGGACGCTGGCGCTGCTCACGCTGCTCGTCGGTTTCCTCATCTTCGCCGATATCTCGGAGATCGAGGAGGAGAGCGGGTAAATCCCCCCCGTCCCCGCGCGGGGGAAGGGGCGCGGAGCGGTGCTGGGCACCGGGGAGGAGGCGGTGGCGGCGGCGGAGGAGGGGGCGGGAGCCCGGACAGTTTCTTTGTCTCCGGCTCTCCCGGGTTTTGCCGTGCCCAAGTGGGAAGGGAGCGCGCTGCGCTCCCGCGCGGCTCCGCGGGGCCGGGGACAGCCCCGGGCGGGACCGGCCCGCCGGGCAGGACGAGGCTGGATGGGGCTCGGGGCCGGGGACAGCCGCGCCGGGCCGGGCAGGGCTGCGGGAGCCGGTGCCTCTCCCGCTAGAGACGCGGTGGTACCGGTCCGAGCAGGGATGCCGGAGCAGGTACCGGTCCCTTTAGGGATGCTGAGCTACCTGTCCGGGTGGGGATGCCGGAGCAGGTTCCGGTCCCTTTACGGATGCTGAGCTACCTGTCCGGATAGGGATGCCGGGGCAGGTACCGCCCCGTTACAGATGCTGAGGTACCGGTCCGGGCAGAGATGCTGGAGCAGGTACCGCTCCCGTTAGAGATGTGGAGGTCCTTTTAGAGAGGCTGAGGTACCGGTCCAGGGATGCTCTATCAGGTACAGGTCTGGATAAGGATGCTGAAGTGGGTACCAGTCTGATTAGAAATGTTGGAGCGGATCCTGGTCTGGAGAGAGGGATTTTGGCACGGGCAGTGCTCGGGTGCTGATGGACGGATGGAGCAGGTCCCTAAGTGGGGTATGGGTGTGAGTGTTCTGCTGGACAGGGATGCTGGGGCAAATTGCAGCCCAGGGGGCTTAGGTGCCACTGCTGGTCCAGATGGGTGTGGTGGAGAGGGCACCAGCTGATGGGAGTGGTGGATAACGGAGCAGTCTGCAGGTGGATAAGGGACCAGCCTGTGGGATAGAAGAGACTGAGCAGGGATCAGTTGGGTGGGGGTGATGGAGCAGAGAGCTTAACCCACTGATGTGTCCCTGTGGGATGCTTCATGATCACCCCTTATTGATCACTGTGATGGTTGGTGTTTACCTGCAGGTGCCATGTATGGCAGGGGCTAAAGCAGCCCCTCAGTCTGTGGAGCAACACCCTCCCCACCCCATAAACCCCATCTCTGAGGTCTGCTTGGAAATTTAGGGTATGAGAGGAACAAATGCAAAGAGGAGGGTTTGCATTAACTTGAGGAACTTGCTACAGCAATGTGGAAAACCAAATAATTTTAGTAATGAGGTGTGCACTCGGGGCGCCCAAATGACACAAAGGTCTTTCTGTTTGGGACCAGCTGGCTTTGTCAGCTTTTACACTGAAACAAGCACCTTTATGAGATGATAAATGAAATGCAGGGATTTTTGTTTATTGTTTCATTGTTATGTTATGCTGAGTGCCACAGGCAAGAAGTGCTTAAAGGTCAGTAGCCTTGTCCAGAAACATCCAGCACCAGACTGTGGGTTACCAGGGTAGATGAATTGTTGCTCTGCAATGAGCTGGCACTATCTATATAATAATAAAGGAAATTAAAATTTTCTGATGCATCCTCCCCATTGGACAGGCTGCTCTGATCCCCTTGCTTTCTTCTCATCTCCTTTTCCGGCTTCTGTTCTTTCTTCTCTCTCCTCCCCTATCTGCTAGATCTACCCACTAGAACTTGCTGTGCCCTTATTGAAAATCTATTCTGTTTTGTTACTTACTTGTCCTGTTTTTCACTCCGGTTCATTAGGGATTCCCAGTATTGTGTATTTTTCTCCCCTCTTTTCTATACATTGTATGGAAATTGGCTGTTTGCTGGCTGCTTATCTCCAAACCCTGGCATCTGAGTTTGTTGCTGTAGTTCCTCCGAGGAAGTTCTGCCAAGCTGTGCGGCGGCAGGGACAGCAGCAGGGTCAGATGAGTTCTGTAGGAACAGCAAGCAGCTCGTTCCACACAGCCTCAGAAATGGCAGGGCAGCAGGGAACTGGCAGAGGAGAGGAGCCCCCTGCATCCAGGGGGTGAAGGAGGGTCTGGGTCCCAAGCCCTCTGATGCACATGATCACCAAACCTTTTGCAGATCAGTGCCCACATCAGCTGTGCTTCCCACAGGGGGATAAACAGAGCAAAGGTGGGACCCTGCTGTGTTAATTATCTATTATTTAATCATGAAGTTGGGCAAACCGAGCCTTTCTCTTGCTTTGTCCTCACCCACCCACTTTTCTCCATTGGATCTCTGGAGTGTTTTGGGTTTGATGAGCTCCTGCATCCCAAACACAGTAAGAGAAGCACAGAAGCCTGGCACAATGGGCACTCCATCCCTGTGTGCTGCCATGGTGCCAGGAGTGGTGAGCACAGTGCTCTGACCTGGCTGAAATGTATTGCTCTGGTGACATGGAAGAGCAGAGTGCCTGGTCTGCAGCAGGTCAGGGGATGATAGAGGGTTTTCAACTGTGGGAGCCACATAATAGTGTTTTTGTAAACAGGTCCTGTAGGTAAAGGGAACTGTGTGACAGCAAAAGTGCACAGCAGTGTAGAGAAGAGACCCTTCCAAAGTTTTCCAGGAGCTCTCTGTGTGTCCAGGAGGGAGCAGCTCCTCTCTGTGAGAGGTTTGGGAGGTGCTGTACATTTGTGCAGCTTTCCCCCACATCAGGAATGTTTGGCTGTTGTATTGTGTGGCTCAGCATCCTCCCTGACACCCCCCAGACCCCCCTTGCTTTGATCAGTGCAGCAGGGAAGGAAGGAGCTGCCCAGCTGTCCCCTGGCAGGCTGGTGGCACTGAGGGGGAGCTGGGAAACACGGGCAGGTGCAACTCTTTTCTTCTTTTCCCTTGGCATGGAAACACTCTCTAATTATTGTGAGGAGCGAACAGCTTGCCCACTTTTACACGTACCCTGCCCCCTGCCTGTGATTTGGATTGTCTTTGGAAGAACGTTCCTCGCACGGGTGGGAGAGGGGGGGAGCAGATTTCTCTCACCTGCAGACACTGAGAAATTTCAGAAAGAAAACACAAAACGTTCATTAGGTTAAGAGAGAATATAACACTACTGGCAAAAGGACAAAAAGCCCAAAGCCATGCTGTTTGTCTGGACAATAAGTTCCCCGCCTCGCAGGTGAAGGGAGGTAGGAGCCGAGGGCAGCTGGAGCTGCTCTGCCTGTCACAGGCTTCTGAGAAAGATGTTCGTGCCTTAAGCAGTCCCATCTCACTCCTCTAGACATCCTTAGACCACCTCCCACAGCCGGGAGATGCTGAAACAAAGAGGTGTTGGGGCAAGGATGAGAATTCAGCAGTTTCTCGCTCCTGATGCTGCGTCGCTCTTGCTCAGCCCGTTCCTCCCACCCTGCAGCCACCCCTGTGCGGGTTTTCCCCCTGCTACATCCTTGTCACTGTCTGGACGTGTCACCGCTTGTGTGGCGGGGCTGTGGGATGCTGGTGGGATGCCGGTGGGATGCTGGCGGGCAGGGACACGCTGGCCAGTGTGTGCTGCTCCGTGAGGTATTGCTGTGCTGAGTGGTCTTGGCACTTTGTTTCCGAACAGGCAGCTGGTTCCGGGCTGCTGAACTTTTCCTGCAGCCCGGTGGCGCCTGCGTTTCCATGCAGCGCTCCCGCTCTTTGTTTGGCTGGCAGGGAACAAAAGACGCGCTCCGTCTGCCTTGGGGAGCGCTGATGACATCGCAGCCATTCCTGCATCCGCGCCGGGATGGGGCAGCGCCGCACACCTGTCCCCGCAGAGCAAAACAAAGGATTTGGCATCCACTGGGGTCACTGTTGTCGCTGGTGAGGAGGAGAATTCCGCTCTGGTTTAAGGGGACTCTCTTTGTTAGTGTGCGCCTGCTGTTGCAGTTCTGCAGGGGTCCGGCTGTGTCCTGGTTGTCTGTAGAGGGAGCTGGTGACCCGCTGCCACCAGGTGACTTCTCGAATTAGCGTCTGAGCCATCTTAGGGAGCACTTGACACTTGGTCTTAATATGAGCCAACCTTTTCCCTGCTAGCCCAGACCACATGCCTTTCCATCCTGATTACAGGAGGAATTATGTTCTGCTCGCTCTCGGTGACGGATAGGAGTCTCTGATATTGCTGGCCTGCCTGCCTGGGAGCTTGTCAGTAAATTGCCACTTTTTCCTCGTGTGCCCTTTTCTAACAGCTGCCTTTCAAAGGCTCGGGAAGAGAGATTTTGTGTCCTTTATGGAGGCTGCTGCACTTGCTGTGAGCGGGCTGCAGTCATAACGCCTCTTGTCAGGGTTGGTCCATGAGGTATAAATGTCCTGCTTGCATCCTCCAGGCTGTGATTTACTGCACCCAGCCCAGAGTTAGTCTAAGGCTTGCTCTCCAGCAGAAAGTTTTACTGGAGAAAGTGCTGCATTCTCCCAACAAGCGTTTTGTGCCCTCACACAGTGGGCAGCAATTATCCAGGTTGGGCTGGAGGAGGAATGGCTCTCGGCAGGAGAGGAGCCCATAGACATCCTGGAAGTGCTCATGTGTATGGAGCCAGAGGAAACCTTTGTGCTCCTTGGGCATGGCAGGGCTCTAATAAAAGCTCCGTGACACATCAGGCTGGAAAAGAAAAGCAATGTTGGAGCACTGATTTGAGTAAGAAAATGCTCAGGGTAGGCTTTGATTGCAGCTCTTCTGACAATAACCTGAAGTACAAGCAGCCGATTCCAGGCTGGCTGCAGAGCTCCCTCTCCTCCCCATGAAACTCTCCCTCACCTCCTGCCAAAAACACATCCAAAGCCCTGTGCTCCTGCCTGGAGCAGGTTTGGGAAGTGATTGTCCACATTAAGCTGAGCTCTGAGGGAATGGTGGAGTAGTAGAGGGCTGGGATCAGCAGGATGGAAAGCACTCACAGACCCCCAAGTGAAACAAAAAGGAAAAGCCAAAAGTGCTAAGGGATTTCCAGTCTGTTGAAAAGTTACTCCTCAGCCAGTACTGATTGCCAGCAGCTTACAGGACCCCCAAGGAGGAAAGTTCTGACCTTGCTGGTGAGGAGAGCTGTGGTAGGAGGATGCAAATCACCAGCCAGCCTTTCTTGCATCACTATTGCTGTAGCCAGGCCAGTTCATGTGACCAGAGCAATGGAGACAATAAAGCAGTTCCCAGCAGGGCTTCAGGTTTCCTTTTTGCCCAGGTGGGCTTTTTGTGAACCACCTCTAACCCTGCAAGTGCAGAATTGCAGCTGGGAGTGCAGAGGAACCCTTTCTGTCCAGCAGAGAGCACGGAGCTGCGAGTGCTGGCTCCCTTAGGGAAGGTTTGTTGAGCAGCTCACGGTGAATTCAGAGATTCAGCATCCTCTGGGACCAGGGCCAGCAGTGACACAGCAGATCCTGCTGCTGCCACCACCCCTCCCAGCCTTTCCCAGGCATCTCCACCCCTCCCAGCCTTCCCCCAGCAGGATGAACTCAAGGGGTTGGTTTCCTCTCACATGGCAGATGGGCTTTTGATCTTCCAGGAAAAGCATTTAACAGGAGTGCCTTTATCTTTCCTTGGGCTTTCAGGCTGTCCTAATGATAAGATGAGGAAATGGCCTTAACTAGCACCAGAGGAGTTTTAGATTGGATAGTAGGAAAAAGTTCTTCACTGAGAGGTCTGACAAGCAATTGGCACAGGCTGCCCAGGGAAGTGGTGGAGTCATGATCCCTGGAGGAATTTAAAAGATCTCTTAGGACATGGTTTCATGCTGGACTTTGTGGTCTTGGGATGACTGTTGGACTCAGTGATCTTCAAGGATATTTTTAATCTATATGATTCTGTGATTCTACAGGTATCTTGCTTTTTCATCCCTGAGAATAGCAATGCTTAAATACATCAGGCACAGTTCCTGCAAAAACCAGCTCTTCCAAAACCAAACTAAAATTGGACTTCTTCTAATTGCCTCCCACATTTGTTTCCCCTGGGCCTGGGTCATCCTCAGCAGCAAGAAATAAGCCCAAAGTACAAGATTAGACAATAATTATTTTGCTGCTTCTCTGGCTTCCATCTCCAGTGGCCTCAGGAAACAAGCAAGTTCCCTGGCAAAGTAAATTCACTGGAGGTGCAGAGTTCCAGGTGTCCTTCAACAAACACCACTGCAGAGCAGACAGGTGTCAGCTTCTCAGTCCCTTGCAATGCAGTAAAAAAGAAGAAAAAAGAAAGAGGAAAAAAAGGAGAGTATCTTTACAGCTCCTTTTTCTTCACATTTCCACTGTAAATCCTTGTGTTGGCTGGCAGCAGCCTTGATGGTGGTGGTGGCCTTGGGAGATGCATCTTCAGCAGCAGCAGCAGAATTGGCCCTGATTGGGAAGTGGAAGGACTGATCCAAGGGAATGGGCACAGCACTGCTGAAACCTGCCTGAGCAGTGACAGCCCTGTGGGGTGAGAGCCCTTTCCAAACTTAGTTCTGAATGCTTCTTGCCATTGCAAATCAGGTGCTTGTTATAGCATGCAGAAACCCCCTGGGACATCCCAAACATGCACAAAGCCCAGCCCAGGCTCGCTGGCCTCGTGCTGAGCCCACTGTCCCTCCTCATGCAGCGCTCTCCATAGGCAGGGCTGCCTTGAAAAGCACATTTTGTCACAGTTTTGGGGTGCTGTCTCGAGGCATCCAGTGGGCTCCAGGTATCACCCATGTGTCTGGCAGCTCTGAATCCAAGGGTGGTTCTTACAGCCAGGCTTTTCCAGCACCCTCAGAGATATCAGTCAGCTCTTGGCCAGCAGCTACAACAGTGGCCATGTTTCCCCTGAAAAGGTTAAACATCATCATGAGGCATCTCCAGCACCTTTTCAGCCACCCAGAAGCACATTCAGCTGGCAACCAGCAGCTGCTCAGTGGGTAATTAAACTTCTTACTGCTGCCTGGATTTCCATGGTAGCTTTGTGAGCAGTGGTGCTGAGAGGAATTCCAGCTCTGAAACCATCATGGACTTTTCAGTATTTGACAACTTAACATTGAGATCTGGGATCTACATCACTGTGAAGGCCCTGGGATGGCTCAGTTGCTGGTTGTGGGGTGTAGCTCTCACCCAAGCACTCACAGCCCTCTTTGTGTAGGCACCAGATGTTATTTATGTTATTTTGGGGATGCTCATACAAAAGAGCTTCCCCAGGAGGGTGTCTCTGCTCAGGAGAGGTCCCTCAGCATCTGCATCAGCAGGGAAAGAGGAAACCACATGAGGCCTTCAGTATTCCAGAGTGCTGCACAGAGCACTGGGAGAGGGATGAGAGGGGGGTAGGAGGATGAGCCCAGGGGCCCCCAGCCCCACATGAGAATGGTTCATGTTGTACCATCTCCCAAGGTATGTGGCACCCAAGGTGCTGCAGGAGCCACTGGGATTTCTGGTTTCTGGGGCACAGATGCTCAGGGTGACAGGTTCTGCTGCAAGCCTGATGCTCTGCTGCTTGTGCTCCCTGAGAGCTTTGCTCTGTTAGCACAAAAAATTATCTCAGGACAAATGTATGGTGTAGACGTGTTTTGTAAGCAGGGAGGCTTTTGTCTCAGCTACTTTCTCTATCTTCTCTGAACTTTTTTTTTACCTTCTCCCTTCCAGAAGGAAAAAAAAACAGAGAAAGAAACTAAATGACACAAACATACATGAAATTTAGAAAGCACACCCTGCCTGGTCCCAAGCCCCTCTGGATGTTTTTTGCCCCTTTCAATGTCTGTTTCTTTGCTGGCTGTTTCATTAACACAGCCAGAGAAAAAGAGCTGATGCCAGGAATAATGTTTTAAAGATGAGGGAGGGAATAAGGTCCTGCCAGTACTCAGGATGGGGAGGGGGGGAAGTGTCTGCCTTTGGAGCAGTGATGGAACCAGAGCATCTTGAAGTGATTGAGTCAGGCCATGCTGATGTTGTGGCAAATGCACGTGGATGTGAGAGCTGACACTCCACAGGTGCCAGAGAGGCTTTTGTGGCTCAGGAAAAGCTGATCCTGGGTTGTGCCCAGAGCTGAAGGCAGGGACAGGGGTTTGGTTACCCCAGTGATCCCCAGCAGTGCCCTGGTGAGAGGCTGCCACTGCATCTCCCATTGCCCCATGTCCATCTGCTGTCAGAGCTGCACCATTCCTGCTGATTTGTCACTGCTGTTGTCTCAGAAGTGTCTCAGACTCATTGGCATGTTCCTTACTAAGCAATAGATGTCTGCTTTGCAAACTCATGTGTGTCTATCCCATCGTGTCCTCAGCAGACACCTGCAGTGGTTGCTCAGCGTGGCTCTCAGCCAGACAGGGCTCAAACCCTGCTCACATTTACTGCAGAGCTGATGTGGAGCCAGTGCCAGGCAGGGACACTGAGCGCTCCCAACCTTCCCATCCTCTTGTGGTCTCTGGGAAGGAGCCTGCAGGGTGGGTGATGTTGTGGAGGTGGGATTGAGGTGTGGGAAGAGGTGACCAAATTAACAAGGCTGCTTTGCATGGGACTGACAGATCTGCATTTCCCATTTATGGGTTATGTCCAGTTCCATCAGGTATAAGACTATTCCTTCATTGACTTCTCCTATTTGTCTCAGATTCATTTGATTCCATCTTACCCTGACAGTGATTATTTTTCTTCCTTTCTCTAAAGAAAAATCCAAACAGAACCATCTAGGAACCCATACTGGCAGGGAAGGTGGGGTAAGAAAGGTATTAAAGCACTGGAATAACCAAGGAGACAGCTCATAGCTAATGTCAGGGGGGCAGAGACATTAATCCCCATGACAAGTGCCATGAGCAGCAGTGGGTCCATTGCCTGGTGCCTCCCTGGTGCTTGCTGGAAGATGCTGTTCTGCCAGCCTGGCTGCTCCTCATGTACCAGCCCTGCACTGGGAGCCCAGGTGATGTTTCTGAAAGCCATAATACAGGCACACTTTCCCAAATGTGATTGTATGACTTGCTAGAGTTAAGCTTGGAACACTAAAAGTAGCACCTGATATTTAGGAAATTTTTGACACTTGGGCTTGCCAAGCTGTGACAATATAATCAAGTGAGATTTTTTAAACACATGGAAGTGTGAATTCAAATATCTCATCAAGAGTTTTTGCAGGACCTTCTATCCTAGCAGACAGCTGCTTTGGAAATATCTTCTCAATTAATCCCTTGCTTGCCTGGGGAGTGTGGGTACACATCCACCACCCAGCAACCACCACTTCTCTTCAGCACAGTCTCCTCTACATCCCAGGGTGAGGGAGCCTCCAAAAGAACTGGTGACATGTCACAGGAGTGGCCTGCAAGGGTCTGATGTGCCAGCTCCCCCCAGAATTTAATGAGATGGGTTGCAGGAAGGGGAGATGATGCTGGAGCCTGGAAGGAGCAGCATTCCTGGAGGGGACAGTGCCAGGAAAGTGCACAAAATATAAAATACAAAATAGATACAGACTGCCTTAATGGGCACAGTCTGCAGCCATCTCAGGAGACTGTTGGCTGCTTTTTGGGCCAGTGAAACCTTTGCAGATTAATTCCTGTGGTCCTCTGGGTCCTCTCACCCAGCAAGAGCCACACCCAGCAGGTAAAGAGCAGCATTTTCAAGGGGACAGGTCTGCTGGAAGCTCACAGTGCCTGCTCCTGGCTTGTGGAACTCCTTTTTTGGTGTTAAGGGCGAAGCCACTTCACCCCCAGTGTCCCAGCTGTAAAACAAGGATCATAAAATGCACCTAACATAAAAGCAGGTTGTGAAAACTTAATTAGTAGGTGTTAGTCTTTTGAACCCCTCAGGTAAAAATTGTGGCACTCTGAACTCTCTTCCTGGGGAATTCAGGTGGATAAATTCAGTTTAATAATCCCCCAAGGGACTATTACTTAACTTTTATGTGGAGGAGAGAGAAGAGGAGGACTTGAGTTGCCCAAGGAAGAGGCAGGGGTTTTGTTCCACCAGAAATGAGCTTCACAAATGTGGTTAAATGCGGGAGGGTTGGAAGGAGATGATCTTTAAGGTCCTTTCCAACCCAAATTATTCTGTGAGCTATGAAATGTGTGGTTGGGCGTGGCTGAAATTTCCAGTTACAGTTCCTGTTTCTGGTGCCCACTTCCCATGCGTATCACCTGCCACAAACGCTTGGGAGGGGAGCAGGACTTGGGGCTGGGCATCCAAAATAGCCAATGGAAAAGACATTTTCTAGTTGGTGAGCCTGGGAACGTGGACGTGTGGAGTCTGCTGGTGGAGATCTGCTCTCCCAACCGGGCTCTGTGACCTACTTGCTCAGTCAAAGCAGCTTTGATTTCACGTGTCCGAGTGGCTCCGAGCGAGACCAAACTTACCTAGCAACAATTAAGAGAAGCATTTAAGGAGCAGGAAACTATGAAAAGGGAAATAAAACCCCTAAACAGGCCCATTCACAGGGGGTGAATAGAAGAGTCTTTGCATACCTGATTTTGTCACAAATTGTTCATCCAAGAAAATTAGGACCTGAACCATATGACAATTTTTCTTTTGCATCCTCTGATATATGAATCAGTGTCACTTTAGATCTGAGCACAGAACGTTTTGACCTATATAATATCTTAGATAGTTGAAATGCAGCTTGAAAATCTCAGAGAAAATGAGAAAAGATGGCATAAGTCAGTAAGATGGCATTAGCACATATAGATGCAACTTATCACTGGAAAACATCCCAACAGAAGCCCAAAGAAAAATGTTTTGTAAATAATAGGATTAGGAAGCAGGTTGGTACTTTGTGGAGCTGGCTATACAATGAAACTGATAACAACTAGATTAATAAGGCAATTCAGTCCAAACACAGTGTAGCACTAGAAAGCTTTTCAAAATCAATGCTATCTGTGCTATTTTAATCGAGGTTGGTCTTTGCCTTTTGAAGCAAAGAGATTTGAAACTCCAGGTCAGGAAGGTGTAATAAAATGGACTGGGTTTTTTGGGTTTCTTTGTTGTGGTTTGTTGGGTTGTTTTTTTTTTAACATGTGCTTCCTAATTAGTACCCTCCATTTCTAAATGTTTTCCTCTTCCAGGTGGGGGAAGTGAAGGCATACAGGGGTACTGGCTTGCCTGTGTTGGCAGTGAAGTGTGGCAGACCTTGGAGAATACTGTGCTTGCCTCAGTTTCAGTGTTTTGGGCAGCTGGTTTGTCTGGCTGGGACCCACCAGAGGGCTGAGCTGAGCAGGGTGGCTGGACAGGGCCAGAGCATCCTACAGCACACGTTGCCTTCCACTGTACAAAGGGAGATTGCAGGGAAAACGTCCTGAGGTTGTAGAGTGGCACACAAAGCACCAAGGACTGACAGTTTGGAGCATTTTAAGATCCACTAAAGCAGCTCAGACCTTCAGCCAAGTACCATGTCTCAGCTTTGGGCAGTCTCCCTGTCCTGGAGAGAGAAGCCAAGCCTGGCATAGGGTGCAGTGTCTCTGCCAGCATCTCAGTATCCACGAGAGCGTCGTGGCCAGCAGAGCAGTGATCCCAGTGCCATGGGCAGGTGGTTAGCAGAGCCTTGCTCTCCTCCACCACTGAGCTGCCCCCTCCCTGTTCATTTATGACAGCAGAACCCTTTATGCCTCTGTCTGCATTGCAATATTTTTGCTTTTCACAGTGTGTGAGGAGGAGAGGGTAACCCCTGACACTGTCCCTGAGGCACTCTCAGCTGGCAGCCAGTCCCCTTCCCCACCAGGCTGCACACAGGCAGAGGTGCTCTCAACTTGTCTTCCTCACATCCAGCATCTCCAGCCCCTACACCTGCCTTAATTCCAGGAGGAAGCACCACAGAGCTGTCACTGGGGGCATGTGAAGCCAGGCTGGGTAAATGCATTTGAATAATACGTTGTGATGCTCTGAATCCTTCCTGCTGTAGCCACAAAACATGGATGAGGTAGGAACTAACACCTAGGGAACAGTCTTCTCTACTTCCTAATTTACCTTTTTTCCTTTCACATGTGAATCAGCATGTATTCAGGGGAAAAAAAAACCCCATTTCTTTCTCTAAGCTTTGTCTGTCCTACAGCGAGTGTGAAGGAGTGTGAATCCCATTTGGAAGCTCCTTCAGAGGAGATGTCTCTGAGCAGGTGCGTGGTTTGCACACTAATCCAGCCTGCTCCCACACCCTGCAGTGAACCCCATTAATGTGGAGCCTTGTTAAATGCCACGAGGCTCCAGGAATGAGCCAGCCCTGCTGTTCCCTTGATGCACCAAAAAATGAAACAGCTCGCAGGCTCTCGGGTCTGCCATAGGACAGAGGAGAGCAGGAATCGCTCTGACCTGGCCATGGATGGTCTCTGGCATGAGGGAGAAAAGGGAAAACCATGGTGGCATTTCCAAGGGTTTGATGTTATGTGGTGCTGAGGGCTGTGCTCAGCCTAATGAGGGGATTTATGTGGCATCCTGCAAGTCTGAAAATCCTTTTTAATGGCACCAAGCACACTCACACGCGCTTTTCCTCTTTCATTTTTGTCTAATGCATTTGGGATTTTTTTTTTTTTCAGAACTGGTAGAAATACATTCTCCTGAGATACATTTTCATTAAGGTGTATATTTCTGGGTAGCAATATTTCTGCTGGAAGAGAATTTGGTTCTCTTTATGAGTGTGCTCATTGGGATATCTGTGCAACGGGAACAATAAAACAGAGCAATGAGTACATGGAGGTTAAAGTGTGTCTGAATGGGAGCCCAGCTCCCTTGAGCATCACAAGGTGGGTGGTTTGTTCTTTGTGACCCCTCTGAAAACAGCAAGCTAAAGCAAGAAGGAGCTCTGCAGCCAGCTAGATGCAGACCAACGCTTGTGTGTATTTAAGTGAGGATTCACAGCTCCTGTGAATGGTGTGGTTCTCTGAAGGAGCTTGGTCCAACCTGTTCTTCAGTATAGCTTCATGGAGGTGCTGGAAACTTTGGCTGCTCATTCCCACAGGTCTTGGTCAGCCTGGTCTGATGTCTGTCCTTGTGGGGTGGTGTCAGGCCATGGGAGTGACACTGCTGTCACTTCAGGTCTCAGCTCCAGCGTGTGAATGACTGTGGTGAGCTGGCCTTGGAGCTTCAGCCAAGTCCCACCAAAGGTGGGGAGAAGGGCTTGGAAGGCACTCACAGGATTGGAGTGGGCTGGAGTGGAGCTCTGGGTCTGGACTGGGTCCCTGGGAGCTGGGAGAGGGTACACTGGGAGTGTGAGGTCTCCACAAGTTGTTCAATCTGTGTAAAATAGAGATATTGGATGTCCTCAGCTAAAAGCCCAGGTGAAGACAGCAGTGGGATCTGTCCAGATCATTCAGTCCTTACCTGAAAAGGACAGGGCAAGTCCATTGGCAGCTGGAGATGGAGGAGAGCTTCTGTGTGCACTGCTAACACCTGGCTGGTAAAGAGAAGGGGAGATGTATTTAATGCAGCTGTAGGGCGCACTCTGCCGTGGCAGCAGGACCAGATGTCTGTGATGGCTGGTTAGATCACACAGGAATTATTAATTGGGGTGGCTCGGGGCGTTCTTTGTCAGAATGGCTTCATGGTCACAGCAGGGCAGCGGTGACAAGGGAGGAAAAGCCCTTCAGAGGCATCAGGACAAGTCCCTTCTGGATGGGGTGGGACATGGGCAGCGTGGCAGTGTCTCTGCTCAGAGCCCTTCAGAGCAGGATCTCTTGACTGTTGAACAATGCTTGGCAGAAAGGAGCTGGAATTATAAATAATGCATTTCCTTTGTCTTGCAGGAGTTCTGGAGGCAGAGGTACAATCAGATCAGCTGTGAACAGCTTACATAGCAAATCTAATAGGTTTGTAAATTAGATTTTGTGTTCATTTGTTTTTGCTGTAAGGCAGCTATTAATCTGCTTCTCCTCTTCGCTGGATAGTGCTGTTCTTATTTAGCAAATGTATCTGTTCCTTTTCACTTCTGCTTTGCATTTTCCTAATCATTCCCTCCCTTCCTTCTTCCAGCTCAGTGCAATAATCATTTGCAAATAACCAAGGATCTGGAAGTTGTGGTGATTGAGAGAATGAGAAAGAGTTTACTTATTGTGAAAATAAGTCAGTGATAGAGTTGCTATTTTCCATAGTTTTAAGTGCTATTAGAGGAGCGATCACTGTGTTTGGGATCAGAGCTCCAGTTCTGTTGCAGTGCACTCCCATAACATCCCTTTGTGGCAGAGTCATTCCCAGCCCCATTCAGTGTCTCTCTGTGTCATTTTTACAAAGATTCCCTGCCAGCCCAGCCTTGCCAAGTGGCATGTTTGAAAAGCTCTGTGACAGCATGCAAGGAGGAGTGATATCGTTCTGTGATGATGTCACCACCCATGACCAAAACACAGAAAATGGATAAAACAAAAACCCCAGAGTTATTCCCAGGATTGCTTTACACTACTTCAGTCACGATTTTTGACACCTTCTAGGTAAGGTTTCCAAGACATGAGTGATGCAGCAAAATGCAAGAAGCAAACAAATCCAACAGACTGGCAGCCTCTGGAGAGGTACTGTACACACACACATCAGGACACTGGCAGCCAGCATTTATAAACACATTTCCTTGCCATTTCGACACATTATACAGTGTGAGCCACAGTGTGTCCTGGGGAGCTCTTTCCCTGAGCTGGAGATACCTTCCCAGGAGCTGGATGTTTGTCCCTGAACCTGGGCCACCACCTCTGCCCCATCTCTCACTCTGCTCCCTCCTTGGGGTTTATATGCTTTATATAAATGTATTTATTTACAAAGCATTTCCCAGCTGGAAGAAGCCCTTTGCAGTGGAGAGGGAGATTCCCTTTAGCTGATAGCAAGTGCTTTGGCTGTGTGTATTTTTCAGAGTGCTCTGAAGTGTGAAGGCTTTTTTGGGTCTGCAGATACATACTCAGCTTCTTGATGAGATGCTTGGCTTTTCTTTTTGGAGGGCAGCTGGCTGGAACCAAATATTTGGAAGCTCCTTCAATTCAAGCAGTTTGATTTTAATGTCACAAAAGTTCTGGGGCCGATTTGCTTCTCTGAGCAGGGATTAAACACTGGGGTCTCCCAGTGATCTCTGGAAGCTGCTCATTTCTTGGTCTGGAACAGGTGATATGGGTGCTGAAATCCTTGTGCCCAATTCTAAAGAGGAGAAAAGTTTCCAATGAGCCAGCCTGCCCCTCTTAGTACAGGATGCTCACAGCCCAGTCACACAAGCAGCACCCAGCAGCTCAGCTGAATTAATTTAATTTCTCCATTGGGTGAAGAGAGGGTTGCTCCTCTCTGCTGAGGATTTTAATCTTCTCCAGGAGCTGAGATGGCTCCACTTTGGGATGTTGATGTGTGACCACGAGGCAACAGGGCAGCCACCTTGGCTAGGAAGTTTCTTAGTGAATTCTGGGGGCTTTGGGGTGTCTTGTCTGCAAGTGCCCACCTGCCAGCCTGTCCCAGTGTGTTTTTCTGTGCATGCCTCCCTGCAGCTCAGTGTGTAATGGTGTGTTTGCTGTGGAGCTGTGCCTGGCTGTCAGTCTGTGCTCGTGGAAGCGAGCGGGTATTTAAGGATCTCTGTCTGTCTGCTTGAGTGCAGCAGAATAGGAACAGGCTTTCACTTCTTGTTTAGCTAATAACTACAATTTGGCTGTTCTGATGAAGTTTGAATTCCAGCAGCCAGAGCTGAAGATGGTGATTAGAAGTGCCATTGGGATGCTAACGGATTCTGTCTCCCTCTCCCTGACTTTCTTTTCTCTAGAGCTGAAGTAGTAATAAATGACTCCTCATCTCCAGCTGTTGTTGACAGAAGTAATGAAAGCATTAAGCACAACATTAAACCAGCCTCATCCAAATGGAGACACAACCAGACACTCTCTTTGAAGATCAGGTACTGGTAATTACCTGTAGGACAAGAGACAGATTTGGTCCTCTCCAGTGCAAGCTGGCAAATTGTGTATCATCTAAAGAAGTCAAGGAAGAAATAAAAAGACTTACCTCCTGCTGAGATAGGCTTCATATCTGTAAATGATTGCTTGGAAATGAGTTCTCAGCTAAGCCAGCTGGCCTGGCAACAACAAAACAAGGAGCACTTGAGCTCCTGTTTTTCAGGCCAAGTGGAATTTGTGTGTGCAGGTGATGGGTCACAGAGGGAAGGAGACCCTGAGTCAACTCAGGGACCCTCACTAATGGTGGGGTGACTGTGGTGGCCTGCCCCGGGCAGGGATGAGTGGAGAGGGAGCAGGCATTGAGATGGAGATGTCCTTTAGTGAGCTGTGCCTGGAGAGCATGGTCAGATGGACTGGCCAGAGAGTCAGGGCAGCCAGGAGGCAAGAGCTCATCTCACACCTGACCCAGCTTATCTCTGCACCTCACCTGACAAGGCTCTTTTCTTCCCTGTGCTCAGAAAACAGATCTTGAAGTTCCTGGATGCAGAGAAGGACATTTCAGTGCTGAAGGGGACGCTGAAGCCGGGGGACATCATCCACTATGTCTTTGACAGGGACAGCACCATGAACGTGTCCCAGAACCTGTACGAGCTGCTGCCCCGCACCTCTCCCCTCAAGGGCAAGCAGTTCCCCAGCTGTGCCATCGTGGGCAACTCGGGGGTGCTGCTCAGCAGTGGCTGCGGCCCCGAGATCGACGCTCACAGCTTCGTCATAAGGTAGGGAGGGCACTGCTCCTAAAGCACAGGTGGAGTTTTTGTGGTCCCCCGTGGCAGGAAGGAAATGAATCTGACTCCATGTTCTTAGAAGGCTGTTTTATTTTTACATATTATTTTATTTGATTTTATTTATTTTTACATATTATTTTTATTTATTTTTAATTTATTTATTGTTTATATTCTATTTATATTGATATAATTCTTGATTGCATTATTTATAATTAATAATTATAATGATTCGTTGATTTAATAATTGAATAATTAATTACATTAATATATTTTATTATATAATATATTCTATATTATATTATTTATATTTATTTATATTATTATATCACATATGATATTATAATATAATATGTTATATTATATTATATCATATCATATTATATTATATTATATTATATTATATTATATTATACATTATACTATACAAAAACTATACTAAAGAATAGAGAAAGGATACTTACAGAAGGCTTAACAAGATTCTAATTAAAGCTCCTGAACTGCTTCCAGTCCCGACACAGCTGGATGGTGAATGGTCATTAAATAAAAAGAATTCACATGAAACCAATCAAACAGCCACCTGTTGGATAAACAATCTCCAGCCACGTTCCAAAGCAGCAAACACAGGAGAAGCAACCAGATAATTGTTGTTTTCATTTCTCTCTGAGGCTTCTCAGCTTCCCAGGAGAAGAAATCCTGGTGAAGGGATTTTTCAGAAAATGTGATGGTGACACAGAGGGGCTTTGGGAGCAGTGCAGGGGGCTGGAATCCAGGTCAGCTGGGGCAGCACAGCCTCACAGCTCCATGTGCACTCAGAGTTCTGCTGGAAACCCTTCCACACATCTCCAAGTGCTCCCCACGTGTTCTTGTAAGTGCACCTTGTCTCTTCTCATGGGGCACCATTCACCCCCTCAACCTCCTCTTCTCTCAGGTTTGTCCTCTTGCAAACAAACCCCATCCTGGGCTCTCACAAACCTGATTCACTTCTGCCCTTGAGCACGAGGCACCACACAATGCCCTGGCACCACATGCCCAGGTGTGACTGTCCCCTGTGTCCCCTCTGTCCCCAGTGCTGCACTGCCCTAGGGACCTGCAGCAGCACATCCTGAGCCCTGCTGGGACACACCAAATTCACTTCTGGAGGTGTCTGAAGTGGAGAGGAGGAGCTCCTGCCCTCCCAGCCCCATGCCCCTGTTAGCTGAGAGGCTGTGAAATCCACAGATGATTTATGTACATGCAGACATTTGTTTTCTGGTGAGTCTATTACAAGGACAGCCCAATCCATCAGCAGCTCACAGAGGCGGTGCTGGTGTGACGTGGGAATGAGGATAATGTCACCTCTGTCCCCCTCTCAAGCCCTGCTGCTCCAGCTGCCTGGCTGCTGGCAGCTCCAGCCTGCCCACAGGGGATAGAGCATCATCCTCCACTGGAACACAAGTCAGCAGAGGGAAAAACTGCTTACTGTGCTTCTGGCAAAGTTCAGTGAGGGGCATTCATGTCAGGCAGCAAAACTGCTGGAGAAAAGCTCTTCTGGATGTGAGGATGGGGATTTTGAGCAGCTTCTCCCCAGCCATTTGCTGGTGCAGGTCTGGCACAGACACACTTCCCATTGTAGGTTGTTTGAGCCACTGCTGGAACCTGCATCTTCCTGAGGATGGTTTGCTCCATCCAGGCAGCCTTTTCAGCAGGGTTGGCAGTGACCAGTGATTGGGTCTGTGTCCAGGATACAGCTCCAATGTTTATTTTTACTCAATTCATTCCTGTAATGAGTCAATCAAAAGGCCCCCATGCCAGTAGCTAGATTTTCCTTTAGTTTTCCCATCTGTAAGTAGGGAAAACAGTAATAATATCTGATTATCAAGGCAGATGCTTAGGATGCAATTCCTGCTTGTTAAATACTGTAACTTCACTGTCAAACACCACAGCAGAGCACTCAGTGTGCAAACACATGGGTAGCCTCTGGTTTTTGGGATGCTGGGGGAGCATCTCTCTGCATCTCCCCATCAGCTGGTTCCCAGTGCCATTTGCCCTGTGCCATGGGCATGGCACAGACACAGATGAAGCTGTAGGAAACCACTCTATAACCAGGGTGATTTGTTGGCACTTTGTCCCACAGGCCCTCAGCCCTCACACTGCTGTGGCACAGGAGATCAAGACACATGGCCCATGCCCACATGTACAATCTGAGAGGAGGCACCAATGAACACTACAGAAAAAGGTGTTTTTTGAGGGTCAGAGCCTCCAGACAGGCAGACCCTGTGGCGACCATGTCCTGGCATCCCCCTCCTGCTGGTGTCAGTATCACCACGGTGCCACCAGGTCTGCTGTTGGCAGAGACTCACCAGGGGAGAAAAGGCCTTTGAGAGTGTGTTACTCCAGCAGGGCTGGAATTAAGAGGGAAATGCTTTCCTTGAGTAGAAAAGGCTGTTTTGTCTAAAACCTGCCATGAGAGCAGAGACAGGAGCTTTGTTGCTGATGTTATCTTTGAGAGGCACCAGAAGAGCTGCCACTCCCTGCAAACCACCCAGGTGACACCACAGTTGTGGCTGATATTAGCCTTGTCCCAGGGGGAGATGTGTGCACATGCCATCGTGCTGAGGGATGGTGGCTGAGATGGAGATGGCTCATCATCACTAATTTACTGCAGAGGGTCATTCTCCCTCCTCTTCCTCCCAAAAGCACGGGCGAACGGGTGCAACGTCACCAGCCCTGGCTTTTGGCACCCCACCCCACTCCTGCCTGTCCCTGCCCTCTCTCAGTGCATTAAACAGGGCTGCTGGGTGTTCTCCTTTGCAGGTGCAACCTGGCCCCCGTGCAGGAGTACTCCCAGGACGTGGGCATGAAGACAGACCTGGTGACCATGAACCCCTCGGTGATCCAGCGCGCCTTCGAGGACCTGGTGAACGAGACGTGGCGGGAGAAGCTGCTGCAGCGCCTGCACAGCCTCAACGGCAGCATCCTCTGGATCCCAGCCTTCATGGCCAAGGGGGGCAAGGAGAGGGTGGAGTGGGTGAACGAGCTCATCCTGAAGCACCACATCAACGTCAGGACTGCCTACCCCTCGCTGCGCCTGCTGCACGCGGTCCGAGGGTGAGCGCCGCTCTGCTGAGCTCCCAGCCCGCAGCCCCTGGGCTGCAAAGGGACCCCTGGGCTTCTGGGATCCACAGATTGTTTTCCTGCAGGAAAACAGCACCAGTTGTTCCCTTCTGCAGACCATGAGGATGGGGGGTGGTGGATGGTCCCTAGATAAGCGTGGTGTTTGTGAGGTCACCAGGCTGGAGGAGGAATTGAGAATCTGACTCCGTGTTCTCAGAAGGCTGATTTATTATCATATCATATCATACCATATCATATCATATGGACTCTGGGACTCTGGAAGCAGTCACCAGACTTTATTAAAAACTTTTATAGGTATCTTTAGTATGGTTTTAGTATAGCATTCTATAATCTGTATATTATATTATATTATATTGTATTATATTTTAATTATATTATATTATAGAATTCTATATTCTGTAATAATCTATAATCTATATAGATCTATAATCTATAATCTATATTCTATAATATTCTATAATATATCATATATATTATATTATATTATATTTTAATTACATTATATTATAGAATGCTATATTCTATAATAATCTATAATCTATATAGATCTATATTCTATAATATTCTATAATATTTATATTATATTATATTATATTATATTATATTATATTATATTATATTATATTATATTAATTATATTATGCTATACTAAAGAGTAGAGAAAAAATACAGAAGTTTTTAATAGACTGGTGACTGCTTCCAGAGTCCCGACACAGCTGGACTGTGATTGGTCGTTAAGTTAAAACAATTCACGTGTTGGATAAACAATCTCCAACCACATTCCAAAGCAGCAAAACACAGGAGAAGCAATCAGATAATTGTTGTTTTCATCCCTCTCTGAGGCTTCTCAGCTTCCCAGGAGAAGAATGCTGGGCAAAGAGGATTTTTCAGAAAATGTGAGAGTGACAGATAAGAACTTCTGAGCAGGGGCTCCCCACTGTGCTCTTTGAGTGTGAGGGCTTTTAGCAATATCCAAACCTCCAGGGCTTTCCTGGGGCATCACCATAACTCCCAAGCCTGGGTTAGGGCTTTCCATGGAGAAATGGGTGAGCACTGAGCTGGCAATGAGATTTGTCACCTTGTGCTTCAGAGACACAGGTCTGACACAGCTCCTCAAGTCAGGGAGCTCCTGTGTGAGCCTGGTTGGGAGGGGAGTGATGTGTTCTGGTCCTGCTGCTCACATAAACAGGGCCAGGTGGTGGTGACTGGGTTACTCTGAGGGAAGGAAAAGGTCTTTCTGTTCTCTGCCTGATCTTCAGGTGTACAGGAGACACAGCTGGGAATGGTGGGAATGAGGAGGCTATAAAAGAAAGAGAGCCCCAGGGGTGAGATTTTCATGTAAATGACTTGGGAATGGGGTAGGCTCTTGCTTTTGTGCTTTATTTCTCTAGGAGGATCATGATTCTTTAGGCATTTAGGGAGTTGAGGCAGACAGTGACTTTTGCTGGAGATGACTTATGGCAGCAGTTGTCCTCTGATCCTGACTAGACCCTGTTCATCTCACAGGATGGCAATTTCCTTCTGTAGCTTCTAAAAAGCCTCAGCAATAATGTTCCTTGATTTCTTTGAGCCCTTCTCCTGCACTCTCTGAGTCTGAGCTCTGCAGTCAGCTGGCCCCTGCTGGGTGTTTCCTGTCCCAGCTCAGGTTGTGTCAGTGCTGGGGGTGGGTAGGGGACAGGTTTTGGGGTCATTTCTGCCAGGAGCAGGGCAAGGAGGGGCTCTAGGGCAGCCTGGGAGGGGTGGAGGGGCCCCATGGTGCCTCACAGGCAGCAATAATGAGCAAGTACCACATCTGCCCCTAGTGTTAGAGGCTTCCCTGGGCCAGAGAGGCATCTCACAGAAAACACTGGCTTTGAGGTAAGGAAAGGGAAGGAAATGATGCCACAACTCACAGAAGGGGAAGACAGGAAGGAAAAAAAAAATCCCACAACCCAAATTCAGAGCTATTTCTAGCCATAATTGACTTACTTTCATCTGTCAAAATAGAATTAAGCTCCTGTAATAAGCCCTCTAAATCAACAGGGTGCTAATCCTGTGCTGGCAACCATTCCCAGTGCCAGAAACTTCCCATAGGAAGCTTTGCAGAGGAGTTGGCAAGGGTTAGGCATCCCTTTCCCATGGGAGAGGAGGATGCCTCCACAAGCTCAGCTGCTGGGCTTATCTTCCACCTCACAGCATCTCCCTGGCCTCTCTGTGTCCCTGTGCTCCAGCTGGGCTGGCTGGCACACTGGCTGTCCCTGTGCAGCTCCAGCACAGCAGGGCTGGAGCCACCACCTGTGCCTGGCAGGAGCTGCCTGGCTGCAGGAGGTGCAGGGATTCTGGGAGAAGCCCAGGGACTCGGTGCTGTCTCATGCAGGGAGCAAAGCAGCTGTGCCTTGGAGCAATTCCTTCCTTCCTGGAATCCTTCCTTCCTGGAATCTTTCCTTCCTGGAATCCTGGAATCCTTCCTGGAATCCTGGAATCCTTCATGGAATCCTGGAATCCTGGAATCCCAGAATCCTGGAATCATTCCTGGAATCCTTCATGGAATCCTGGAATCCTTCATGGAATCCTGGAATCCTTCCTTCCTGGAATCCTCCTTGGAATCCTTCATGGAATCCTGGAATCCTTCATGGAATCCTCCCTTCCTGGAATCCTTCTTTCTTGGAATCCTTCTTTCTTGGAATCCTGGAATCCTTCTTGGAATCCTTCCTTCCTGGAATCGTTCCTGGAATCCTAGAATCATTCCTGGAATCCTGGAATTCTTCCTTCCTGAAATCCATCCTTCCTTCCTGGAATCCTTCATGGAATCCTTCCTTCCTGGAATCCTAGAATCATTCCTGGAATCCATCCTTCCTGGAATCCTTCCTTCCTGAAATCCATCCTTCCTTCCTGGAATCCTTCCTGAAATCCATCCTTCCTTCCTGGAATCCTTCCTCCTTTTAGTGTAACTCCACTGAGCTCTCATGCAAGGAATGTGGTTTTGGGCCTCTCAGAGCCCCCAGGGGCTCAGGGGTGCAGCCAGTGAGGGCAGCAGGCACCTGAAGTGAGCAGGGGGTGCTGGGGATGGCAGCAGCCCCTGGCTGTGGCTGGTGTCAGGCCCCAAGGTCCAGGTTGGAAATGCATCCACGCCCTCCCTGCTGTGCCCTGGGCTGGTCACCGTGCTGGGGGCAGTGCCAGGTGGCTCCTGGCAGCACAGGGGCAGCACTAATTCAATGATAACCACAGAGGCCAGCGCTGATCCTCGGCAGGGATCGCCCTCCAAGCCAAGGGCGCTGCTGCCTGACCTGCCCTGCTGCTCTCACACTGATCAGCAGCAAAACAAGGATGCCTGCTGATTAGCAATTAGTCTAATGAGAAGTGCAGCCCCCTCAGAAAGGCAGAGCTGATGGGAGCATTCAGCACTGACCCAGGAGCTCACAGAGGGCTCAGCCAGGCTGGGGGTGAAGGGCTGTGCTGTTCTGAGTCAGTATTAACCCTTTCCTTGGGGTGGATTTGAGAGTGATCCAGGCAGAACTGAATGAACTGGGCACAGCTGAGGGAGGTGGGTGATGCTCTTGGGGCTGTGTAGGAAATCTCTCAGGTACCAATGGGGTTATCTTGACCATCTGCTCAGGGTAATTGATATGATGTGGTTTGGGGTGAAGGAGTCCTTCCTCAGGACCAGAATCACTAGGAATTTACTCATTCATCTTCTGTGTCACTGTCCAGTCCCTGTCATCATCCCATGTTTTTTTGCTTATGAAGGGTCTCCAACAGCATCCTCTGTCTCTGCAGCTCTCTCTGTGCTGGTTCACAGCACTGTGTTTTTATTTGATAGATCTGAGATTTGTGAAACAAATACATTTTGTGGCTAGTGGTGTGCAGCAGAGAATGAAAAACCCACAAATCCCCTCAGCACATCCCTCTGTGCTGCAGTGGGCTGCTGTTGCAGAGAGGCCCCATATTCTCCCTTTTTGGATAAAACTACCTTTTATCATCTACCCTGAGTTGATTTGGAACTCACAAAGAAATGAGAAATGGGGGAAGTTTTTCAGCCAAGGCACCCCTTTATTTATTTTTTTTTCCAAGGAATAGCACTTCCTACTAAGGCTGACATCTCAGCCAACTTCAATTTGGCCACAAAAGTGTTGCCTTTTTTTTCTCCACTACCAGCAAAATACATTTGTGAGCCCTTGACTTCTCCTTGAACCACAGTATTTATTGCCCTGCTCTGCTTTCCCTCAAACCAAAACTCATTTCAAGTGGCAATTGAGCCTTTTTCCTATAATTTTCAGTGCATTTTGGGGCATTTGTAGAGGGTGCATTGCCGAGATAAGTAAAAAGCATTTGGTTTTGTTGTCCTTAACAGCATCATTTGAGAACATCACCTTTCAAGCTGTGGGGGTGCTTTAAATGTTTGCTGATAGTGGCAGGCTTTTCTCACACAGTTCAGCCCTCACCAGGAGGGGAGAGAGCCTCCAGCATTCCAGTGCAGGAGCTCAGACAGGAGCCAGCTCGCCCCCAGGGCTGCAGAGGGGGCAGTTTGGTGGCAGGGAGGCACTGCTGTGTGTTTCGGGGTGTGTGCATCCTTACTTTGCAGTGGTTCCATAAAATGTCCCCTGAGCAGTTCCTCTGGCCAAGGGGAGCAAGCAAACCCCTTACAAGTTGCCTGTTAGTGTCTCCAAAAATCCTTGTAATCCCTATTGCCAAGCAGCTTTCATTAGAGAAATAACATGGAATGCAGGCAGAGAGGGAAAATAATTGTGTTGGGAGGTTTGTCTGTCCCTCCTTGCAGGGAATTCAGGGACACGTTTCACTTTGTCTAATCTGCTCTAGCATTTCTCACTGTGTCCATCACAAGGGGCTCTTGGCAGTAACCAATTCCAGTCCCATAAGATTTTGTTAAGGGCTTCTTGAGAGGAAAAAAAAAATTAAAAATCAATAAACCTTCCAGCTCCTTGGCTTGCTCTCCCATTAGGTTTAAATCCAAGCAGCTGTGACAGCTGTTGTGTGCTCTTCAGGACAATGGTGCACCCAGAGCTGCATCCTCACAGCCACAGGGTGCATTCATCTTTGCCTGGGGTGTGTGCCTGGCCCCTCACACCCAAACAGGGGCTGAGCCTTCACCTTTGCAGGGCTCCAGGGCTGCCTTTGCAGGGCTCCAGGGCTGCCTTTGCCATCCATCAGCTGTGGTGGGAGCCCTGCTTGCTCCCTCCTCTCCTCGTGTCCCCATCATGCCACCCCCATCCCAGCCCCCTTTGCCTCACACAGGACAGGTGCAGGTGGTTCTGATCTGTTCCTTTCACTGCATCCCTCCACAGCCTCTGCTTTTCTCTAGCACATCACTAAGCCTCTGCTTTTCCTTCTCAGAGCCCTCCCAGCTCTGTTTCTCTCAGCCTCTGTCTCAGGGTTGGTTCTGCTGTGTCCAGCAGTGTGGGGCCAGCATCAATCACTTGTGGGTTTTCCAGAGCAGCTCCTTCATGCTCCCTCCCTGATGGAGTTCCATGCTCACTGGGGTTCCTCTGAAATACCTGCCCTGGGGTCTTGTGCCTTAAAGCTCTTCCCCTAAACATTAAACAAATGGTTTTAGGGCTGTGGTCCTGCACTCAGGTGAGGGAAAAAGATGTTCAAAAGGGGTAGGGAAAGAAAACAGCCATTCACAAGTGTGTGAGTGGAGTGGGGTGTGAGGGGCAACTGTGAACACCCACAAAGCCTTGTGTGGGATAGATCAGTGGAAATCCTGCAGAAAAAGTCCTTGTGTGAGCTATTATCCTCTCCTCTTCTGCACTTGAGGCACCTTGAACCCGAGCTGTGATGTGTCTGCAATGGGGGCCCAAGAGAGTCAATTTGTTAATCTGGAAGATTCAGTCTTTTCTTTTTCAAAAGAAGTGAAGGGGCATAGAAAGGAAAGGTGAAAAATATAAGGTTATTCTCAATTATTTTCCCTTTTTGTCTGTTTAGAAAAGCTTTAACTTGAGGGTGTTAAGTACCATATGTGTTTGAAAAAAACATCACAGCTCAAGATCTGGAGGAGAGTTTTTTATCTGTGGCTCAGAGCTGATTTCCTTGTGCCAAATCACCAAAAGCAGAACCAGGCTACATGGTCTGGATCCAGTCTAGACCAGGAGGCTGGGTTTGGTGTTTGGGCTTTGCCCAGCCTCTGGATAGAGCCCAGGTGACACCAGATGCAGTTTTTGGAGTCAGTGTCAGCATCTGGATGGGGACATGCCCATTCCTGCTTGTCCAGCACAGCTCTCATCACTGCTCGTGGCTCTTGGCTCTTCTGGTGGACACGACAGAGGAAAGGGCTGGACAGAAAAGGGGCTGGGAGAAGCTGAATGGGGACATCAGCTGCTCCCTGGGCTCCAGCACTTCATCTCCATCCACCTAGCTCTGGGTTCTGTCTCCTGGCAGCAGCTCCTGTCCCCCCCTGCACCACCTCAGCCAGGGTGCTCACTCTGGTTATCTGTGCCTGGTTTTCCTGGCTATTACTGGAGCAGGGTGTGTGTGGCAGACTGATAAAACACTTCTGCCACTCAAGGACCAGCACCTCCACAGCAGCCTGTGTTTATATCACTCTTTTAGGAATTAGCTTTTTTAAAAGAGTCGGAAATTCCATTATTTCAGCTATTCTGATTTGTATCGTGAAGTAATGCAGCTGATACTGCTGAAATTTGATTTCTTCATTGACCTATGTCTTTTATTCATTTCATCAGGGCAATGGATTTTCTGTTAACTTTATCCTGTGGGTTAACCCTTACCAGGAGGGTACAAGTCATTTCAGGTTTTTCTCAGGTTGGTCAGCAGAGAGCAGACCCCTGCCCTGTCTAGCGTGAATGCTGCCTGCAGGGAGGAGTTCTGCACCCAGCATCCCAGCCCAGGTCCAGGCCAGGCTCTTCTCCCCCATTCAGTGATGCTGGGGAGGATGAGCACTCTCAGGGTGGTGGGGCAGGTGCCCCAGGTGTGCAGTGGGGAGGTGCCACCTTCCCTGGCTCCTGTGGCTGCTGTGGCAGCCTAGGGCAGTGGCGGTGTTGCCTCCTGCAGGATTCCCTCTGGGCTGTGGGGTCCCAGCACAGCAGTTTCTTTCCCTGAGAAAAGGCACCTGGCAGAGGTTCTGCCTTAGGAACCTTCTGATCATCTCCAGTGGAGGATGAGGAGATGAGGAGCAGCCAGAACCATCTCCCAGCTGTGGGATGAGACTCTCTGAGCTGCTCTTCTGAAGGCTCAGTTCAAGAAGGTGTCAGGGCTTGTGTCTAGGCTGCCTCCTTACAGAAGATGGCCTTGAAGATCTGATGGCATTTTCCATCTGTCACCACCATGATCTGAAACCAGAGCTGTCTCAGGCAATGTTTCCCTGACAGAATCATGGTTCCTCTTCTGAGCCACATCCTGCTCAGGCTCCTGCCAATCTCAGGAGCTGCATCCCATCCCTGAGGGTTTATTTACAGACACAGCACCAGCTCCTCACTGGGAGAACAGCTCTTAGAACAG
Source organism: Molothrus ater (assembly GCF_012460135.2). Taxonomy (NCBI): domain Eukaryota; kingdom Metazoa; phylum Chordata; class Aves; order Passeriformes; family Icteridae; genus Molothrus; species Molothrus ater. The sequence continues at coordinate 14,468,658 of NC_050490.2, forward strand.
AGGTATTGGGTTTCAGGACTGCTCTTTGCTCTTCTCTTTTAATTGCTGTCTCTTTCCATAAAATGTTGCAGTTAATAGTTATGGTGATTGGTGTAGCCAGTTTGAAAAATAATTACTGCCTGCTTCGAGATTATCTTTCCTCCTAATTAAAATCCTGGACCTCACATATTAAAGGTGTGCTGTTGACACAGCATCCCATGTGCGCCCAGACAACCTCATTTGGATTTACAGAATTAATTAGGGTTTATTTCCATCCCCAGCTGTTCTCTCCTGCACCAGGGCTGTGGCTGCTGTCTCAGCTGGACAGTGGTGGGAGAGATAAGAGGAAGGTCTTGCATATTTCCCATCACAAAGCAGTCATTAAAAAGTATTTCCCAGACCTCAGCAGAGGATTTCCCACCTTCACTGTGCAGGAAACAAATTGCAGGAGCTGTGGCATGGCCAGTTTTATAGATTGGGCATTATGTGTTATGTTATGTCATCCATGTGGGTGGTTTGGGACAGCCTGGAGTCCCTCACCCCCTCTCAAAGCTGCATTGAGAATTTATCATGCTGCATGAGTGAGGTTTTTGCAATGCCCTGCCTGCAACAAAGGGAAACACAGACAAAAGAGCCAGGTTTTAATTTTCATTATTAAAAAAATGACTTGTCAGTGTTCCCTACCCCAGTATTATCAAGTGAGTGCTCACTAGATGCCGTTGGTGAGGTGGATACACTGGGTTGGTGGTGGTAGAGCTGGTTTTGGGTGGTGGTTTGTGGACACTTGTTGGGTTTGGTAAGGCTTTCTGTGTGTGCTGGGCTGCAGAGGTCAGCATGTGTCCATAGGGTACCTCAGTGCCTGACCCACCTCATTTTTCTCACTGTAAATATGCATGAAGCCTCATGGTGACGTGCATGCCCTGTGCCTCTGTACAAGCATCACTCCATCTTGCTGCCAGGGTCCTTGGATGTTCATGGAGTATTTACAGCCCCTCAACAAAACACAAAAGATAATATTTTGGGAGGGCAAAAGGTCACCAGTATTTTTCTGTGTACCCCAGCTGGTAAATTGATAGAAAGGAGAGTTTTGAGGCTAAAGCAGCTGCAGGACAAACCCAGACAGTTGTCCTCACTCAAAACCTGCTGCTTAATGTGACTTGACAGTTCTTCCCAGGTGGCTTCCCTGCTGCATGAGGAGATCCTAATTCACGGTGTTAAATGGTTGTGATAATCTCCCATTTCCCTCTGCACACTGGGGGGCTAATGTGCTTACCCATAAACTCATCAAGGAGGCTGCTTTATGGTTACCTGTGGGAGCAGGTGGCTGTGGCACTGCAGTGAGCTCTGCTGGGTCCCCAGCACAGCCCCATGGCTGGGCAAGCACAGAAAATGATGATGATACTGCTTTCCTCCCTGTTTCTTGCTCTGGTTTTGTGCTGGATGCCAGCATGAGCCAGGCAAAGATCTCCTTCCCAAAACATCATACTCATCCTTTGCTTGAACAGCCCTGGACGTGCCACCCCAAAAAACTGTCCCTGTGCCCTTCTTGCATATGCTGAGGAGGTCACTCTGCTTCCAGAATTTGATTCACCAGAAAAGTCAATTTTTTTCTCTTATCTGGCTGAGAACAAGCAAGCACGTTTTGTGCCTCGGTTGCTAAATTTTAATAGCTTTCTTGAAAAGCTAATTTGCAGGATTAAGGCTCAGCTCTCCCAAGGGTTCCTGCTGTCTGAGCACCAGACCCTCAGGAGCCCAGCAGAAAGTGCAAATGAGGAGCAAGGCACTTCCTGGGGCTCCACTGTGACTGCAGGACCTGCCTCAGGATCCCACACATCTGGAGAGGGCACAGAAGTGCCAGGTGCTCTGTTTGTCCAAGGGGCTGCCAGTCACTCACCTTTAAAAGTAATCCAGGGGCTCAGAGAGGCTGTGCACAGCAGGATGGGCGGCCTGCACCAGCCCTGCCTGCTCTGGGGCAGTGCTGCCATCAGACATGCTGGGGGAGGAGGGAATGTGCCTGATGGGGATATTCTCTACCTCCCCAAAGCTTTTGCTTTCTGATTTTGCTCCTCTGACAGTGTTTTCCTGAGCGAACCAGATAAGTTGCTTTTGCAATAAATACGGGGTGCTGGAAACATTTTCTTACAGGATGTTGATTCTGCAATAATTTTTATCAGCAGCCCAGAATACTGATACCATTTCTGCTGTTGCATCACTCCATCCCTCCATGCTTCCCCTGTTCTTTTTGCCATCCCTCATAAAAACTAACGTGCTTCCCAGCAGTGAGCACAGCTGACCTCCATATCTCACATTTTCTGTTGCAGTGTGCCATATTGTGTGTCTGATGGGCTCATGCTGCCGAGCATGGTGATGAATCCTGGTCCAGGATCACAGCAGCAGTGGCTGGGTGTAATGGGAACTCAGCAGTGCATTTTAGCTCTTTCAGCCTGGTGACCCTTTGTTCCAAGGCAGATGTTTTTCTAGCCCTGTCGTGTTTGCTGTCAGAGTAAAATCTCCATTCATCAATGAAAGCCATCAGCATGTGTTTGACTGTGTCTGCTTCGAGGGGTTGTTGGAGTCTACTTGACACGTGGATGCTTTGGTCTGTGGTATTGATCTCCAGGGTTGATTGGAAGATAATTGTAGGCTGAAGTACCGAAGGCCACTGTTGCAAGCAATTTGTTTTTCATAAAGGATTGTCGAGGCACGAGATGCTTCAGTGCCATGGCAACAAGTGTGATGTAACCAGCAGGCAGAGAGCAGGAGCATGCAGTCCCTGGAGAGGCTTTTCCTTGGCATGGAGAGCTCTGCCAGTCAGAATCCTCTCACTTTGCATCACCAATACATCTCAGTGAGGGGCTGGAGAGGGGAAAAAAGGTGCAGAGCAGGGTGTGCTGTGTGAATAACAGGCTCCATGTCCCTTTGCAGGTACTGGCTGACCAACAAGGTGCACATCAAGCGCCCCACCACCGGCCTGCTCATGTACACCCTGGCCACCCGCTTCTGCAACCAGATCTATCTCTATGGCTTCTGGCCCTTCCCCCTGGACCAGAACCAGAACCCAGTCAAGTACCACTACTACGACAGCCTCAAGTACGGCTACACCTCGCAGGCCAGCCCGCACACCATGCCCCTGGAGTTCAAAGCCTTAAAGACGCTGCACCAGCAAGGAGCCTTGAAGCTGACTGTGGGGGAGTGTGATGGGGCCACGTAGGCTGGTCCCCAGGCACGTTCCTGCACAGCCACAGGAGGAGGGAGGGGGCAGAAAGGACGAGTGGTGCCCGCTGGGGTTGGTCTCCGTTAAGGCGCAGCACAGCGACACAAATATATCTACATGGTACCTATATATATTGACCTGAGTGTTATAACTGTTTGGTGTTCACCAAGGGAAGGGCAGGAGAGATGCAGGGGCGTCTCACAGGACTGGCCTGGGCAAGACCCCCTTTGCTGTGGGGCTTGCTGGACTCGAAGGGTGTTTGCCTTCCACAGGAGAGGTGTGGAGGTGGCCTTGGTTCTGCGGGTGTGTTGGGGATGGTGACCGTGAGCCGTTTGTCGTGACTGGTGCCAGGTTGGTAGTTAGTTTGTTTGGCCAAGGGCAGCGAGGTGCACCCTTGGCCCCGTGCTCGTGGCGGGGAGGGGAAGGGGAAGGGGCAGGGAGGGGGTGGGCAGGGAAGGTTTGTTGGTGGCTCTCACAGCCCAGGGTCCCGTGGCTCCGAGCGGGAGCCGGGTCCTGCTCCGCAGGGACCAGTGCCCAGATCCATCCAAACGCGGGGTGGGCACAGCCTTGGGAGCGGGGGAAGCCTCTGGGGCTGCAGGAGGTGGCAGGGAGCAGAGCTGAGCTGATCCCGGTGACACTCACGCATGTGAGGGGCTCCAGAGAGGCGCTGGGCAGGGGGATGGTGAGGAGGATGCTGAATGTTTCTGCTGAATGTTGAATATTTCTCTTCCTTTTCTGAGGAGCAGAGATGCTGGAATGTCACAGGAAGGAGCTTTGCTGCCACAAAGCAGCACCATTAGTATTGAGTAGTCTCACCGTGTCACAAGGACACCCAGCATCTGTCAGGGCTTGTGAAAACCATAAGTATATCCAGCTCTAATTCCTCAAATTCCCAACTGTTCCCTCTAAGCAGCCTGCCTTCTTTCCTCCTCCAAAAACTGCCAAAATATGGATGATAGGCCTAGACCCAGCCAAGCAGAAAGACCACAGGACTTCAAGGGACTTTTTCAAGTCTAAATAATTTATTTTCAGTTTCTCCCCAAAGAGCCAGCACACAGTGCTGAATTCCTGGAGTCCCACTCTGTCAGTCCTTTCAAGCCCTAATTATCTCTCACTCCCAACAGTTAAATAGGATGTCAGATGGATCTGGATGGGATGCTTGCCTAGTGATGAACATCATAGAAATAATCTTTTTGGGTTTTTTTCCTCCCAGACAGAAGCCAAAATATAAAGAATTTTTATAACCACATTTGCTTTTTCTCTGATTTTTGGGGGTTTTGAAGGAAGCAACTAGATTGATCTGATGATTCTGTTTCATTTTCTGCCTCTGTAGCCTATTCTGTTTGTCTCCTAATTAGCACTCAGTGCCAGAATGCAGGTGAGTCCAGGGTTCAGCAAGGGCTGTTTGGGTTTAATTTGTGGCAGAGTAAATAACACTGCACAGGCAGACCTCAGGCATGCACTCCACTGCTGCCATGGCTGGGTATCATCACCTTTGGGCCTCCACCTGCTGCTGTGTTTTTTAAGTTAAAAAGTGCACAGTTTGGGGCTGAAATACTTGACATTGTCTCTTTAAAAGCTGAATGCTTTGAGTGGTAAAAAGAAGAGCTCACTTTCATGTTTTGGGCTGTAAAAGCTACTGTACCCATAGGAGCCTCCAGCCTGCTAATTAGTGTCAGATGAAGATGGCTAAGATTAAGGTATAAGCAACATTATAGTGGATAAATGTGGGCTAATCTGCCACTGAGGGGATGTTTCTTTCCAGCACCAGAAAATCGTTTCTTTCATGTCTTTTTTTTTATTTTTTTAAACCTGGTGCCTTTTTTTTTTCCCCTGCATACTATTTTTACATGACTTTAGTTTCACAATAAAGCTAAACCTGGCTGTGAACCTCAGCTTAACCTGAGACAGAAGGAGACAGAGAGTAAAACTGCAGGATGGAAGTAATCTGCAATGCCAGGGAGCTTCCCACGATTCAGGAGTGGTTTTTAAAGACAGATAATTCCCAGGTTTGTCCCCAGCACAGGGGGAGGGACAGGGCAGGGCTGGAGCTGCAGGGACTGCTAAAGCCAACTGTTGTATTGAGGGGCCTGGGCCATGGTACTGATTGCTGTTAGCAAACCTTCTTTTTAAATAAAAGTAGAGGAAATGAAATCAATGTGCAGGGGTTTTATTTTTATTCTGTATTTTCATTGAAGGGCCAGAGGGGAGCCAGGACCATGGAGTGCCATGGGATCAATTCCAGGAGACCCTGGAACCCCTTTGGCTGGTGCACGAGAGGGGAAGGCTGGGCTTGTTTGCCCACGTGGGGTGGGTGTCAGGGCTGTGCCAGGGAGACATCCAGAGCCATCAGGATGTTCTTGCTGTGCCTACAGGGGTTTTTGAGCTGAAGCTACAGCAGCACAAAAAGGGTGTGCCGGGGGGTGAAATGGGGATGGGAGAAGGGATTTTTCTTTCTGCTGCTCTTGAAGCAGCTGCTGCATCAAAGCACAGGCAAGTTATAAGCAAATTATTCAGGGGGATGAAATTGCTGGTGATGTTTCTATTCCCAGAATGGGTCCTGTTCCACCCCCGTTGTAAAAATGTATTAAACCATGAGCAAGACCCTGCAGCTATTGAAATCCCTGGCTGAGCTCCCATTTCACCTTGCTGCCATGCAGGCTGGTCTCTGCTGTGTTTATATGCACAAAAAACAACTAACAATTTCCCCTTGCTTTGCTGTTTTGTGTCAAGCCCTCTGGTCTGGTTCTCTGAGCTTCTCCTCAGGTTGAAAACACAATTTATCATCTCAGTTTCCAGCAAATAGGTGGGACCTGGCTCCACCGAGCCCCAGAGTGCCACAAAGCCCCTGTGCTGTTCATGAGCAGCAGGAGCAGAGATCCAGATTCACCTCCTGCAGCAGTGCTTGGGGTGTGGGTGGATGATTTTGGGGCTGTTTTGGGGCAGCACAGCAGCTGCCAGATGCTGTGGGGTCCCAGCAGCTGCACCAAGCTGCTGCTTGATGGATTTCTTCATGCCCAATTAAGGCTCTTGTGTCATCGGGAGTGAAACAGAGGAGAGCATTGATGCTCCTTAGGCAGAGATGCAGGTGCACAGTGTTGCACCATGGATGTGGCTGACTGCCCTGGAAGGCAGCAGCAGCTCCCCTTGCTCTTCCCTCCTCCATCCCAGCACTGCCTCCAGCCCTGGGGCTGCTCCAAACTGGTGCTGCTGGTGGCTCTGGTTTGGGGAGCTCCCTCCCATGGGTTTGTGCCAAAAGGCCCCTGGATGGTAAGAAGTGACCTAAACTTGAAAAATAGAGGAAAACTTGACTCTCCAACTGGCTAAGCCCAGAGTCTGGGGCTTTTTGGGGCAATGCTCTAAAAGGTGCTGCTGGCCAAGTGTTCTCCTCACCCTGTGCCCCTGGGGCATCTTTCAGGTCCAACAGCTTGGGGGTAAGGGCTGTGTGTTCCCTGCTCCCCACACCACAGGGAGAAGCCCAGCTGTCTTCATTTTATCCATGTTTTGTTGGGTTGCATCCCACCCTTGGAGTCTGCCACAGCCTTGGCCTCTATATATGTATAAATATCTATCTAGTGGCATGGCTCTTGCTCTCCTGGGGGACATCATGCCATATCTGCCCTGACACCAAGCACATCTCCTCTGGTCAGACTGCAGAGCCTGCAGGCTCCACTGCCAACATCCTTTATCATTAATACCTGCACTGCCTTCTTTAGAGCTGACTGGGGTGATTGGGGTTGCAGCAGCTCCTCTGAACTGCAGCACAGCATCCCCTGGCTGCTTCCCACTCTGTCCAGCCCCTCCCAGCCCCACAGCACAGGGATGGAGTTTGTCCCCTTCCCCCAAACTCTCCTCCAGCCAGGACGTGCTGCAGGTCAATAACCAACCCTCTGCTTCACTCCCAGCCCAGTGAAGTGCAAATAGTCACTGTGATTCAAATTACCTTTTAATTTCTTTTCAAGGTGCCTGAGGGGTTTCTTTAGTCCTATGAAAAAAAAAAATTTTTTCTTTTTTTTGAGACACAAATCTTGCAAACCAGGAAGACACAATATTTTGTATTCAAGGTGTAATGAAAGTTGTTCTCATTTTTACACTGCATTTTGGATACTTCTTGGGAATAACACTGAGCACTTCAGACAGTCTCAAACAATACAAATTATTTATGTTGATCCCAAAACAAATTCATTTTTAATTTTGTGCAAAATAGTCTCAAAAAGGTTGCACCATCTACAAATCATAACATAGACTTTTTTTTTTTTATACACCACTCCTTTTCAAAATTTAAACAATCCAATTTCATGCTAGAGAAGCTTGAAACTATGGAGATTAAAGCTTAAAGCTTTGAGAGACCCACAGGGGACAGCAGGAAAGTGGCTTGGTTTCCTCCAGAGTGTCCCCCAATGTCAGGAGGTAAAACCAGGCACATAACCATGGTCTCCAATGTAATGCTTTGTCAAACCATACATTTTTCAGCTCTTTTGGTCTTTTGGTTGCTTTAATTTTTAGGTTTCTCATGTTTATGAATGGTTCATTAGCATATATTTTCATTTCTGTGTCTTACTCTATCACCCTCAGCACCAGACAGCAGAATTTCATTTTGGGGTTCACCTTTTAACCACATCAAATGCTTTCTAGCCTTCCTCTTCTTCACTACTACTTAATCTTATTTTTCTCTGTGAAAACAACTGAGCACCTCTGAGCTGGCAAATCTTGTCTGCAGCTGCAGGAGTGCTCATGTCCAGGTTCTGCACTGGGTCATCTTCTCACTGTGGACACCACCAGCAGCAGGGAAAGGACTCCATGTCTTACCTGTGCCCCCCAGATGGCTGCACATCACCCATGAAGCAAGGAAATTACTGAGGAAGGACTTGGACAGGGGCCTGAATGATAACCAAAAAAACCATCACCCACCCAAGAGGATGGACTTGTCTCCCTGTACTGGCAACATCAAGGAGTAAGCTCCTTTTCCAGCTGGAATAACTCCTGTTTGAGGAACTCCTGCTCATCAAACCTACCCAGTGCATGAGCAAAGCTGTCACAGGCCGGTTCCCTTCACAGCCCAGCTGCAGGCAGATGCATTTTGCTGCTTAACATCATCCCCAAGCAAATCCACCCTTGCCCCTACAAAAAACCACGGTCAGCACTCACTGACCCTCCAGATGCCCTCAAGACCTCGTGCATGAGCTGAGAGCAGATGTGAAGCAACAACATGGATGGAAATATCTCCTGTTTGGTTAATGAAGGAACCTTCAGCCATCCTCAAGCCCTGAAGAGAGGAGGAACACACCCGAGGGATGGTCTGGGAGATGTCATCCTAAAGGAGATACCAAACTCTCCAGGCTGAAGGCTGCACAGGGCAGGCACTGAATTTACTGCTCTCATGCTCAAAAATAGAATTGAGCAGTATCTGTTGATTGTATCCAGGAGAAAAGCACAGTTTGAGCATGGATTAGGAAAAAACACTGTCCTTGAATGCCAAAAAGCAGCTGGGACCGTTGTCCCCTCTCAGAGTGCCCAGCCAGAACAAACCCATGGCTCTGCTGGAGGAGCACTGCCAGCAATAAAAGTTAAGTCCCCCTGTGCTGAGATGGTGGCAGGCCATCTGACACTAATCCTGTGCCTCCAGCAAACAAAGCCTCTGAGGCACTGTGAAATATCCTCAGCCATTTGCTGGCTTGGTTGCCTGGAGAAGCCGCTCCAAAGTGGAGGGCTGGGAGGAGCACTCAGTGTTCTCACACAGCCCAGGCAGCAGAGGTTAAAGCACATTAGAGCAGCATAATGAGCTTTTTAACCAGTGCTCTGGAAAGCCTCACCTGCCACTCTCTAGAAAACGTTGCAATTTAGGCTGTGGAGGAAGCACAGAGCAAGGAAAATGTTGTGCTTGGACCGTCAGTCCTGTGGTGTCCTGCCGCAACTCTTCCAGATGAACTTGCTCAACTCGGTTGTGCCTGGAACAACTTTGGGCTGGAGATTGCTAGGAAGAGGAGAAGAGCCATGCTCTATTCCTGGACTGCATATTAGTGTTCCATATGGGTGCAGAGCCAAAGCATATGGACCTCCATCTGTCAGGCAGGCCTGGTCTGGCCCCATGGATGGTTTATAATGCGCGTAGATTCATCCAGATTTGGGATTCCTCCAAAGCAAGGCGAGAGCCAATGACTCAAATATTGTGCAAAGCCATTGAAACTGATGGCACTAAACAACAATCATTTGTCTCCTGTTTGATTTTACTTGCTGTAAAATAATGAATTAGTTACGGGGGTGGGTGAGTATTGCGCTGCAGATGGAAGCTTTGAAGGAAACATGGCTAAAAGAAAACAAAACAAGAATCATCCTAGTAACTCTGTATCAGCTTCCTCCTGTGTATTATTCCCCAGAAAGTAAGCTGTGTCCTTCACCTTCAATAACATGGCATTTATGCTCCATCTGTGATCAGATTTAAAGATGTTTGCAGGCATAATTCAGGCAACTTTCAATGACAAATTCAAGGAAGCTGGAGAAACGAACTCTTGAAGTTCTTCCACGACTAAAACAACTCTAGGGAAAATGAACTTTGCTCCTACAAGCTCTTTATTAACCACAAGCTCCAGACTTGGATGTTTTCTTTTCTTTTAAAACAAATAATTAGCCCCAAAAGACTCCAAGTCTTAGCATGCTGTGCTGTTTCTTGCACTGAGAAGCCAGTGTGTGGTGGGACTGGTCCTGACCTCGCTGAAATCAGGAGGCACTGCAGCCCAGCAGCACCACAGCTTCATCCTTCTTCAGGTCACATTTCTGCTTTGAAAGATGAGCCTCAGAGGCTGAATTTCAGGCACCATGCTGGAAACATTTCTGCTGAATTTTCCTGCAGAGCTGTGTGGGACACATGATTAAAGCCATGGGATGACCGCCAAGGAGATGGGCTATTGTGGCAGCCCCTGGGAGAGCTCATAGCAGAAAAAAAAACCCCTCTCTCTACTAAATTAATTAATTGCCATGCATGTTAGCTCTGGGGTTTGGGGAAATTACCATGGCCTGATTTCCTTCAGCACTTTTATTCCTGGCTGGAGACCAGAGGAGTTGTTGAGGTTGCTGACTTAAGACACCATAACAAATGGCTGGAAATGACCGGGCAGGAGCTGTGATTTGTAACCTGTGCGTCTCACCTGCCTCCAGCACGGCTTTCACGGCTCCTTTTTGGGGATTTTATGGAAGGGGCAGATTTACAAGCATGCCAGACTCCTCCTGGGCTTCCCAGGAGGGACCAGGAGGGCACAAATTTCTTGGCTGAAACCCATCCGAGAAGCCAGGCAGCTCTGAACATTCTGTGGTTTATTTTTGGAAGAAGCAATTTTGGTAATTGCATGCGTTAAATGAAAGGCAATTAGGGATGGAGGGAAGGTGTTGCATGTGTGTTGGAGCAGGAGCCAGTTCCAAGCCACAGGGCCTGTTAAAAACGTGGACCCCTGAATGTGCCACAGGCCAAAGGGGGCAGGGAAGGGTGTGTGGGTATTTTTGGGTGTTTAATGTGAAACAGGGCATGGAAACACTCGCATCTGTGATGTGTCTTTTATGGCCTTCCCAAGGTTTTAATTAAAAAGGCAATAAAAGCACGACAAGCAGAAACCAGGATGTTTTAACAATCAGCTGTTATAAATTGTTTTGTAGGAGGGGAAAGAAAATCAAAGAACGATTGTTGGTGTAAAGGAGTTCAGGACACTGAGTTCACACGGAGAGATAAATCCTCTGGGAAAGGTTTTGCTGTCAGGAAGCACGTGCTGCACAGGCAGGAAAGTGCAGGGGGGCTGTCATGCTGCTGTGGGGCTCTGCCAGCTGGCTGTGCCCCCATCAGGTACATCAGTCTGCCAGAAACATGACACATGCCAGAGCATTGGGAGCAGGATCACATGCCAGGAGGTGGGATGAGGAGGATGTTGGATTTGGGCTGGGATGATCTTTGGATGGCTCTGAGGAGTTTCAGCTGTAATTCCTGAGATTGCAGAGCACGATGCATTTTGTGCTTGGTGACAGGCACACTAAAGTCATTTTGTGCAGCACCTGTTGCCTCTGACAGAGGTGACAGCAGGGAAACACTGGAACAGGATGGAAGGGAGTTAATGAGGCCCAGAGAGGGAGCTGCAGGCCATGCAGGCATCATCTCTGGCTGGTTTTGAGGACTGTGAGGGTTTGGGTTTCTCCATGGCCTTGGATAGGATCAGGGGTTTGCTGCCTACTGCTGGGGTGCCCATCCAGATGGAGATGAATCCATCTGGATATGCCTGTGAGCTGGCCCTCTTCCTCCTGTCTCTGTGTTCACATTTTCAGTGGAGAAAGGGACTCTGGGCCAGCCCCCACAGCACTCCTGGGCTCCTTCTCCATCTCTTCCATGACCCTGATGCCTTCAGACAGTTTTCTCTGTGTATGTTACTTTGGTTTTTTGCAAGAAGAGACCTGCCTGTGCCCCCAGCTGGTCCTTGCTGCTCCCACAGAAGCATTCTGGATGGGTTTTCTCTCTGCCTTCCAGAATTCAATGAAAGTCCCCAAGAGCCATGGCTCCCAGCAGCCCCCAAGGACCACAGTTCCCTGAGTTTCTCGTTTAAATGGAGATTTGCTTCTAAGATTTAACGAGGATCTCTGTGAAAACAGTGTCCCAAGGAGGAAACAACAACCAAAAAAAAAAAGGAAGCCCATTGAATACCCATCCAATTAATTCTTCCAACTGATCCTCATTAAACACCATTCCTGACATTTGACAGAGTGGTTTAGATTAGAGCAGTGAAAAATCCCCTTGAAAAGGCAGACTGACATTTTGCAGAGGAGTGTTTTCATAGTAATACTAATGGCTTCAAACCCCCAGCTTATAACCTAACATGAAAAAAAAAAAAAAAAAACCACCAAAACCAAAAAAACCCCAAAACCCAAAACAATCCATTTGGCTCGGCAAAGGGGTAAGGAGCAGCCAGGCAGGCTGGCAGGGAAATTCCTGGTGACCAAAGTCCTGGCTGTAGTGAATTCAGACAACCCATGGCATTGACTCTCCATGTGCAGGGCCCTCAAAAGGCAGCATTTAATAAGATACAGAAGCTGGGGTTTTTTGGCTGAGCTGAATATGAAATCGCCATGGCAACCTTTCTTCCAAGGTGATCTGAGTCAGGTAGCAACAGCAGGGATGAGTTAAAGGTCATCTCTGCAGAGGAAGATGGGCACTGATAAAGCACTTTAACAAGTCCCAGGGGAGGTGGCATTTAAAAGCCACTCAAAGGGCTCAGCCAGATCCACGAGGGGAGAGAAATCCAAGAGCAGCAGTGATTGGAAAGCTCCTGGCTGAGCAGGCAGCTGCATCAGCAGCGCTCAGAGGGCACTCCCAGGAGGGCCCTGGACCCATGAGGTGTCCAGCCTCAGGTGCCCAGGACCTGGAGAAGGCCTTGGTGGGCTTGTTTAGCAGCTGGGTAGGATCTGGGCAAAACCTTTGCAAGAAAAGCTCCTGTTCTGGAGTGAAAGCAGCAACTCCGTGTAAAGGATGAGACCTCACCCCCCAGCAGAGAAATAATAATTTCAAAAATCGTCTAAGGCTAATTGCAAACTGATTTTCACCGGGACTTAAGCTTCCAAAATGCCTGAGGGCCTTTGAGAAATATCCTCTCCCACCTCAGAGGAAGGGCTCAGTGTGACTTGTGACAATGAGCCAATGCTGTTATCCTCACTCCACAGAGAGGGAAAACAGAGGCATGGAGGAGGGTGCTGTCATCTCCACAGCCAAATCCAGGCATTTAAAAATGCAGCTTGGAGTCCAGTGATAGCAGCTGCTCTGTAGTTTGGCCAAGTGCTGGCACACGACATTTTGGGCATTACAGGCTTGGGGTGGCTTGGTTTGAGTGACCCAACACAGATCAGGCAGCAAGGGAATGCTTTTGGAGTAATATCTGTGGGAATCTTCCTGTATGCCATCTATTTTTCATTTTACTGTGGGGTTTTTTTTCTGGTTCTCAGGGTCTCTTTTCAAGTTTTCCCCCTGTAACCCTGAAGGCTATAAACTCACAGCTTTCGTTGCATTAATGAAAGCCGAGCATCCCAAATAATCTCAGGTTCAAGAGCTGTGACTTCAAAAACCCCCACAGATAGCATGCCCTGTGGGAAAAAAAGAGAGAAAAAAAAAAGGTAAAAAAAGTAAAAAAAAGTAGTTGAAGCTCACAGCACCCTTTCCCTTATTCTTTTACCTGGAGCTCACATCCCACTCTCACCCAGAGCTTAGTTTCATCTCCTGCAAGGCTGCAGCTCCTGGGTCAGGACTTTCACTGTTTGAAGCCAGGGGCTAAGGCTGATGGCTGGGAGAGAAACCAAAGGTTCAGGAGATCTTAAGAGCTTGTTCTTGCTGCTGTGCTGGTGGGAGCCTGACAGACAGAGCTTCCCACGCAGTTTTAAGCAAGACCCAAGTGGGAACTTCTGCCCCACCCTGCCCTGTGGTCTCTAAGCTGGATGCTCACATTGCAAACTCTGCTGCACTGGATCTGCCCAAATCAACTTGCAGGAAAAATGCCTCTCTAGCTTTGTTTTGGAAGGAGAAGGTGAGGACAAGGTGGATCTGAAGTGAAGCCCAAAGAAAGGGCACAGTGGGACCATGGTCTGCAGAACACGTGGGGGCTCCAGCCCTGTCCAGATGCCAGGAGTTTGTTGGCTCCTGTTGAAATTTCTGCTTCTCTGACCAAAGCCACATGCTCACTGCTGGCCCCAGCCTTCCTGGCTGCCAACCCATCTGAACACAGAGTTACACAAGTGCTTTGTGCCCTTCCTCTGCTCTGAAATGGGGACAGAATGAACCATTCTGCTCTGCTCTCAAGGAGGGTCAGCCTGCACCTTGCTCAGCCTTTGGAGTTGCCATGCACTTGTCATCAGAGCTGCTCTAATTTGAACTAATGACTGGGGAGCTCAGTGCTGATCACAGGGCACTGCCAGGCTCTGGCTGCCAGCACACAAAAATCCAACTGCCCCCGCAAAGCCTGCTAGGATAACAGCTCACAGCAGTGCCAAAATGGACTTCAGCCGTTTATTTTGACAGCTGTAGTTTTAATTATTCATGGTTAGGTTTTACAGTGTGCTGGTAAAAGGACCGTGAGGCATTTCATAAAGAAGACAAAACAAAAAAAAAAAATTAAAAAAAATAAAAAAGTGCCTTTTAGACCTTGTCTCAAGGCTGTGATAAACCAGGAGGGAGAAATGGGGAAAGGCTGTGCCAAAGAAAGGATTAAGACTGGGAATCTTCCACAGGCCACAAGGAAGAGCTATTTCTCTGTGGACACCTCAGTAATTACCATAAATTGAGTGAGTGGGCAGTGCAAAACTTTGAGACAGGGCACAAATTTGCATTTTTTTAGAGCACAGACTTGTTGCAGGAGGCAGGGGACCTCATACAAGCAGGAAAATCCATGTGTCCCATCCTTTTAACAATTTCATCCCATCCATCAGGCAGAAGAGCATTTCCACTGCAGCATCTCAGCATTTGCCCTTTTGGGGAATGGAGACAAAAGGGACACATTTCAAAGATGAGAAAGTGACACAAATACACATAAGGCAGGGGGAATTTGGAATGGCCAAAAAGGTTCCAGCCTGTCCAACATCCACCCACAGGTAGAAGAAAAGCCCCACTGGCATCAGAGCTTGGATCAAACATACCCTGGGTTCTCCTCTCCTGCTCTGTGGGGCTGTGGGCTCCACAAGACATCTCACAGGTTGGATAAACATGCCTGAAATCTGCAGCTTGGGTCATCTTGATTTTTTTTCCCCAGTCAAGAACATCTGCAAAAAATCATATCATTCCCATAGAAAACTCCAGGCTTGCAGAACTGAAAATTTCATCAGAGGTATATTTAATGGGAATTATTTCCCTAGTGGTGCTGGGCAGCCCTTAAAATGTGTGAACTTGAGGATATAATTTAGTATCTGCTGCAGCTCTTGATTTTCCAAAGGGAGAGAGAAACAGTAGCCCACCTTGTTAAAGCTCTTGGAGACAGATTGTCGAACATTAAATAAAAGCTCCCTGTTACCATTGAACAAGGGAGTATTTGAGGTCCTGCTGCTCTCCTGTGAGGCTGAATTTGCACCAAAACTGGTGCTTGATGGATGTGAGCCTGTGGCAGAGGCTGTCCCAGAGATCTGCAATCACCACTTCAAGTGCTGGTCTGAGGGGACCCATCACTTCAGAGGTGATTTTAAAGGGGAGCATGAAATGAGCTGAGACTTTATACCTGCACATCAAGAGGAGATAGATGTAAAAAATAAATGGGTTTCTCAGGCAGGGGGTCAGGCTAATCACCTGCAGGTTCTGTTTGCTTGGGTGTGTTCCTGACACGGACTCGATTTTCACCCATGTTAAAATAAAAGCAAGTTAGGACACCTGGAACTTTGGGATGGGGCTCAGGGAAGCCCTTGCTCTGGGTTTTCTGCCATGGTTCTCCTCACATGAGGAGCAGGACATGGTAAGAGCCGAAATGAGGGATGTGGGACTCCAGGGGCTCTCCAAAATGCAGTTTATTCCATCCAATACATTGCAGCAGTCCAGGGTTGTGGGTGACAGAGCCTGTGCCCACAGCTGTCAGCTCCAGCTGCAGGCAGGCCTGGACACCCTTTGGTTTTGGTTACAGTGCATTATAGACTTTTCTTTGCTGAGCATCTTAATACAGTAGAACCAATCTATACCTTAACTATTACCTATTGACTATCATAACTACTATAATTACCATATTCATGTTACTGTTCTCCAATCACTAAAAGTTAGTACATTACAGTTTAAGCTAGAAGATGTTTTTCAGTTTTCTTGCAGTGGAAAATTCTGAGACCTTTTTTCTACTTGCAACTTTGCTGCCTTGTTTGCCTGTGCTATCTTCCTGCTTGGTAAAAACATCTTCTTGTTTGGGGTGGGTTTATCCTTTGCTCTAAGTCATAAAAACCCCTTCTAACTAACAGACCCTTTGCCTCCTTGGTTAGACAGCGAAACTGGCTCAGCAATTCTTTTCTTCTATATCAAAACTTGCTTCCATCTCTATTCCTCCATCAGACTCTACATTCAAAAATCTTTCTGCCAAGCACACAAACCTGTGAGAGACATTCTTGCCAAACTTTCATCCTTCCCAACAGGACGTGGCTGTGCCATCCCCCCACTGAAGGAGCTCCACGAGCTGGTTCAGCCATCCCTGACCAATGAGTGCTCATCTCTGCTGCCCTCCACCTCCATGGCCCTCTCCATCAGCCTCAAGTCCCACCAGGTCGTTTCCATGGTCATATCAAATGGATACAGATGACTGCAGAATATGCAGGGCAGAAGAGACTCAGCTCAGCTCTCAGCAGAGCGTTCTGCAAAGAGGATTAGCAGCTGTGGGGGATGATTATTATCATTAATGATGTCAGAAAGGAGGCAAGCAGAGAATTCAGTCTTTAGTATTTTGACAGAAGCCACGGGGTCTGGATTTGCAGTCAAATTCTGCAAAATGTTCCGCACCAAAGGCTTAAAAAACAAGTTAAATGTTTATTATGCTAATAATTCTTCAGTTAACATCAAGCTAGGTGAGCAGGGGATCTAACACTTGATCCCCTGCTAAGGTTTTGGCCATTGCAAATGCTGAAAAGCCCCTGTGAGACTACACAGGATGCACAGAGGCAGCAGCTCAGGAAGGGCTGCTGATTGCCCAAATCTGCCAGCACACACTGTTTGTGCCCTGGCTCCTGACCTCCACACACACAGCCTGAAATCCAGCATGCTCCTGCTCTCCAGCATCAAACACAGCCCAGGAGGATGCATTTGCAGCAGGCAGGATAGCCCTGGCTCTCGTGTGATGCCCTTACAATGTGAGCACACCTCTTCAGAAGGCTGTGATCCTCCTCTGAGCCTCACATGCCTTCAAAGAGGGATTTTTTTTCTGCAGCTCCAGCTCCTGAGTCTGAGTCCGTGCTCATTTTTCACTTCCAAACCCCAAACCAGAAGACCTTGCAGGTGACAGGGTGTGCAGAGAAGTGTGTAAATAGCTGCCCACTGAGATGATCGAGTTAATTAGGAGACAGCATAATATAAAACACAATAAAGGACTAATGAATGAACAAACAAGCCTCATTTGGGATCTTTTCAAACCCTTTCAGGCTTTGACTATTGGATGCTTGAGAGCCTGAGGAGAGGCAGCACCAGCACTGATTGTAGAATCCCAGAATCACAGGATGGGTTGGGTTGGGAAGGACCTTAAAGATCATCTCATTCCAACCCCCTGCCATGGGCAGAGACACCTTCCCCTACTCCAGGTTGCTCAGAGCCCCATCCAACCTGCCCTGGACAACCCTGTGCCAGGGCCTCAGCAGCCTCACAATAAAGAATTTGTTCCTAATATCTAATCTATAGTTCTCCTCCTAAAGTTTAAAACTGTTCTCTCTTGTCCTATCACTATCTGCTTCTGTAAAAGTCTTGCTCTGTTTTGGAAGCCCCTGTTAGGTATGGAAGGTCACAATGAGGTCTCCACAGAGCCTTCTCTTCTCCAAGCTGAACAACCCCAGCTCTCCCAGCCTGTATTTGTAGGAGAGTTGCTCCAACCCTCAGATCATCTTTGTGCACCCAAAAACGTCCTGCCTTGGTTGCCACTGGCAGCACTCCTGCTGTTCTCTTCACTGGAGGCAAGTTGTTCATCCAGGTTTCTTCTTTCTTCACACAGGTGAGGGAAAACAAACCTGTCAGGTGCTTTTTGTGCATAAGGGAATTCTTTGTGTGCTTCACCTGTCTTTTACAAAAGTGCCGCTTTCACTGATCCTTTCAGACCTCGTCACCATCCATCACATCACCCAGGACACCCAGGAAATGTGAGTCATACTGACTGGATCTTGTGCACAGAGAGCAAGGAAAATGCCTGGTACTTCCTCTAAGTTTGGGAGGATATTTAAAATGGCCCTAGATTATTATTAGCAATTCCTTCCACAAGCTAAAGATGAAAGACAAAAGAATCTGAAGGAGGAGGAATGGCATGAGAAAAGAGAGAAAGAAGAAGCAGCAGCATCCTTGTATGCTCTGGAGACAAGGAATGGGAAAAAACCCCATCATTGCTGGTGCCTACATGCCCTGGGGAAGGCTTGTGATAGCTCACAGCAGCCACCAGGTCACCTAGCTGTGCTTGGGGGCCTTTCAGTGGCACAAAAACATCTGAAAGGGCAATGATGCTCACCCTGGGAATGCCTCCAAATCCTGGACAGCCTGACATCAAGGACACAGCACAGCTTGAACAGCTGGGGGAACAGAAATAGCCCAAATTCTCTCCTGAACTGTTTATTTCAAGACTGAGGTGCTTTGCACAAATCACTATCGATGCTCCTCTTCTCTTCCTGCCTCCCACAGCAGCTTCCTGAGGCTGCCCAGGGAGAGCCATGGCTGGCACTGGTTCCAGGCTGGTTTTGGCTGATGGAAAACAGGGCAGGCTTGGTTCGAGCCCAGCACACTTGGTGCAGCACTGATTCCAAAGCTGAGGGGCTGGCTCGGACCAGTGCAGCCTCCCAGAGCCTCCCCAGAGCCACACAGCCCTGCTGCCCTTCCACCATGCCCTGTGCATGTCTGCATCCCCTGCTGCCCTTTCCCAGCCCTTCCACCATGCCCTGTGCATGTCTGCATCCCCTGCTGCCCTTCCACCATGCCCTGTGCATGCCTGCATCCCCTGCTGCCCTTCCACCATGCCCTGTGCATGCCTGCATCCCCTGCTGCCCTTCCACCATGCCCTGTGCATGTCTGCATCCCCCTGCTGCCCTTCCCCAGCTCTTCCATCACACCCTGTGCACGTTTGCATCCCATATTTCATGCACAAATGTAGGTCATTGCTAAGACCATGTCTCAGCACACTGTGGAATCTCAGCTTTTCTCACCTCCCATGGCCCCAGGCTGCTGCCACACTGAGCTCTTCCTTCTCAGAGCCCCTGCTCCCCAGCCAGGGCCAGGAAATCTGCTGGCAGCAGCAATGGCAGATGCCCTGTGACAGGGTGAAAAGAGGGTGAGGTGTGACAAACTCCAGCCTCTCACCTGAATATCTTCAGTGCAACCACCCATCCACCACCCCCACTGCCACGGAGACGCCTCCCAGGTGTGCCTCCCCTCTGTGCACTGGGGTGAAGGGAAAATCAGTTTGTTTTGCACACACAAGGCACTGAATTCTTGCAAGCAGGGGGGGAAGCTCCACCTTTGTGTTGGTGGCAGCAGGAGCAGGGTCCGTCCTTCTGGCTTTTTACCGCTGGGTGGGCAAAGTCAAAGAACCAAAACAACATGTCCATGTACTGAGAACAAAATAAGAATAAGGGCTGGCTGGCTGGGAGCTGGCAGCACAGGAAATCCACCTTTGTGCCATCTCAGCAGAGGCACAGCTGACCCAGCTGCATCTCTGGCAGGAACCCTTCCTCCCTCCCGCACTCGTGGTCAGTATGTGCTGCACCAAAGGCCAATGCAGGCTGAGTGACACCAAGCTGTGACATCCTCTGTGTGCTTGGAGGTGCCACAGCACATCTCCAGGGACCCCAGTGATGAGAGCCAGCCAGTGGAGTGTGATGGGGAGAGAGCTGGAGCCATTGAGCCAGATGATTCAATGTGTTGGCCGTGTTACACACGGGGCTGAGCTGACCTCCTCAACAGCAGCAATTCCAGATTCTTCCCCCAGTGCTTCAAGCCAGGCTGTTTCCCCTGCACCTTCTGCCTCCATCCCAGCAAGGCTTCTAAGCCAGCAGAGTTATTACTGTTAAATAAAAGTAGCTCCAAACAAGGCTCCTGGTGTCTGACCTAGCAGTTCATGGTTTTTTGGAGGGTCACAGACGTGGTGTACAAAAGCTCAGTGCAGCACTGACACCACTGCCTAACCCCACACCTGCTGAACACTCCATATTTGTGAGCTCCATGAACATTTTCTCTGTTTGCACACATCTTTATTAGCCCTTAATAGGCTGAAATAAAGCATTTTCAGGTCCTGCACAAAAACAAAATGCCAATGGAAGCCTAAAATTACACATTCCTCAAGTCCTTCCTCAGATTTCACCTTTTTAGACAGCACATCAAAACAGGAACATAATGGAGCTGCTATTACTGCTAATGCTTTTCCCATTATTCGAGGTGCAGGGAACAATTAGGTGGCATTAATGAAATGTTGCTACACTCAGATCTGCCAAGCTGCAGCTCCATTCACCTTCTCCCTTCCCCTTCTGCTCTTCCCCAGCTGCTCCCCATCAGAGGGCGAGGCACAGCCAGCTTGCCCTGCTTCCTCTGAAAATCCCATCAAAGAGAACTCCAAAGGCTCTGAGTTCCTTTCAGAAAAACCAAACGAAGCGAGGAAGCATCGCCTTTCCGAGGCTTCTGCCCCAGAGCAGCAGCAGCAGCAGCAGCACCTTGATGCCTGCAGCCCAGGGCAGATTGCACAGCAGCTGCCCTGGCAGGGGCAGCCCCACCCCGTGCCCGGCTGCCTGCTCTGCTGGTGAAGAGCCTGGCAGGTCTCCTCAGTTCTCCTTCCCAGCTTTTATGAGCCAGACTCATCAATCACCTCTCCCTTACCAGGAGAGACCTCAGTGCACACTCCCTGCTCGCCAGCTTTGGAGTGAGAAGAGGCAGATGGGGCTCCCAGGCTTTTGACCTGCGCCTGTGGGAGCTTTAGGTTCTGCAGCCCTGTGTGCACGGTGGTGATGCCCCAGCTGACTTGTGAAGTCCTGGTGAAGGGCTGGAGCTCTGAGAGGTCTTTCCTGTGGCTCGGGATGCCCAGGCTGGCACGGGCTGCAAGCCCAGCCTGATGGAAAGCCAGCCAGCCAGCCATGCAGTGATTCCAAGGGCAGCCACAGAGTTAAACAGCTGAATAACCCTGCCCTGGCACTGGGGAAGGGAGTGTCACTCACTTTATGGCTGGAAGGAGCCAGGAGAAAACATCTTGGAGGGGTAAGAAAAGCTCACAGCACCACTGAAGCTGTTGGAGGATTTTGTATTGTGAAGTTCTGCATGCAGGAGCTCCAAAAATGGCATTTCCCCAGAAGCACAGCCATGGTGCCACAGGCCAAGCACTGGGGCAACCAGTGCTTGCATCCTTGCACTTAAAGGGATGTGATTTGGTGAATCTGAATAAGAAACTTTCGGCCCAATTTCTACACAAGATGCCAGCTCTGTTTGGATCTTCACCAGACTTCCTCCTCCACCTGGGCCTCATGGAAAGGGATGGGGTGAGAGCAGCAGCTTTAGAGAGGACAGAACTTGGCAGGTGTTTGGTTGCTTGATGAGACTGAAGAAAAGAAGGGTCAGGGCCAGAAAATGATAAAGGGCACGTGAAGTGGAGCAATCACTGCACGTGGTACAAGGTGGTTGGGAAGTGTTTTGTTAGCTACAGGCCCATGGAGATCAGCAGAGCTCCACACCTGACCAGAGAGATCTCCAGAGGCCTCCTCGAGACAGGTAAGGTAGGAAAAGTAGCTCAGAGGATTTGTTCTGAGCACACAGAGGTGTTTTGGTTTAAAGTGAAATAATGCTGGTGTCAGAAGCTACATTTGTACATCTGCTTGTTTGCTCCTGGCACCCCTCTCCAAGTGGTTTGATAATGCTCAGGGTGGAGAGGGGATGCCTGAGACATCCAGATTTGAGCCTGGAAAAGGGTGAGGGATCTGTGACTTCCTTCCAGCAGCAGTGAGGTGATTGGTCACCTGTACCTGATCTTCAGGCATGAACCCACCCAGGTGGACATCAGGACTCTTCAAAATCCTGACGCTTAAAATGCCTGGAGCTGGCCAAGGGTAGTAATGCCAGCTTGGGGAGTGAGCACTGGGTGTATTGAGCCTGTGCTTTCACAAGACTGAGGGGTTGTGCTGTGTTCTTGTGGGTTTAGAGCAAACAGAGCAGGGATTGATACATCTGGAGTGCTGTGTTCTGCATTTGACACCGAGCGTGCACCTCGTGTGCGTGGGTACTCATCCTCCAAACAGGCTCCTGCCTCTTTGCTCTCACACTAATGAGATATTCTCACTCATTTCTTTGTTATGCCAGCTCTAATTTCCAGCTCTTTGACACAGCAACCATTTTTCTCTAAAAGGCTGAGATCACATGGCAGGATTATAAATTTACTCCTGAAATGCACCATTAATAAATAATAAAGTGTTTATAAATATGCAAAATAGATTATTAGTCAATTCTATAAAATCTTGGCTACAGGAGCATAAAAGTGTGCCCTGCAGCTTGTATATCTATTATAAAAAAAAAAGAGGAAGAACTAAAAAGAAATTCAGATTCCCTTTTTAACTTCCAAGCAGTAAACGCTGAATAACTTATTTCTGATAATGATTATGTTAAAAGCAAATCATTTGTTTCCTTGAAGAGCAATGAACAATGCACTGCAAATATGTGATTTTAAAAATATTATGTACAAGCAGAGGGACAGAGTATGTCCTCCATTTGAGCAGCTCATTAAATAGAAGCTCCTCATTGAAAGCACCCTGTCTGTGAGCACCCTGAGCAGGACCATTCTTTTATTCAAGCTTAGCAAGCTTCAGGAGTGCTAAGAGCATCTAAATCTGCCCATGGAGTCAGACATGGGAAAGTTCCTGAGGATCTCAGCATTGCTCTGGGTAACCCCTGCCCTTCTAGCAGCACCCATCCTCATCAGGAGGTTGTTGCAGCAATGTTTTGCCTCGTTAGTCCAAAATAAAGAGATTCATTTCTCCTTTGCCACAGCTTTATCCACAAGGGTGTTGTTAATCTGTAACACACAGAGGTTGGAGGTGGGAGTCAGGAAACTGGGAACTTGGTGGCAGAAATACCATGGGAAGCTGGATGGCAAAAGGGGCAGGAGGGGAAGAAGAGCAGGGACCACTGCATTCACTGCTGAGCTCTGAAAGCATTGCTGCACCACCAGCAGGAGGAACTGCTCTGACCCAAAAAAGGTTACACACAGAAAAGGAAACAGGAGAGACATTGCCTAAACAGACTGGTTTGGCTTTTTTCTGTTTACCTGAGAATCATCTCAATGCCACTGGGATCTGTGCTGAGTCCTTATGCAAGGAGATGGAGAGAGCCAGGTAATTTCAGACACTGTCCAAAAGGCAGTACTGAGACAGCTCTGCTGACAGCCAGGCAAAAATGAAGTGGGGAAATGTCAAATGTTCTTGACCTGAGCTTAAACTTTTATGAATTGAGGGCAGAGGGAGAGAAATGTGTCTGTAAAGAAGAGCTTCTCTTCAGATAAATATGTTTGTATCAAGGCACAGGCAGCCTGGAAATCCATGGAGGGGAAACATCGGGGGGAGGCAAAGGATTTGGAAGTGATGCTTCAAGGAATTGATGACAAAGAGTTTATTTTTGCTCATCAGCAGTGCAGTGGCTATTCTGGACTGGCATCAGAGCTGAGGAGAACCAGCTACATCAACACAGGCCCTTTTAACAGACTTATTCCCTGGCAAGAAATGCACATCTGAAACTCACAGCTGAGGATTCACTGGAGGGGAGGTTGGCTTCTGTGATCCCATAGCCCAAGGAAAGTCTCTAAGTCTCTTTCCAGTCTGGATGTAAGAGGGAATTGTGCCACAGTTATTTCACTGGCATTTAGACTTGGCAGAGGAGCCCCCTAGGGATGTTCTGTGCTGCTCAGCACAGGTCAGAGAAGATGTTTAAATTGGTTTATTTGGCTTTTGGAATTGGTAAAGGTCCTGGGCAGGTAACTAGTGCTAGACTGTTGATAAAACAGAATAACAACATGTACATTGAATTAAATTATCTCCAAAGAGCCACTGCAAGAAGCTCAGAGGAGCTTTAAGCAGGTGACGTGTTACTCTTCACAGAAAAGCCTTAAAATAAATTGTCCTGGCTGAGGTGCTGCAGTAGGTCACCTAATCCTTATCCCTCCTCATCCTTCAAACAACAGTCCCCATCTGCACAGGACAGAGCTGAAACCCTGGCCAGGGGAGTCCCTGTCCTTGCTTCACACTCAGACCAGTGGGTTCCCTCCACCACTGGGCACACAGACAACAACCAGGAGAGTGTTCTCAAGCCAGGGCTGGCAGCCTTTGAAGCTGGCAATTAGGATTGGAACACCTTCCAAGATAGAGATTAAAGATGCTGGTGGAAGCTTTGGAGCAGCTGCTCAAGCTCCTCAGGACCTGCCTTCTCCTTCCTTGTCCATCTGCAGCCTAAATGGGTTCTCCCCATGGAATTGGAGGGAGCTGGGCTCCCCTGTGCTGCTGGTCCCCCAGCATGGAGACAAGTGAGGGAACAAGGTGGCTGGAGACACCAGCATGAGGGGACAGAGAAGCCTAGAAACCAGCTTTATGCCTCCTGAGCCATCAAAAACGGCATCTGGATTTTTAACACCCTTTGCTTCTTAGCTTTAAAAGCAATGGCCACGCCTTCCATGCTGCTTTCTTCAGCTGAAGAGTTGTTTTCCATGAATTAGAAGTACTGTTTTGAAATTTATTTGGCTCATCTAGCATGCTGTGAGCAAATGGCCAGGGAAGAAGTGAGCCAGCCTGGAGTGGGTGTCTGTCTGGAACCAGAGCTAGAAGAGTTCCTGGCCTCCTCAAAATCGGTAATTGCCAGCTGATAGGGAGATTAACTGTCCTCAAGGCTTCTGTGCAGCCTAGTTACACACTACTCAGTCTTAAGCAATTAGAGCTGTTCCTGTTTCACACTCTTAATAGAGCTTGTTGTCAGGCATGATTCCAATAATCTCAGTGCTCAGCTCCTGTCTCTGATAGCATTTGCCACACATCACTGACAATTTTGCAGTTATCAGTATCAAGGCATCCAAAGATCACTGACACTGAGACACAAGGAAGACATCATCCCCACACCTTTTCCAGGGTTGTAAATGTGAATTAGCTCTGTGCACTTAACCTCTCACTCCTGCACACAGACTTACCAAGAGGACCAGCAGCTTGTACGAGGGTGGTACCAGCCACCCACGGCAGAGGGGAAGCTGTGCTGTACTTTGGCCCATGCAGAACTCTTCTAGAAACTGCAGAAACATTCCCTTAACAGGATTTATTTAGAAAAAAAATACATTAAGACTTGCCTGAGAAAATCTTTGTTGCAGCTTTGGGCTTTCCCATGTCAAAATTCAGGAAGGGCTAAGCTGAGCCTTGCCCTTTCCTCACACAGCCTCAGCTGCAGTCACCTTCCTCAAACTCAGCTCTTACTTAGGTAATAATTTCCACAGGTCATTTGCTCATCTTCCACTTGAGACCCCTTCAGAAAGGTAAGTACACCAGCATTGCAGCTTCTGCCTTTTGTTCTGTCCCATCCTCACTCCTGCAGCCTGTCCTGCTCAGTCAGAGTTAGGCTAGGGATTACCTTGAGGGGTTTTACACCTTCCTAAACAAACCAGCTTAGCTGCTCAGCAGCTGGCTCAAGGCTGACAGCAGCAGTTTTTTGGGTATTCTGAATTAGATTGAGCTTCACTTTGCTGGCAGGACGTAATTCAAAAAGCAGAGGTGGGACAGCAGCTGCCTCTTGTCTGTAGCACTGAATTACTCTTCAACTGTTCCTGAGGAGATGAAGACATCAAGGCAGAGAAATCATGGCAGAGGAGAGAGGCAGAGCTAATCCATGCACAGGGTGCTGGACCAGTCTGTCCTGTAGCTGCTCCAGAGGCCAGGAGTGTCTGCTCTCTATATCCAGGAGGAAAAAGGTCCCGAGAGCTGCCAAAGTGTGGAACAAGCAGCCTCAGACTGCCCTGATCCTCATCACCAGCACTGCAGCATCTTGCCATGCCCTGAGAGCCACAAGGCAAAACTGCTTCAGAGATGGGCAACTTCATCAAGCAAGTCTGGAGGGGAAGGAAGTCTCCTGAACAGCTGTGGTGTGACCTGGCCACCCCAGGGAGGGGACAGGGCTTGGCCCAGTGGTGCTCAGAGTCTGGGACAACAAGTGTGGATACACTTTGTGGGCTCTGAGGTACCAAGCACCTCATAAAGTCAAAGGCACTCAGATCCCTTCCCTATTGCAGAGGATTTTGCCTTTGGATCCCAGCAGTAAGCCCAGCTTCCTGATGGTTGATGGGGACCTTTTATGATTAAACATATTCCTCCACCATGCTGCTAAAACCAGGTTTCCCCCTTGTCATGCCCTGATTCAGAGTCACAGGACAAAGGGACTTGCAACCCTCTAATAATGGAGCACACAGGAGATCTGACATCCACCTCATTCCAAAAAGCATCAGCCCTTTCCTATTCCTGCCTGAAACATAACACACAGCACAGGGATCTCAAGAACATGTTTAATGATGGCAGTTTCTACTGAAACACATGAAGTCCATTCAAACACAACCAATTTTTCCTTAAAAAGAAGCTTTGGTCACAATGACAAATTCTTTTTAAAAAAACTTCAAAGCAATTGCACAAAACTGAACACATGGTCCTGATACCTCCTCACACACAAACTGCAGCAGCAGAAACTCATCTAACAAGGAAAAAATCTTTAACAAAAACCACAGCCCTCCACCCTGCAGAGATTATACCATGTACATGGAATTAGAGGGAACAGTTATGAACAAAATGTTTGGCTTAATTAGTGTCCATGTGTTCAAGCTTCATTAGTGCCCGTAGACTGTTACAAGTAAGTTTGGTCTTAAGATAAACACCAGGGGATCACAGAGTCAGTGTGCTAAACAAGTGTTTGCAGTCATCTCTGCAGCTTCCAGGGAACAAAAGGGGGGAAAATGCAAATACAAAGCTATCTGTGTACTTAGTTCTGCAGGTAAGCATGGCACACTGACTTCTGGCTTCTCAAGTGTAATCTCTGGTGACAGGGCTGTGGCTGGAGCAAAGCAGCTGCAATTCCGTGCAGGGTTTTCCCTCCACATGCACAAAGAGAAAAGCCTCTGACTCACATACTTGGTTTGCCTCAGCCAGGAGTTGGAGGATTCTGTAAGCAGTAAGAGAGCTACAGACAAGACAGCTGTAATAACATTTCTGTTTTCATTTTCTGTAACAAAAACATATGCCTTTTAAAATGCTCTTGAACAAAGCAGGTTTGACTATGCAACACAAAATAGCAGCAGATACTAAGACACGTTACAGTCACAATCAGATTAAATCTGCAGTGTAAGATACACAGAACATTAAGGTAAAAAACTCATGTAGTGGTTAATGGCTATTTCTTCTCTGATGAACTCCTAGAACTACCTGAACCAAACAGTTAAAATTATTAAAACTATGTTTTAAACTGATTTCTACAATTAAAAAAATATTCATATATATACTATTAGATGAGTCACGTCAAGTGCTCTTAAAATCTTAACTAAATATAGCTATAGAATATTTAACCAGACACTTTAAATCACATACAGCAAGTTTTGTAGAGGTAAACATTGCCTCACATTTGCAACAGCAACTGAGTATCAGACAAAGCATTTGGATTATTTTCATGACTGTGAGCAACTGGTCAGGTTGACCTTTTATTTCCACCAAGCAGCTGCTGCTTCCCTACAAGCACTTTTTAGCTTATGGCACACAGTTTGGGACTTCCTCAAGGAGCCAGGAAATCCCAGCTGCTGTTGAGCACCTCCATCTTCAACATCTTAAAATACCTGATCCCTGTCCACCATTGAGATTTGGCCATGTTGTGAAAACAGTGGGATATTTTTGGTTTTTTAAGCTACAAGCAAGGGGAGCAGAGGGCCTTTGCCAGCCTAACTCAGCAAGTAACCTGAAGCTGCTGGAAAAACTGATTTCAAGAACCGACTTGCTCAGAAGGCAGAAGTGCCCTTCATGCTTATTTTCTTCTCATCTCTGTCCTACATAATTTGGTCTTGCCTTTCTTTTGTGCAAAGAGATGGTTTCATTCCCTGTCTCCACTCTGAGAGTGCCTGATGCTCAGCTTAATGAGTGTGGCAGGAGAGTGGGCATGAACATGTTGCCATGGTGCCTGCACAGACAGGGCAGCCAGCTCATCCCATCCCCTCCTTCCCCAAATGCCAACAGAAGCTTTTAACCTCCCTCTCTCCTCACAGCATTGCCACTTCTCTGACTTCAAAAGGGCTTGCTCTGCCCACAAAGTTCAATTGCCAGCCTTCATTCTTGCAGCCCTGAATAAACTCAGTATTTCCTTCTGGAGCATCCAGCCTAGAGCCTGAAACCTGCTTTACTGAGGTGAGGAAAGAGCTCCAGACCTCACCTGAACCTGCAGCATCGTTCCACTCTCTGCTCCCTGTGGTTCCTGCCAGCCAGAACAACCTGCCCAGCCCATCCTCACCTCACAGCTGACATGTCAAATATTGCTTGGTAACAGAGGCACAGAATGACTCAAACTATTCCATGAATGAAAATAACAGAGCATTTTATAGTGCCTTGATGACTAATATTAACACAACAGTCTGCTTTGGGATTTTTCCATCCAGGCTGAGTTGGCTGTCTGCAAAGCCTTTGCTGAGTCACAGCTAGGGGAAAGCAAGCTGTGGTATGGCAGCTGCTGGGATGAATGCACAAGGCTGCTGGAAAGGAAGAAAAATTCCCCTTCACCTCTTTTTACTGGCTGAAGGGCCAAGGGGAACCACGCAGAACTGGTGCAGGTCGTGGTATCATGACAAAGCAGTTTGGTTTCTCAACAAGCCTCAAATCTCAATAGGGCTTTAAAAAACAGATAAAAATCCCAAAAGTGGCAGCCTGCTGCAAGGCTGGTGCTTTGCCAGAAACTGCAGTCTCCTTGAGGGATTGCAACTGCAAGGCTGGGAGAGGGTCAAGCAAACAGTGGGACAATCCTAAAACAATTGGAAAATATGCATTCCCCAAGAAAAGCAAGGTTTCAGCCAGCTTAAAAACCCAAAATAGAAGGTGTTAAGGAGTGCAGTAAACAGTAAAATCTGAACTTCATCCGTGGTTACTCTAAAGGAAAACCACAAAGTGAAGAAAGTAACCCAGTTAGGTTTGCCCTTTCTACCGCTGGCCTGGAATGCCTGGATGCCTGTGGTCTCCCAAACCCAACCTTTCCAGATGCTGCAATCCAATTCCCACAGTGTCATCCCACAGCTCTGACCTCTGCAGCACAAAGCACAGCTGGGAACAACAGCTAAAAATTGTCCTTGAGTTAAATGAGCTTTGTCAAGCAGGTAGTAAAGGAAAATTTCCAGTTTGACAGAATAGGATCATTTACATGAAGCTTCCATGAAAAATAAGACATGTTCTCTCTGCAATCCAATCATTCCACATGAGGACTTACTTTGCTTAGAAAAAGGTAATGAATTGTAGACAAGTTACAGTCAGCACAGGACAGTACAAAACACTGGTTTTACTCCCAGTGGAAGGGCAGAAAATTACAAAAATATATCTTCTTTAATCCAAGATTGTTGTAGTTTAGAGCATGCCTGATTCTTCCTATTTCCCTGTGGTCTCACTTACTGAAGTTGATCTGATCAGAGCTCCTTGGGACAATGAGAGTGTCATCGTGAAAACTTAGTGCAATTGTTGTTTAAAAAAAAAATCAGTAGCAAGTCAAGAAAATTTCCTACATGAGTCAACCTCCAACCCCCTCCCACCCAAACCCTACACCAAACATAGTGTGGCATTTCAGCATGGCTTACATTTTTACCAACTTAAGTCCTAGGTCACCTCTGTAAGGCCCAAAAATACTTCTTGATTTTTTTTAAACACATGATCTGTTTAACAATGACTGAAGTTTAACAGTGACTGAAGTGTTGAATTAGGATTTTAGAAAATAAGTCCTTGGGGCAGCTTGTCTTCCTTGTCTTCCTCCTTCTGCAAAACTTATTTAGAGTGTAAGGAGCTGCACCTTGTAATGCTTTGGTGACACTGCAGCCCTCCCAAAGCAAGAGAGCCCAGTTTGCAAAGAGGAACTCTGGTCATTCCAACACAGGAGCTGGGACACCAGGGAACCAAATGGTGCTGTTTGAGTCAGAAGATCCACAGCCTGCTGCACAAACAGCACCTCGAGGAGGTGCAGAGATGAAAGCCTCCCCTTTCTTTCACAGTTATGGGTTCAGCAGGTCCCTTGACAGCAGAGTGACGTCTGGCAGGGCACTGATGCTCCATGGAGCTGCTTTACCTGGAAAGCAGAAGAATTAATACAGCTGGAGATTTGCAATTCAAATTACTCACAGGCAGAGATGAGAACCCACGTGTGAAGTGGAGAAAAAAAAAATCCCAATGGCCACAAAGGAAAAGGCAGCATCATTCACTGGGATTGCCACTGATCCCAGCAGTTTGTGTATCTGGTGGCAGTGATGGGATCTTAGTGCCATGCCAGAGAAGAGATACCAAGGCAAGACAAAAGCAGAGTTAGATGAGGGAAAGGCCAGATGCTGGAAGGTCCTGTGGCCAGTCCCTGTGCAGAGCAGAGAAGGGAATGTGCACATGAAACCACATTCTGCACCTCACAGCTTTTACACACCAGTGCACCCCTTACCCATCAACACACATGGACCATCCTCCTTGGACCTTCCTCCTGACATCCTAACTGCTTCAGGGCTCAAAAAAAATCTTAACAGGAACCTGTTACACTGCAGGAATAAGGCGAGAGCCCTCCCATAGGACTGCAAGAGCAGCAGAACATGGTGTGCTCTGCAACAACTGTCAAATAGCATCAGGAAAGAACTGGCCTTCAAAACCCAGCAAAAATTGCATTTTGACTATCGCTTTTTCTCCCCTGCTGTGGACCTATGGGAAATCCTTGACAGCAGCACCAAAGCTTTGGCAATTTGTTGTATTTATAGTGAGCTGCTGCCTGTGTTGGTGATTTGCACCCCCTTCAGATGAGGATAAATGATACCCCTCCATTTACACACAACTTATCATTGCTGCCTGCTAGGGAAAAAAAAAAATAAGCTGCTATAAACCCCAGTACAATTCACCTGGCATCATCCAGAATTGCCTGCAGCTTTCACTGGAAAAAAATCCATTAGAGCTGCTCCCTTGAGAGTGAACACCTCACAGTAACAAACGGAACAATCCCATGCTCCATTCAGAGCTGCACACACAGCCAGGATCTGGAAAGGATGTAGTCCTAGAGAAGGCACCAGGAGTGTAACCCATATTTTACAGAGACTCCCAAGACTTGGGTACATCAAAGGCTGAGCCCTGCAACTGTGCTGAAGATGTTTCTCTACAGTTCAAGGCTATCAGTGCCTGGAAAAGGGATGAATCCAGGATCCAGCCCTTACACCACCCCTTGTGGTGTATCTTTCCTCTAAAACATCCTGCAAGCTCTCAAAAGCCCTTTAGACCCACAATGGTAGAATAAATATTCCTGTCCTCTTCCCTCAGCCTGCCACTTCTCCTTACACATAAATCCTTCTCCTTTCAAGAGCACTTTGGAAGATGCATTCCTAAACCACTTCTGTGTTCTGCCAGTGCTGCTGCTGCTGTTAGAGGAAAAATGACAATCCACAAGGAAAATAAACTGAGGAATTTTACTCAGCCGACAGGAAGGACAGAGGCTTCAATCTGCCCCAAGAAAAACTTTCTATCAGTATTTATTTAGGAGCCTGACACCAGGACTGGCATTTAAATTCCAGGTTCTTTCCCCAGCTCTGGGCTGTCACATGGCACATGTGGCCCTGGACAGTTGTGAAATTCCCCCAGCTGGGCCCAGCAAGCGAAGCAGGAGCAGAACTCAGGAGCAGAACTCGCTGCCTCCAACAGCTGCAAATCAGCAGGGAGAGGAGCCACTGCTGATATCCCAGATTACTGAAGTGCTTTCAAAGCCTTTCATGTGCAAGGCACCACGGAATTTATTCAGAACCTGTTTTCAGTTTCCTATTGAAGCTGACAAGAAATCCCCCAATGAGCCTCGCTAGAGTTAATAAGCTTAACAAGCTAACAATTTTATTTACCTTTTCAGAAACTGGTTCTTTTTGCAGCTGTTTTAATCTCTTTCCTCTTATTACACAAAATAAGCAGAGTGCTCTGTGGTGGGGGATGGACACCAGTTTGTTGGGGATGTTTGCCTGTAACCTACTTTACTTCCCTGCTCTCTACTCAAGTATCCCTGAGTGCCAAATGCCTGATGAATAGATGGCTTAGCTCCATCCCAGAGATCACAGAACCCGGGCAAATTCCCCCTGCCCTCCTGAAAGAAAGAGCTAAAGGAGCAAAGAGGAGAGGGAAATCTTCCAATCAAAATCTATTTGTAGGATGAGAAAAAGCACATATGGAGAGTGGGATCTAGCTTTCCACTAACTCATTTTTGAAGATGTGCAGCAAATCCCATCATAAAACTTGAAAAACTACCTGACATCTGGGAAATGATGACCAATATAGTTCATATGATCCAGGAATCAACTGGACAAGAATACTTTTTGGCCTTCAGCACAGACTGGATCGATGATCAAGAAGCAAACACTCTTTCCATTGCTCTGTTTGCTTTCCTTGTGTAGCTTTATAGCAATTTCAGAACAATTCCTGAGCTATTTATTCAAATGCCTCTCTCAACAGCAGAGCAAACATATAGAGAAACACACATATTAAAACTGTGGTTTCCACAAAGCTTTTTAAGGAGGTATCAACGTCCAAGTGATCTGGCACTTTTACTCTGTGACAATCTTTGTTTCATACTTTCCACCTCTTTTCACACAGAAATGGTGCCTGCAGGATTAGAGGCCACTGACAGAGCTGCTTCCCTGCTACTGGAATGAGGTTGCAAAGAGGGGATCTGATCCAGCACACATTTGACAGAGGCAGCACTGAGTGGCTTTTGCATCCACAGAAAGGGCTCTGTTTGGGTAAGATTTTGAAGTGGTCTCATTAGTCTCCCTTACTGGAGAAAGGTGGTTATTTCTTGTTGCTCCACTGCCCAGGGGAAGCCGGGGGGGGGGGAACTACTGGGAAGCCTAAAACTTTAAAGCCTCCTGGAAAAAAAATGGAAAAAAATAGCAACGACCTTCATCCAACAGCCCAATTTACACTGTCTGCTGTTCTTTGATGCCTCGTGTAAGACTGGAAACGAATCTGCACAAGGACAGAGCATTAAAGGAAAGAAAATTAACTGCACGAGAACCAATTGGAGAGGTAAATGTCGCTTCTCCCCTGTTGCTGCTCCATACCAACCGCCTTTTAATTAGAGAGCTGTTTGCATTACATGGGGAGAGAGCTCAGAATCTCAATTACTCCCCCAAAGTGCCCCCCCCACTCCATGCAAGTGCCAGCATGGATCTTTCAGCAATGGGAGGGGATCTCAAATAAATCAGCTCAGGGCCTCCCACACTATGAATACCAGCTTGGGGGGCAGGGGAGGACTGAGGCAGAGATACCAAGAGAAGACCTGTTAGAAGTTAGAATCCCTGCGGGCAAGTCTGAGCTGTTCTTTCTGCAGCTCTATCCCTCTCTTCCCATCTGAACACAAGCACCTATGAAAAAAGACCTGAATAGTTCAATGGTCAATCTCAGCAACTCAAATTTGCCAAGGAGTCTCTTTACTGGTGACAGGATTTGTGAACTGTGTGGGATATACTCTCCAAGCTGCACAAAGGAACCAGAGAGCTTGACACCTTCCACAGCAAATGTATCCTCAAAGAAGCTTTCCCAAAACCAGCACTGCTAAGGGGCTGTCTGTAAGATGATCTTCCCCTCCAAAATGAGCAGCTCTGTTTAAGCTAAACAAAAGTATGCCTGAAACAGCAAGGACTGCAGAAAATGTGCAATCTAATAGCTGTTGCACTGTGGCAGAAAGGAGGAATTCCCACAGCTGAAAAGAGGACTGGCTGGCCAAAAACAGGGACCCAGGATGAGCTGCTACCTTCAGTGACAGCAGCAGAGCTCCTACTCCAGGGAAGCAACATCAGATAACACAAACACAGCTCTCAAGAGACAAATGGTCTCCAGCAATCTCTCTTTGTTCATCCACTATTTCACTTTTAAACATCTTGTCCTGAAGCACTGCCATGATTGAGATTATTCTGTTCTCTCTTTGGGGAAAAAACCATCAGATCCCATTTCCAAAAGTTCACAGAGAAAGTATGGAGTTAAAAGGAAAAGGGTGGGACATGGGAGCTGTTTAAACAGTCATGGCAACTCAGATCTCTGCACTCTGGGTTTAACAAAGCTTCATCCCAAAGTACAAACTGCACAAGCCGAAATTATTAGAGTAAACCCAGGGCAGCTACAGGGAATGGCAAAAGTCAGGTAAGGACTGATAGGAGTCTTCTAAATCAAGAACTAATTGTTTACACTAAGGCTTGACTCACACCCTTCATTGTTTCATGGCTCTCAACTATTTCCTGATTTTTAGAGAGAACTAATGCAGTGATCTGGGAAACAAGCAGTGGAGCATATGGTGGGGTGTGGTTCAGATGTTGGCACACATGTGCTCAGAGCAGATGCAGTGTTCCCCCTTTTCCAAAGTTAGGAGATGGGCACTGAGTAAAGTCTGTAAAATCACCAGTTAGAAGTTGTCAAGATCTGCATTTTTATAACTAGGAGAGCTTATTTCAGCCAAAGTAGGACAGATTTTAGAGTAGGCCTTATTTGGATGAGAACACAACTTGAATAGTGTGGATGGCTTGATGCAAACAAAAATAAAAGATGCAGATACC
The DNA here is from genome assembly GCF_012460135.2 of Molothrus ater. Taxonomy (NCBI): domain Eukaryota; kingdom Metazoa; phylum Chordata; class Aves; order Passeriformes; family Icteridae; genus Molothrus; species Molothrus ater. The sequence continues at coordinate 14,503,323 of NC_050490.2, forward strand.
CTGATGCCATAAATCAAGAAGCAGCATCTTTATGTGCTGAGTTGTTGCCATAAATCTTCAGGCCCAGAATAGGCAGCAGAACTTTGGGGTTGTCACACCACTTCCATCTCAAAAAGACAAACATATTTAAGGAAAGTTTGTTGCTAAGGGGTAACTGCTAACAGCATCAGTGAGGGCCCACAGTCCTCTGTGTCACAGACCAACACAGGAGCACTCTGGTACAAATCTTGTGGAGATTCATTCTGATTTCCCTCTCAGGCTCACAGCCTGGGAAAGAAGCCCTGGATGCACGACCCTTGATCCACAGCCCTCCATCCAGTGTGAGCACACAGGAACGACTGCCAGCAGCTGCCCGAGAGGGGAAGTTCAGTCTGTCAAACCCTGTCAGCTATCTGGGACACGTGTACCCCGTTGTGCTGCTCTGCAGGGGAAAGAGGAGTGCAGACAGCCTGGGGCAGGGACAGGGTTATTGCAGGAGCAGGGGAGGACAGAGCTGTGTGCGCTGGGAATAGGCCGAGGAGTGTAAAGGAAAGGGATAATGCTTGGGCAAAGAGGGAGACTGTGACTGCCTCATCCCTGCCAAGTTAGCCCAGCAGAGAAATAAAAGAGCTGTTTTCGCTAACAAGTTCTCAGTGAGCAAGTCTAATTGGATGGATGGCAGCAGTACCTGTATTTCACATCAAACACTGTTGAGTCTTCGTCCTCATCATCTTCTTCGTTCAGAGGAGCCATTTCCACCCTCTCGGCCGGGGTGGTGATTATGTCGTACTTCCTGGTCTTCTTAATCCTCTTGCCAGACCTGAAACAGAGGTGGGAAACACTCTGTATAAAATGCTTTTATACAGCATTCCTTGGAGAGGCTGAAGCTGCTCTCAGCAGCTCTGACCCTGCTGGATTCAGACCCCCTGACAGGAAGGTTGCAGAACCAGCCTCTGTCTCCTCCTGCTGCCTTCCCAAGGCCACTCTTGGTGCCTGTGTGTGGAGCAGTTCCTCGCCAGCTGCAATCCAGGTCAGTGTCAGCCTTTCCACTGCTGACAAACCAGAGATGCTCTGGCACCCACGGCAGGCACACGAATGCTGCAGCCACCACGTGCTCCTGCTGCCACACTCAGTAAGTGAGACATGGGCTTAATCAGCTGAAGCAGCCACAGGTTTAGTGAACATGTTCAGATGAGAAAGCACAGGTTAAGCCCTGCTGAGCCATGGGAATGTTCTAGGCAGGATTAGGAGCAAGGAGGTGATGCTGTCTGGGTACGAAATTGCCTGCTTTCCTTGCAGTCAGGCCAAGCTCAGGACTCTCACAGCAACAACCCTGGGTCTCACCTGAAGCAGTTTCAGGCTCCATCTGTGCAGGTGCTATGAAAAATAATCAACCACTGTTCAAAGCTAACTGTACCTACCACCTCTCCTCCCACAGATGCCAGCCTTACCTTCCTTTGTAAATGGACATACTCACACACCTGCACATCCCATGGTTTTGACAGATCCATTTTCTAACACTTACTTTCAATTAATAAACACTTCGTGTGTGGCTTTTCAACTTATTCTCTGCCTCCAGCTTGAATTGTGTGGGTCCTTTTTATTTACTTCACCTACTGTTTTCATGTATACTAGGAAGGTCACACTGCTCATGCATGAATGCATTTTTGTGATTATACATTCAGGAACGTGTTGATGTGTACTCGGCCAGCCTTCAGGGAGAAAAGTGGATGGTTTTGGTTAACAAAATGCAGAACTTTCCCTTACACCTCTTAGCAAACAAAACTGCTACCTGCCAAGCATGACAAGGGAGCTGGTGCAGGCACAAGCAAGCAGCCCAGCAGAGTTTTGGTAATCACAGCTAGTGCTCTGAGCACATCCCAATTGCACTTTCACCATCAAGAAGCCTTGCCCTGGCACATCATGTAAGGTGTGCCAGATTCAAAAGCACAGCTTTTGCCTCGAGAAGTCTTTAAAACAGTTACACAGCAACAGGAACTGGGGTATGAGCACTGCAGAGACACTGGGACTCCAGCCCTGAGTGTGCATCTCCACCACAGTGGTCCCTTCGAAGCTTAAAGTTGAGGAAATTTAAAGCAGCGACCAGCTCTGATGTGGAAATCTCAGTACCTCTGCCAAAGCACTGCTTTTGGGCAGTAGTCCAAGGCTGAACAAACAGGTCCCAGCCCTTGGGATGAAGCAGTTTGCATTTCCTCCCTGTTCTAAAGGCTGGGGTTGCATCAGGAGTGAGGAGAAAGTCACCTCCTGGTCTAATCTTTAGAGCTATCTGTGCTGCTGTGTCACGCAGAGCACAGGGTGGTTTGCTCTTTTACTGCTGTTGTTGAAACAAGTGATTTTATATCCAGTACAGGAGGACTCTTACCCCAACCACTTCAAAATCCTTTTGAAACCACTTCTCTGTTACTCTGCTTCCCTGCTAAAAACTAGTAGCAAAGTGATGGAGGGAGGTCTCCTCTTGCAAGTAAAACATTGTTTTTACATGAAATATTTACTCATGCTGGGAAGCCTAAATATAGACCAAGACTAACCTGTCAGAACTAACCAAGCACAGCCTTACCACTTTGCACTCACATACAGGCTACAGAGGGTTTTCCATGGCTTCCATTTAAGATCCTACCCAAGTATCAGGCCCACTTTACAGAGACCCTTCCTCTCTCATTCCTTCCCATCAGAAAATGTAACTTGTTCCCCAGAGTTCATCATAAAACTGTTAATAATGTAGTGCTTGAAGAAATTACTGCAGAACAGATATTTTTAGAAATGGGAAACTAGAATCCTTTTGCCTCCAGCCATTAATTAGTCTATCTGGGCTGCATTTTTAAGAGGACCTGGAGCAGAACTCACTGTACAGTGACCTATTAATCCCCACAACCTCATTTAATGACGGTGCTCATCTAGGATAGGAAGGAAGCTCATTTTGCTGCTGGTTTTTGGCTAAGCTGCTACAACCAGTTGTTTGCCATTGATAAGGCAAAAAGGTCTTTCCCTCTCACCCTTTTCTCAATCTATTCCACCCCAGATTATCTAGGTAATTTGTCATTAATCTGCTTTCCAGAAGTCAGTTTTCTCATTTGCTCATTTGCACAACTCCCCCAGGCTTCATAAATACCAGAATTACCCGAGTTAACTTTGCAGGAAAGCCTTGGGAGTTTCCCTACATGCCTGTCAGGAAACTGTTTCACATTAAAACTCCTGAACCTCAGTGGGATCCCTGTAACCATCAGCAATGACAGCACAAAAAGGAAAAGCACTTTACTCAGCAGGTGGGATGAGGCAGCAGAGCAGCACAGGGCAGGAACTACAGAACACAAATGTTTCATGAACTTTGGAGACCTCCTGGACAGGATCAGGACACATTAGACCTCTTGGGCAAACAGAGTATCTCCCTTTCCAGCCACATTCATTTTGTGGGGTTTTTCTAAAAACGAACAAGAAGCATGCTGGAAGCTGTGGGCAGAGTGTGGCCCTTGCACAATGACAATGCACTCCCCAGGGTAGAAGTGGTTCTGAGTAGTTTAGCACAGAAAACCATCTTCCACTTAAAAAAATGCTGTTGCTTCTGCTGATTCAGCCACCCCCCATAATTAGGAGGGAGTGCTACAGGTCTTGCCCAGAATTATGAGGAAAAAAGAAAATCCAGGCTAACTGGGGGGATATGAACCTTTCACTGCAGACCCAGTGCTGAGGCACCACACCAGGGTCTGCCTGCTCCACCCCATCCACATCCCTCTCCAGACAGCAGGGAATGACACACAGAGAGCAGAACGCTGCCTTTGTGGCTGTACTTTGACCAGAGGCTATTTTGATCAAGCACCAGTCATATGCAGCACTTCATCCTCCTTTCTGAGGCATCATGTGGTGGGGTAAGTGCTCAAATCAACTCACTGGCTCTTTGTATTATTTACGCCTCTAATCTATTTTAGTCCACAACCCTGACATTCAAAGATTATTCTTTTCCTGACCCAGAGAGAGAGAGAGGTCTCTGCATTTTTTACCTCCTGCTAAGAGATGTAGACGGAGGGGACCATCCCCTGGAAAGGAAAAATAAAAAAAAAACAACAAAAACCCCCAAACTCAAAAAAACCCTTATCCCTTCTAAGTAGAGTGCTTACTGGAAGTCTGATTAAGCCAGTCCCTCCTAGAACTGCAGCAATGTTCTATGCAGAATGGAATCAGGACCAGTTTATTTCCTGTTAATGGACTCCCTTAGGAGTTAAAAAAAAAATGGGACTAAAAACCTCAGGAAACTCCAGGCTTCCTACCAGCTGATGAATTAGATCAGCAATATTCCATTCCTGTTGATCTCTCTGGGTATCTCTGCTCTCTGGATGCTGCTGTGTACAACAAAGTTGAAGCACTAAGCCAAGTGCTCATGTGTTTTCTGGAGATGGGACATGTAGTGACAGGCCAAGGAGGAATGGTTTCCAACTAAAAGACAGCAGGTCTAAATTAGATATTAGGAAGAAATTCTTTACTGTGAGGGTGGTGGTGAGCCCTGGCACAGGCTGCCAAGAAAATCTGTGGCTGCCCCAACCCTGGAAGTGTTCAAGGCCAGGTTGGATGGGGCTTGGAGCAACCTGGTCTAGTGGAAAGTGTCCCTGCTCATGCAGGGGGGTTGAAATGAGGCAAACTTTGAGGTCCCTTCCAACCCCAACTGTGATTCCATGATCAATGCTGCTGCCTGCCCATGGCTTTCAACATAGGTCACACATATATATATTTTAAGGTTGGATATTTGGTTGATTTTGGGGTTTTTTTCCTCTCCATTTAATATAATTTGAGTTTTTCTTCCCTGTTGCTGGCAGGAACATAAAGCCTTGTCTTTGCTGGAGGACTGTAACTGGCTATAATACAATTAATTTTAAATCAGTAAAACTCTCTGGGGTTAAGCCTTGGATGGCCTGGAGCAATTGTCCAGCTCATAGAACAAAGGGTCCTGTATCTTATGGTCATATGCTTGAACCTCTCTCCTCAATCTCATTTATACCACTTTTGCTATTAGTGGAAAACTAAGCTTAAAGTGGTATTTGATGAAGAAATCAAAATTGAACAAGAAGAAAAAAAAAACAACACAAGGAGATGCAAAAGAAGCAGATAGTTTTTCTCTAAAAATCTAGATATACAGCAGCCTTTCCAGCCTGGATTCTGTTTGTTCAAGGGCAGGTTAAGACATGATGCAAACACTTACAGAGCAGAGTTTTCTGCAACTAAAACTTTGGGTTGCTCTCAGCTGGCCCATTGGAGCAAAAGTAACTTATCAGATTTCCCTAGAATGCACATGGTCCACCAGCACAGTTGGCCATATCTGAAAAATTCTGTTTCCTGTGAGCTGATCCCAAAAATTGCATTGCAATGGAATGAACTGAGCTGCACCAGGGGAGAGAAACAGGGCAGAACATGGGGGTAAAAAAGGCAAGATCCAAAACTCAGATCAAAGAGTGAGTTTAGGCACACACAATCTGTTGCAGACACTGTGCTTCTCGGTAATGCAAACTACCCAACTATTTGCTTGAGAATAACATGGAATTTGGTTTGTTGTGGAAATGGTTTTGGGTTGGGAGCATGCAGAGCCCACGGGTGTAGGAAAGAAAGCAAACCCAGGACTGAGCTTGCAAAAAAGAATAAATAAATAAATACTATAGCAAATTAGAGCTTGCCACATGCAGACAAATAGCAAAGTCTTGGCTGGCCTTCACAGACCCCAGCAGCCACAGAGAGAAAGGAAATTCAGACCACTTCGGGTGACACCACATTCTGAACCACACAACCATCAGATGAACTCAGAGCATAACATTTCCAAAAGGAATGAAAAGGAATCTCTGAGTGCTGCCTTAAGAACTGAGCTGAAAGCGGGATAAATACATCTACTCCTACTCAAACAAAAAAGGGAAATAATATCAACAGAAAAATATGTAAAAATGAGATGTATATAAAAAATAAAATGTATAAAATATTAATCCGATGCCTGTGACGATCTGATCTGGCCAATCAGTGGTTTATTTTATCTCTACAACTCATATAAAAGTATAATTTACTTCCAGCAATACAGAATAATTTCACAGTGAAATTTTAAGCAAAGACTGGATTTCAGCAAAATCTCTTTAATAGGAATCCATGACTCTTCAGAAAAAAAAAAATCACAATGTTTTTGACTAAGTGTGAACAAAGCTTGTATTCTGATGGAGAAAAGCTTTACATTTATTGAGGGTAAATCCCTTATCTCTTCTGCAACAGAATCTCCACTGATCTGTGTTGTCAGCTACAAGTGTGACGCTGTACAAACATACCTGTTGGTATTCTTGTCTCGTTTGCAACTGGGATAACTGTTTACAAACAAGTGCTCTGTCAGATAAAGAAACATACTCAGAAGCCAATAGCTTCATTTTCCACTTCCCCAGCAGGCTCTACCAAAGATACACATGACATCTCAGAGGGTGTTTAACATATCTTTAATGCTGCATTAACTCTGATCAGCTGTATAATGATGACTCTGGCATGGGAGAATAAATCCATCTTTCCCAAGGTGACTTTAACTTGGACCTGTTTTTGCTGATAATGGTATAGGGAAGGCCTTTAAAGGTTATCAGTTTGCCTTCTTTGGCTACCAATATTCAGCCAGGTCTCCTTGACACAAGATATTGCTTTATACTCAGAAGAAACTATGGCAAAGAAAATAAACTCTCTAAGATCATGCACAACTAGGAGTGGAAACTTAGTGCAGAATGAAAAGCCTTAGTTATAGACTTCCTAATTCTAGCTCATATAATCTCTACCAATTCTGCTGTTTGTATGTGACAACTCTGTACAGCTGCAAAGCAGACATATTGATTAAAAAAAAAAAACAAAAAAACACCTCTTCAACATTTTATTGGGCTCTCCCAAACCACATCACTTTATGAGCACATTTATTTGCATTGCCTGTGCCAGCTGCTGCAGACACTTAAGCAGAATACAGTTAAATGTCAATTTCTTCAGAAAGTACCAGCCCTGATCATTTCAGTTTATAGACCACACTTTGGAATACTACCACCGTGAACGCTGCCCTTCCTGCACGGAATGAGCTCAAAGTAGGAGAGGCAGAGCACTCAGCCATGCACAAAGGAGCTGCCTGAAGACAGAACAAGGAAGAATGCGCCAACTCCACTTGTTTAACTGCCTCTGTCACCTGAGCCATGGCTTCGCCGCCGAGCGCCAGCTGTTCCCGTCTCCTTCCGGCTGTCCCTGCCCAGCAGCCGGACACCGAGCTGTGACACCGAGCTGTGACACCGAGCTGTGACACTTCGCCATCTGGGCCTCATCTCCGCCTGGGTTTTGTGTGTCTCCGTGGCCAGGTTTAAGGGAACTCAAGACTGCCTGCACACCATGGCCAGGCTCCCCATGGCTCCTCGGGCACCCACGCCGGTGTCCCACCACCGCCTCCGCCAACAGCCCCGCGTATTCCCACATGTTCCAGCGGAGTCTCCCGCGTTCCCTCCGTGCCCACCCCAGCCGCACAGAGCGGGTGCAGCCCCGCTGGAGAATCCCACCCGGAGCCCAGCTCCTGCCCCGGGTTTCTGCAGGAGCGGAGCGAGGCGAGGCCGTGCCAGGCCGGCACCCCCGCACGGCTCCCCAGGGCCAGCCACACGCACCGAGCTCAGAGCACATCACTAGCAGGTTATATAATACGTGATCATCTGCAATATACGTATTATATTTATAAGTAATAAAACAATCAACCGGGAGGGGTTTCCCCCCTCCGGCCCCTCGGCGGTGCCCCCGATGGCGGGTCCCGGCTGCCGCGGGCGGTGCCCACCTGAAGACGCGGAGCAGGAGGCAGGCGATGAGCGCGGCCGTGAGCGCGCAGGCCCCGATGACGGCGGCTTTGAGCGCGGAGAGGTCGCGAAGCATCGCGGGCACGGGGCTCAGCCGGGCCCCGCTGTGGTTGCCGGGGCCCGGCGCGGCGGGCGGGCGGCTGCCGTTGCCCGCCGGCGGCTCCAGGCTGCCGCGGGCGGCGGGCGCGGCGGGCAGGAGCAGCGGCAGCAGCAGCGAGGCCGCGAGCAGCGGCAGCGGGGCGGCGGCGGAGCGCATCCTGCCCGCTCCGGCTGCCCCGGCTCCGGCCGCGCTGCACCGAGCCCCGGAAGGCAGCGCCGGCCGGCCCGGCCCGGCCCCCGCCCCCCGAGAGGCGCCGCCTCCCGCCGCAGCCGCCGCCGGGGCCCCGCGGCCGGGCACAGCCGGCGCCGGGCCGGGGCCTCCGCAGATTCCGCTCCCGGAGCTTCCCGCGGCCTCGCCGCTGCCTCGGGCCCCGCTGCTGCCGGGGCCGGCGCTGCTCCCTCGCTCAGCACGAACAGCTCTTCTCAGAGGGGATCCAAGGGGAATGCGATGGTGGGGAAGGGTCTGGAGGGGCCATACGAGGGCACTTGGTTGTTCAGCCTGGAGGAGAGTGATGTAAACAGAGAGGAGAGTGAAGACAGAGCTCACCGCGGGCTGCAGCTTCTCCCGAGGGGCAGCTCCGATCTCTGCTCTGTGTGACCAGAGACAGGACCCGAGTGAACGCTGAAACTGGGTCCCGGGAGGCTTAGGATGGATATTGGGAAAAGGTTCTTCACCCAGAGGGTGGTGAGCACTGGAACAGGCTGCCCAGAGAAGGAATCACAGCACCGAGCCTGACAGAGCACAAGCAGCATTTGGACAACAGTCTCAGGCACAGGGTGGGACAGTTTGCATCTCCTGTGCAGAGCCGGGAGTTGGACTTCAATGATCATAGCGTGTCCCCTCCACACAATTCTCTGTTTCTGTGATTCTGTGGCCACTTTTAATTACAACGCACAACATGGGTCCAGCTGCAAAACAATCACAGGGTTCATGCTGCCATCAAACAGGGCACAGACCTCCCGAGCTGCTGGGTCAGCACGGCCCAGCTGCTACATCAAACAATTCCTACAACAGATTTATGTCTTTTTGCCTTTTCGCTGATCACCAGGGCTCTGCTTCCAGGGTAGTGTATTTCAGATCTTTCCCATCTTTAAAAATCTAAGTTGTGAGAAAATCTCAGCCATCTTCTGCAAACTGTCCTGGGGCACTGAGCATGTGAGTGGTGCCATCAGCCAAGCCAGGCAGGGAGCATAAATCATAGAATTATAGGAATCACAGAACATCCTGGGCTGGAAGGGAATCACAAGGATCACCCAACTCCTGGTCCTGCAGAGGACAGCCCCCAAAATCCCACCTGGTGCCTGAGAGCGTTGTCCAAATGCTGCTGGAACTCTGTCAGGCTTGGTGCTGTGACCACTGCCCTGTTCCAGTGATCAACCACCCTTCTCTAGATCCTCCACCATCTTCATAACCCTCCTTTGAACACTTTCTAATATCTAATAAAGATGTCTAAAATATCTTTAAATATCTAAAATTCTAAATATGTAAAATTCTATCTAAAAGATCTAAAGTTTCTTTAAATATCTATATTAATAAAACACTCTCTAATACCTAATAAAGGCTTTATGTCCTTCTTGTGTTGTAGCACCCAAAACTGCAGACAGTGTGCGAGGTGAGGAGAAAATAAGGGAGCAAAGTGCCTGTGCCATAATACAGCCAAAAACAACTTTTGCTTTCAGTGCTCAGTATTAGCAAGAGCTTCATTGCTGCTAAATAATTGTACGTGGAGAGAAGGGCATGTAGGCACTGATATTATGTGAAACAAAGGGGAAAGATGAAAGAGCTGATTTCTGTCCTATTAAGCTCTGCATTTCACGGCTGGCAGGGCAGGGTATGATCGATATTATATGTGTGGCTAAGCTGTGCAGGAGATGACAGAGGTGTATTTCTGCAGGCAGTGTCCCCCAGAGAGGTGGCAGTGGAATAATGCCTGGTTCATTGGCCTCCCTGGCCAATTGGGATGCTGTATCAAATGCCACCCACTCAGTAATAAAAGCATCCTGTGTGTTTTGCAGGAAATTCTTTGCATGAGGAAATTTTGACATGGACACTGTGCAGAAGGCCCCCTAGACCGTCTGAATTGGGCATTGTTCCGAGTTTATTTCATTGCTGACTTTTGTGCAGTTTCCCAGTTTCCAACATGGGGCCTTGGTTTATTTCTGTTCAGAAAAAAAAAATAAAATAAATAAATCAGTAAAAATTCCATCTGGGCAGGAGGTCAAATTGGTGGTGTGGGCTATTTCCCAAACACTGGTGTGAGCGCTGCTCATATGAGTTATCATTTGTAAACACTGACCCTGTTGCTGGCCCTGCCTGTTCTGAGATGTTTGCCAGCTGCTGCCCGGCCTCTGGCAGATCCCTCTGGCATTCATCCTGGCAGAGCAGGAGGGGGAAGATGAGGATGAGGGAAGATGTGTAAAGGACTTCCAAAACAAGAACCACCTCCTGCAGTTTGAGTGAATATATCGGAGGTGAAGAGCCATTAACAACACAATTTTGGAGAGCCTAATTTGTTTCAAGTGGCTTCATGATTTCTTGTTTTGGTTTGGCTTTTTTGTAGGTTTATTTTTTTTTTCTCCTCAGATCTTTACTGATATTTCCCATGTCATTTGCCTAATTTGGGAATCATTCCTGGGTCCCGGTCTGGAATGTGGGATTTCGCAACTCTGTTCTTCAATGACATCATGTGGTTTGTTCTGAACACAGCAGTAATAAATGAGAGCAAGGGGAACTTACCAGCCCTTCTATAATAAACATTTTATCTGAACCGTGATCTTTTGGGGATCTGAACTAATTTGTGGGGTTTAGATTTTACCTAGTAAGTCATGTTTTCCATGTATGTAGGACAAAGAGTCCCACTTGGATAACAAGGAAGGATTTTGGTTTCATCTCCCCCTTAGCAGTGGTGGCTGTGAAAGCCAGAGCTCCCGAGAGCTTTGGTAGAAGAACACGACTTTGAGAAATCAAGAGGAAGTTCAGACAGTAAAAAATGCAGAAAGTATTTGGTTTCCCCTCTGATGAAGCTTGTGTTTCATTCCTGACACAAACACACTCCTGGAGGAGAAGGCTCTGCGGGTTGCAGGGCTGGGAGTTGGTGTAGCTTTTCTCCCTGCTGAGTTTTCTTCCCATTTACACCTGCTCGGTGTCATTACAAGTTGGAGCTCTCAGTAGCAATTGCACTTTCTGTAGAAGAGTCTGTGCTGGCTAAATAGAAGGAGTGAGCATTTCTGTATGCAATTGCTTCTGGGAATGGCAGATTTCTGTATTTATGGATGCCTGATACAGGAGCAGCCCTGTTTGTGGGGAAGGCTCTTCATGCACTGCTTAGCAATGCATATGAAGCTCGGGCTGTCCCTTTCTTTGTGCTCTCAGATGGCCTCCAGGCAGCACCCAGATGTATTTTTAGCTCTCAGAATAGGGAGAAATTTGCAAGAAATTGTGCAGAGAAGAAATAAGCAAAGGAGTGGAAGCTTGCTCAGTCGTCAGATTTGGGCAGGCTGGATTTGCAGGAATAAATAAGTGTTACTGTGAGAGAAATGAAATGTGTGCAAAATGAGGCAAACTACATTCCCAAGGATTTGCTGCAGAAGTAATACACCTTCTGGAAAAGACCAGGCTCCAGTAAGGAACGAAATAAAATGGAGCTGGTAAGATACCTGTGCTCCATGAGCCCACCTCTGACATCTCAAAACCAAAAAAGCCAGGCTACCAGCAGAGATATAAATTCAAGAAGCAATCATCTCTCCATCAGAGAGTGCTTGAGCTTGGATGTCAGACAAGAGAGCACAGGGTAATTGCAAGATTTAATCATTCTTCCAGTGACTGTTTCTAGATAACCTCAACCAGCAGTGCAGTAAAACTGCAATGCCTCATCTATCACGAGTGGTCCAAGGGCTGCAAATATGTCCTATTGCTAAGTGAATAGGTAGAGCAGTGGTGTAGAGCAAGCAGGAGCTTCAGATATACTTGGACAAGTCTTTGCACATTCCTAGTTAGCACATTACATTAGCCTGTTATTTCTATAACCCTCTAAAACATTTATGGCTTTTTGCAGACATTAAAAGCCAGTGTTACTGCTGCAAAAGGCTTGTAATTTAAGTCTGTGATAAGCAGCAGATTCCTTTTAAACGAGGTTGGTGCAGTCATTAAGCTGGGGTGCAGAGATTATCTCTTGAGCAGGTTCTACAATATTGCTAATACACAGAATGTTGCAGTGCAGCAGTTAATCTAAAGAAAACAGGGAAAGGAAGGACAGCAATAAACCACAAATCTTTGTTTAGTTTGGATAACAATAATCAAAGAACACAAAAGCCGATTATGACTTTGCCTCCCACTGCTTCACTGCCTATTCATGCAGTCTGTCCTGGCTGGCCTGCTGAAGTGCAACCTGAAGGAAACTGACAAATAATTCAAGCCTTCTTTTTTTCTTTTGTCTTTTTTTTTTTTTTAAGATAACTTGCAAATGATGTCCTTAGACTGGTTTTCTTCATTTCAGCTGCGTGGAATAAACTTGTCAGGGTGGTAGTGGCTAATCTTGCAGCCTCAGATATGGTTTTAGAGGTTCATTGATGATGTTAAAGTGATTGCCAAGTAGCAGGACTCCATCCAGAATTGCAAGTGACCAGGATATGGAATAAACAGAATTGGATTTAACCTCTACACTATCTCCCAGTGCAGCTGAACCATCGTCAGACATGGCACTTATTTTGCCATTGCAGGAAAATCAGTCAGACCGACTCAAAGGGGAAATATCTGTGCTGTGATAGTGCTTCTCATCCATCAGAACCTACTTACCCACGTCTCAGAAGTCTGCTCTGGCAGAAGAAGCAGGGAATCCAGCTAAGCCCTTGCAGGATGCTGCTCTAACACATGGTGGCCATTGCTGCTGTGAGAGCAGCCCTCGCCAGCACTCATCTCTCTGGAGAGTGCAGCCAGGCTCCAGAAGGGCTGCAGGGCACAGAGGGGCCCTGTCACTCTCGTGTCCATCCCACATGGAGCCCCTCACCCTGGCAGTGCCTCTGGAGAGGGGATCACACTCCCCGTCCCACACTGTGCTGTGATTTGGAGCTGCTGGGTGCTCTTCTGTAAATCATGAACCACCCCAAAGGGCTACAGAAGAGGGAGTTGTTGGGAGTCACACATCTGGCCAAACATCTGTTTGCAGGTCCCAGGAATGCCAACACCCAGCAGAGCAGGGAGCAGGGGTGAGGCACACTGGCCCTCCAACACATCCCCCTTTAAATCCTGGTTTAACCGAGCACTGCCTGTAAGTGTCATCCCTGCACCAGCCTTCTCCCTGGAATGACAGTGATCTTGAGTTGCCTGGAATAATTCTCTGTGCGAAGCAGCTCCCCTGGAAGCTGTGAGATTAAATCCTTGTAGCATCTTGTTACAGGGATCAGCTCATAGAGGATTATGGATGTGCAAGTGGCACCCGCTCTCTGGGGAAAGTGGGAAAACATCTGTTAACATCTGCAGCCAGGCTCCCAAATCCCCAGTGAGAGCCAGCCCTCAGACTGTCCTGTGGCAAGATGGATATCAGGAGGAAGGTGTGCTGACCAAAAGGTGTGCTGACAGCAGGAAATCTGTGAGCTCTCACTGCAGTTTGTTGCTTTCTAAAAGGGCTGAACCCTGTGGTTTGTTAGTGGGGTTTTTGTTTACTTGTTTCTGTTGTGATTTCCAGAGAAGGATTTTTCTGGTTTTACTTTAGCATCATGAAGCCTCATCTTTGTGTGGCTGGAGGGTCTCTATGGATGAGTGAGGAAATAGTAGGATTTTGACTTTACTAGATCCAAAAGTGAAAGATAAGCAATCAGGAAAGGAAGGATTATTTCTTAAATTGCCAAAAATTCACTGTTGTTTGTTATAATCTATTTAATTAAAATATCAGAAAGACACCTGGGATAGGAATTGAGCTGCTCAGAAGATTCAGGTATCTCATCCCTGTGAAAAAAACCTTACACCTATTTTCCACTCCCTTTAAAAAGCAAAGCAGAAAGGGAAAATGTCTTGATAGTTCTTCAGCAGCAAACCTGTTTTTTTCAACTGAATTTTGACACAAGAGGAGTGGGTGTAAAATATATTTGTTTCCCTTCAAAACCAACTAAATAAGTGTCGCTTCCTACCACACAAATTGTCACTTAAGCAGCCTTTGTGAGCTGCGATTTCTACCCATCTCTTGTTTTGCTTCCTGAAACACCATTTAAAATATTTTCAGCATCACCCCAAATACAGCTGATGATTTTTGGAAGCAGCACTTGAAATGATGTTGGCTGTGAAGAATTAGCCTGGCACTAAACATCTGCTGTCAGTGCTGTTATCAGCTGAGTGCCACAAACCCTTCCTCACCTGTGGGATGCTAAGAGGTTTCCTGCAGTTCAGATGAAAGATGTCTAGTCCATAAGCCTATCCTGTTTCTCCCAATTTTCTTTCCCCAACCCAAACACCTGTGAAAGAATGTGGTGTTTATGAAGTTGGAGTCTGATAGCACTATTTGGAGCCAAACAGAACATATAATCCTCCCTAAGGATGCACTGGGGTTCTAGCTAGGAAGATTTGCTAATTTAGTCCCTACTCCAACTCCTGTCCCTGCCAAATCTGCCATGCCTCTAAATCCTGAGCACCAAAAGCCCTATGAGCCCTTCCCCTGAGCCAGATGTACTTACTGTCTTCCAGTGTACCATAAACTTCATTTCAAATCAAACCCCTTAAAACTTCAGTCCAAAATTCAAATCCTTACTGGTAGAGTGAACCTTGCTAGAGCATGAAGCCTCATCCAGTGCAGGGAACAGCATACCCATTCTCTAGGAGAAGGGCTGATAGAAAAATCAACTCATTTGAATTCAGCTCAGAAAAATTTTCCACTTTGTGTCATGCTTCCTGCCGGCAGAATGCAAAGTCTTTTTAATCAGACTAAACATTCTCCAAATCCCTGGCCAGTGAGTAATAATGTCTACTTCTATAGTGTACTTCAAAGCCTCTCTTCAAAGCCTTCACTACCTGCAGAACACCAAAATGACCTTTATTTCACAGAGATAAAGGCACACTGGGCAGCAGTGCCAGTCAGGGCAGGATGGAGACATGGCACAGGATGCTCTGCACATGGGTTTGTACCAGCTTCAGTCAGAGGCAAGGTGGGACAGGCCTGTGGGTCACAGAGCAGTGAAATCATGCAGACAGCCTTTCCACAGGCAAGAGGACTTTAGCTAATGCCAGGCAGGGTGGTGTGAACCTGCAGGCAATCCTCATTCCTCTGCTCCCACCTACTCCGAATCCTTTAGCACTGGGTGCTCTGGAGCCATCTCAAGCAGTCTGGCAGTGGATGCTCTTGTCTCAGTTCCCTGGCTGCACTGCTCCATCCTGCCTCTCCTCCAGAATGTCCTTCCCTGGCTGCTGGCAGTGTCCTGAAGGGAAGGATGCCACAGCATGGCAGGGACACTTGCACAGAAGAGATGCTCCAGCTGGCTAAATCTGCCCAGTTTGCCCAGGGCTTACAGATCAAGGATTTATTTTCAGTTCAGAGTGTCCCTTGGAGTCCTGTCCCTGTCCTGGCCCCCTGCTCTTCCAAGGAAGAGCTGCTGAGAGATGGTTTAAGGGAACTCAAGACTGCCTGCACACCACGGCAGGTTCCAAGGCCTAAACCTTGTTTGGAATCTCTAGAATCCCTCCTTAAATCCAACTCCAAACACCTAAACCAAAGGAAATACAGTAGAATTTTTAACTTGTAAATTTTCATCTGCCAGCAGAGGAGCTGAGTGTAGATTTCAGGGAAATAAGAGAGAGTTAGTTACGCTCCCCTGAATAACCCACTCCTGTCAGCAGAGGTGGCTAATAGAGGTTCTTCCTGGGCATTTGGATGGAAATTAATGCATGGAGGAGACAAAGCTGTGTGCAGTTTGCAGACATGACACCATCTCAGTGAATGGAAATGACACATGGAGTTTTATTAGAGAAGATTCTTGGTGGACATGTTTATTAAATGACCTGCCTGCCAGAAATGCTAAAGGACTCTCTGTTTTCCTTCTGGCTCGCTGTATCACATCTCTAGGGCTTCCCATGGAGCATCTCCCCACACACTGCACTTTTTAGGCTTTTCACCCCATGGCATGATCCTAATGAGCATCACCTTTAAAGCTTATAGGCATCTGTAGAGATGAAACTTTCAATCTGCTCAGGTCTGAGATTCACTGCACTGGGATATTTTTGCCCCAAGTGTCTAGTCTATCCAGATTCCTTTGCATTATCTTTCAGCTTACCCTGGTGTTTTTGATCCCTTTCAACTTCATGTCACTGTGTGAATGCCTGTCATCCTTTTGTTTAATCCTTCCTTAGAGTCATCAATAAAAATGTCAGAAAAGACCAAAGACCTGATCTCTGTGATGCTCTAATAAACATAATTCTGTAACAGAATCACTCTCTGTTTAGTATTCTTTTTTGCAGCCACTCAGCTGTGATTTGGTCCATGGATTATTGTATTCAGATCATCCAAAGAGCTAAGTTTTGTGATATGCTATCAAGTGCTTTACCAAATCCAAAAAGGCTCACTGATTTTTAAGATCAGAAAGAAGCATGAGAACATCAAACCTGCTCCTTTCAATCCTTGAGTGAGCTTGCTAAGATACCACTAAAGCATCTCTTCCAGAATGTCCAGAGTTGAAGATCCCATGAGATGAAAAATCAGACACTTTGCTTCATTAATCACACATATTGCTTTTTTTTTCGTTGTTTTGTTTTAAAATACTTATTGTTAAATTTAATCAGTCTTTGCTTTCTAGGCATTGGGTTTGTGTCTTTTTTTTCTCAGATTAAAGATTGCCTAGTATCCTGTTGTTTCTTGCTGTGCTTGTTGATGTTTCATGCAGTGATCTTTGGGGTTTTTTTTCTTTTTTTTTATTAACACTGCTCTTGATTCTACAAACTTTTCTTTTGACATGTGCCTGTGTGGAGAATTCAGTCTCTGTGATGAGGAGGCCCTGCTTTCATGGAGCAATTTGCAGACTTTGAACCAGAGCTTCACATTCTCCCCATAAACAAATACCTGTCAGTCTGGCAAGGCTCCCTGTCCTGCACATCTTGCTATTGCCTGTGGGTTCCCTGATGTACTTTAATTTTCACGTGTCCATGCATAACTCATTTTCAAGCATTTCAAAGCTTAGGTAAGTTTCAAAACTATCTTTAAACAACGGTCCAGATTCTCAACTTGTTCAAATGTGGGCAAATGCAGAGCAACTGCTTTGAAGTCAGCATTGGAATACAGGTATAACTGTCAGGGGAGACAGCCACAATCTCTTTTGATATCTCTGGAGCAGGTCATGCAGAAATAGAATCCCAAACAATATCTGTGACCAGCTGTTCTGTTCATCCTGTGCCTCCAGTCATTCTCCACATACAGCAGATCTCATCCCAGCTGACAAGAAAACCAACTAATCCAAAAAATGGAATTACCTAATTTTCTTCCCCATTATCTGAGGCTCATAATAGAAATGTGAAACGACCTCCTCTATTTCAGCAGCAAAAGCAAAGATGCCAGTTGACTCTCAGTTCTCAATTCTCACTACATCATATTTCCATTTGCAAAGGTCAGGGGGTCAAGCCTGGTGGGGATTTTTGTTCAGGAAAAGCTCCCTACAGATTAAATGAGATTCTTTCAGATTTAAAGAGGGAAGGGGAGAAAGAGAAAGAAAGAGCTGCAAGGTTTTATTTAATGGAAAAATCCTACTTCTCAGGTGGGGACAGGCAGCTGACCTGACACCAGTTGCAGACTGGGAGCATCCTGTGCCTGTGCTCCACTGTCTCATGCCATAAATTGTGTCCAGAATCACACAAGCTTCCCTGTGTCCCCTCATTTCAGCCAGCTAGGGCTGTGCCATGCCTTTCTCCACGGGAGGGACAGGGAGTCACCCACCATGCTGTGGATTCAGGGATTCCCTGGAGCCATCAGTGAAGGAGAGATGGGAGCTCCATCCTCACACTCGTACCTGTGATGGACAGTCATGCCACAGGCAGGGAATCAAGAGGAGGGAGAGATATTTAAACATTTCCTTTACTTGCTCAACCTCTGAGCACAAATATATGGGTGCCCAGGTCTGGGCTTCATCCTGTGAGCTGTAAATAAGGACCTGTAAACCATCTTAAGCTTGCAGATCTCCCTGTCAGCCTGAGAAATCAACTGATGTCGTCAGCCAGAGCCAGCAGAACACATTTCATAACCCTCATTCCTCAGGGCTGAGAGCAAAACCAGCACTGCCTGCAGAGCTGGGACATCACAGAGCACATGGAACAGGGACAGCACAGACCCATGCAGAGCTGCTGTCACCACCACCAGCAGAGCTGGGCTGCTTCCTCCCCAGGGCTGGAGCACTGGATGAACATGGCCAGATGCCATACAGAGCCAGTGGCATGTTCAGGCTCCTGGCAGTGCCAGGGAAGCAAAGTCACAGCATCTCCTCCATGACATCTGTGTTGTCTCATAAGGCATCAAATCAGCCAAGGAGATTCCAAATCAAATCTGCCAAGGAGATTCCTCTCCTGGGCCATCATCTAGATTGGTGACATGTTTGACTTGCATGGTAGTGAAGGTGAGCAATAAGGAATGATTTCGCTCTTGGGTTTGAGTTTCACAGTGTCAGAAAGGCCCACACTTTATGTCTGAGCTCCAGAGCTCTACATCCCCTAAAGGAATGTCAGCCTCAGGCTGTGAATTCAGGCCAGGTGGTTTGGCAGGGCCCTGCAGCAGCTTTTTGTAACATGCTGCTCTCAGACCAGCTTCCTCAGCTGCAGGGCTCCAGGGAGGTGATGGAGGGCACAGTTACCTGCCTGCAGCATGATGCCAACAGTGCTAAAGTTATCCTTGTTCCCCTGACTATCCTCCCTTCCTTCCCTGGCCACCCTTCCACAGCAGAGGCTGCAGTGGGACTGTGGAGGTTCAGGTTTATCCAGGACTGTGAAGCCAGAGGGGTGAAAGGGAGCAGCTCCCACAGCTCCTGAGAAGTGAGGGAGGGGGCAGTGAGTCAGGCAGGAGCACTGCTCCAGGTCCTGCAGGGTGAAGCTGCTGTACAGCACATCAGGGGCTTTTTGGAGAGAGAAGCCAAGCCCTGGCTGGCAGAGTTACATCCAGACAGTAGCAGTGATGAATGGGATGTGATTCATGTAGCAAATGTGCTCCCGTGATGGAAATCACTTTGCTGCAGGATTGATGATGCTCAGCATGGGTCAGTTCATCTCTCCCAGTTCCCTGTCCTAGATCCTGCCAGACACAGAGAGCCCAGCTCACCCTGCAGCAGCCCCGAGCATCGCTCATGCTCTAGGACTGACTCAAGGCACCAAGGGGATTGGCTTTTTGCATGGAAGATTTTCCAGATCCATTTGTTGGGAGCTTGGGCAGCACAGCTGAAAACAGCTTTGCAGCCCCAACTGAAAGCTGCCCAGGGCTGCAGGGAGGCTGCAGAAACTATGACACAGGCTATGCAGTCTGGGGGAGACAAGCAGATTTTGAGGGATCAAAGTGGTCTAAAAGAGGGTGTTTCTCACTTTGGCCTGCAAATAAGAGTGGAAGTTACAAGAGGGGAAATCCTTGCTGGCAAACATTAGGAAGAATGAAAGCTGGATACTTCTGTACTACCACGTGAAAAGATGTTTAGGATCCAGGGATCAGATGTTCCTTTTTAGCTCCTACTTCATCCTGCATCAGGACTGCACTCAAAAAACAGTTTGAGAACAGTGATATCACCTGGGATGGGACTCCAGTTCCCCATAAGCAAGTGGTTAAACCCATGCAATTTTGTGACTTTCTTTTCCCAAGGTCAGGACCATCTTGCAGAACCTCTGGGGATAACAGAAGGAATTTTTCCTGCTCATTGGAAGCACCATTGCCATGTGATGGAGGCCAGCTGGGGAGAACTGAGGAGCCACATGTGGTGGAAGAACAATGCCAGCCTGCCTCTGGGACTGGGGCTGCTGCAGCTTTCTCTCCTGCTATATGTCAAGAGGGTTTTAGTAACTCTTGGGACCTCTTAAAACAGATTGTCTGATTCCTGGCAGCGTATTTTGAGCGCCCAATTTGTTTCATGGCACAGAAGCATTTGTGGACCATGATGTTTCTATGTCAACACGTGCTTGAGGAGGGTTTTCTTTCACCAGAAGTGGCAGGTGTTAGAATCCAGATCAGAGCTCTCTCCACATCATTATTTTTAGAAAAGGATTTCTTTTTTTAATAAGACATGTTGATATGTTTTCTCTATGTGGGATTAAAAGCACTTCAGGCTCATGCATGGAATTTTGCTTTATAAATCTGTGGGAGTGCAGATTTCCTCCACTCTTGTCCACTCTTGTTATATTGCCTTTGTGAAATGGGAATAATAAACCTTGTCTGCCTCCTGAAGGGGCAGAGAATTAACTCTTTGAAGTTTGTCAGACCATATAAATGCCTTCCTATTATTAAACTTACTACTGCTCAGGGCTTTTAAACAGCTGCCACATTTCACTTCAGAGGAGGTTGCCTTGAACTGGTAGGTGAAGTGAACACAGTATATCAGGGTGTTATGCTGAAAAAAAACTTTGGGATCTGTTAGATTGAAAGGCCCTATATAAATATGAGTTATGTGCAGAAATAGATTTTATAACCCTATCATTCTCCTCTGGTGTACCTCTTAATCTAAGGGTTTCACTGTCTTTTATGAACACTTAACAAGACCTGTATTAAGCTTCAAGCCTCTTCAGAGCACATATTTTACAGGGAGTCAATGCAGAGGGGACAGACCCATTTTTTTGCCCAGCTTACACAGCAGGGCAGCGAGACAGACCCACCTGGCCTGCTCTGGTAATTAGTAATTTATAATGATCTGCTGCACAGAAAATGCTGAGAGAAATACAGGAGCTTCAGGAAAAGATGGCCTCTAATGCTGTCATGTTTTGAAAGATTCACAGTCTTTTCCTCTCCTTTCAGCTTTTCTAGGAATAGCTGAAGACTGATGGTCTCGTTTAACAAATGTAGGCTCCTGTTAAGTGGTTTTGGATTACAGGCTCAAGGGCCAGTCCCTGAGCCTGGTGTCTCTGTGTTTGATCTGCATACACACATTCCCATCCTGTTCAGGAATGCTGGGACAAAATAATAAGAAAGCTTGTGATTGTCCCAGTTAATGCTGCTCTGGAGACACAATGGGGAAAATGAGGCAATTCCAGACCATTCTATATTGAGTGCCAGAGTTTGCATTGATAGAAGATGTAGGAGAATGGCATATAAGCATTTATTGAAGAAAGATGCATGAGGATTTCACTGCTCTTATTTATTTTATAATATGCATTTCTTGCTTTGTGTCTTCAAACTACTCAATGAGCAATGGCTAATCAATCTTTCCAGTGTGGCCTGTAAAATTGGTAAATATTATTCTTGCTCTAGAGCCAGAGACGTGAAAACAAGAAGACACAGTGGCCCCATGGAGCTCGCCCAGAAAATTGGTGTTAAGGCCAGAAGTGAAGGCTCCTGACTGTTGATGGCCATCACCATCTGTGCTGCCATGGGTGTGCCTGGGTGCGGCACCTTTCCTAGAGGAATTCACAGCACAGGCCTCATTTGTCAGCATCGAGATGTGCTGAGGGGCAGCATGAATTCTGGTTTCCAGCCCTGTCAGCCACACATGCTTCCCCAGGCATGGGGCTGCTAGAAGGGACAAAGCAGAACATGGTCCCACTGTGCATTCAATGCTCAGCACTTTGTGTCAGCTGCATTTACAGGTACCATGTGAGTTAGAAATTAAGTACTGTGAGACAGCCCCTTCTTTTATAGACACTTTATTTACAGCTGCCAAGTAAATTGGTTTTAGAAAAGGCATCTGAATTTAGGATGTTTCTTTCCACCAAACCGCTGAAATTCCCAGGCAGATGAACTGTGAAGCATGAGGGTACCCTGGATGTGAAACATAAACCAGTTTCCTGTACCTGCTCTCAGTTTGAGCTAAAGTTTCCCTATTAAAAATAAGCAGCCAGCACTATGGATGGAAATCATTTGCCTTTTTTGGGTAACATAAGTCTTAATAAAAAAAATAAAAAACAAAAAGCGAAGCCTAAGAGCTTCACACCATTTCTCCCAGTTTGATGATCAAAGGTGCTTTTTGTTGTTTCTGCTGCCCCTGTTGTTTTACACCGAGAAGATTCAGTAAATAGGGAGCATGGGGAGCGTGCGGGGAGGAGGATCAAATTCCAGGAGCGAGGCACAGACGGTACCTGGAGGTGACACATTTTGTACTGAACATTTCATTAGCTCCCACAAGGCTGACGCCTGTTCATTAGGCACAGACATCCCAGCCCAATTGCCCATGCAGCTCTGCGAGGGATCCCATCGCTTTATCCCAACGGTGCCGCATACAAAGCAGGAAGGCTCCAGATTTCAAGCCAGCTCCTCAGTAGGAGCTGTAATTAGGGATCCTGGTCCATCAATATTTCACCACATCTGCTCCTGATCTTGCTGTGGGATGTTTCTCTGTAGCTCGTGTAGCTGCTTAAACTTATCTCCTTGACAACTCTTTAGTTTAAACAAAGATTATTTTGGAACAGGAGCTGTCAAAAAACCCAGCAGCTCCAGGAAGTTTTCTTGTTAAAATATGTTGGCTCGGCAGCACCATCTTCTGTCCTGCCCTTCAAACAGCCTGGGATGTCACGCTGCGAACGGGAGCGTGTGCCTGGGCTAGCTCGGGGCTAAAGAACAGTTTGAAGAAGATCGAGTCAATGTTTTCCGTGCTGGGAGTCGAAGCCATAATGCAGCGATAGCACAGCAGATGGAAAGCCCGAGTCCAGCTCTGCAGGGACCGGCCAGCCCTGGAATCGGATCTCTCCCAGGCAAGGCTTTCGGGGTGAGGTACCTTGGCTCTGGGGCTGTTCTCATGCTCAGGGGATTTATCACGGGCTGTGACCCCCTCGCTGCTTTGGAGGGAGCAGGGGCTCGGTGCTGCTCAGCACAATCCGTCTCACACTGGCTGAGCCACGCTTTCCCTGGGTTTTTGCTGCTGGGTTTGCTCAGCTTTGAGGTCATGAAGTTGCTGGATGGTTGCTCCTTGCTTGTGCTGCTTGAATGCCAGGTCCCACTCAGCAAAGCCCAGGGAGATCCAGGGACAGGAGAGGAGGAAGGACTCAAAGGAGCCAAGGCAGACAATGAAAAATCAGCAACGGTGAGAAATCGGGAATTACAGAAAGAGCTGCTCCTTGTCCCACTCCTCCACAGCACATTGGGATTCAGGCAGAGATTTGTGGCATGAAGGTTAAATTAGGAGGGCAGCTACAGTCATTTCTCATATGTTCCAGCTGGCTGCTGTCTCCTCAGCATCCTGCACACATCCTCTGGGCTGGCAGCTCACTTTACCTCCAAAATCAGCTCTGCTTCTTCATCCCACCACTCAGGCAACACCCATGTACATCTCTACAGTGTGTACAGGAGAAGGAGAGACAATATCTGTATTCTTAACTTTAGTGTGTTGTTGCAGGCCTTAAGTAATTAATATCTGAGCAGCTCAGATCCTGGTGTGACAATCATCACACAAGAGGAAAGCATTCTTATGAAAAAGACAACAAAGCCCTTAAATCTAAACCACAGCAGCTCCCTTGTAAGAGACACTCTGTGGCAGGATTGTGCAGCACAGCAATCAGTCTCGCTTTAATATACAGATCAGGGGAATGTAAGAAATACTTGGAGAGCAGCCACAGCTTTCCCAGCAGCTGCTGCTACGTTTTTGTCAGGATTAAATTCATTTCAATTATAGAAAGGCTTGTGATCACCTGCTAGGAGGAGGGTTTCAGCCTTTCAGGAGGCCGGGGGTGTGTATACAGCTATATTTAAATGGCAAATGCACAGCACACTCTGGTGCCATCCCATTTGCAGAGCACTCTGCACACATCCCCTAATTAAGTGTTTAACTATAGGTTCCTTCTTCCTTTATAGTGTGATATGTATGGACTTTTTAAGGAGGAAATTTAAAGGAAGTGAGGAGAGGAACTAAAATGGACATCATTTGTGCTGCATTGCTCAGGCTATGTCAGGAGAGGGCTAAGCACCATCCCTTCTGGTGCTGCTGCAGCCCTTCACTTCCTACGAGGCAGCCATGGAATGTTCTGTCCCAGTGTAAGCACACGGACCCACAGCAAACACTCAAAATAACAATTTTATTTTGCACAGACATTGATGGACAAGATGCTGAGAAACCCATGTGGATGCCTGGAGGGAGAAGAGGAGGGACTGGAAGCTGGGACAGAAAATGAGTATCCAAGAAACGACCTCTGGTGAGAGGATGTGCAGTTTGACACAGCCCTTCTGCCAAGCACTGACCCCAAAGGGCTCTGTAACTGTGCCCAAGCAGCCAGAGCCTCATGGGTGCAGTGTGAAAGGGAAGAGGCTTACAGGGATTGTTCCAGGTTAAAGTGTGTTTTGCACAGTACTTCCAGCCTGTACCAGTTCCTTCCTCACTCCAAACCAGGTGCAGCCACAGACCTCTGCAGCTCCTGGAGTTTAATCATATTGAGACTTTGCCCTTCTGGGCCCTTATGTGTAAGAGGTTTGTAGAATTAGCAGCAGATGGTCCCACAAGAAATTCTGGTATCCCAGTGTGACTGCAGGAGAAGGCAGAGAGGGAGAGGGGCGCCCATTCACCTCCCACTCCCCATCAGGTGGCTGTAAGGGATGTCACCTTGCAGAGCTGGCCAGCAAGAACACCACTGATGCTCCCCTTCCCACTGTGTCTGTCTTGTCATCATCAGAACCCACAATCACTGTGAAGGTGTCAAAAAAGGGACAGGAGGGCTTGACCACTCAGGCAGAAGGGAAACCTTTCAGGGTGACAACAGCTGTGGGAAGTGACTTTTGGTGAGGAGGTCTGGCACCTCATTTTCTCATAGCACTCCTGGCAGGCAAGTCACAGCTCCCATTTGACCTGGGAAGCAATGTGGCTTGATTGTCCTTTCAAAAATAAATTAGGAAATGGCTAATGCCAATTTTAACAAGTGTCAGAACAAAAGAAGCTTCCTAGCACTTTCCAAAATGATGCCAGAAGGTTGCTCTCAAAGGAATTAATTTTGTCTAATTAAATATCTTCACAGAGCTCTCCAAGTAACAAACCACAACATCAACATGCAGCACTCTGCAGACTAATGGGAGTCACACTGGAACTGGCATCATGTGCTGAAGTGTCAACAGATGGAGAGGGTGATCATGATGGAGGAGTGGGACAACAAACCTACCTTTCCACTTCTGCCCCAAATGACACACTTCACCCCCATCTCAGCTCACCCATCTGTCAAATCCATGGAAAACACTTCCTACAGCACAGATTCACCCAGAGGGCAAGCTGGCTATGGGTACAGAACAGGGTGGCAGAGGCCTTGAGGGAGCTGAGAGCTCTGGATTTTTTAAATGAGGTTCAGATGAGCGGGGGTAGAAGGATCTGGGGGATTGCATCTCACTCTGCACTACAGCAATGGAACCCTCTCTGTTTGCACCCCCTGAGCATTCAGGCCTGCCCAAGGACTCTCAAATCTCTGTGTTTTGTTGTACATCGCAGCAGAGACAGCCTGGAGGGTTGAGCTGCATCCTGGAGGCAGAGGGCTGCTGCCAGCTCTGCCCTGGAGCATTCTCTTCTTGGATTGCTGATTCACACCAAAAAATCAACCAATTTTCCTTCCAGCCTGATTCAGTTACCGTCACTGGCTCCTTCTTTTCCTTATTAATGTCCCTAGGAAGTGAAAACCTTGTAATTACAATCAGCTCTCTTGCTACCCCCAAGTTGCTGTTCTGAACTCCTCCTCCTTTTTATTGAGGAGGATTTACACCCATGGCCATGTTTTGGCAAGCTGGAGGGGTTTCTGACACTTGGAAAAGAGAGCTTTTTAAAATGTACCATACGTCAACACCTCCTGTTTTATAAAACGAGGATTATTAGTTACAAATCAGGTCAAATGAAAAGAAAAAAAAAAGTGGGAAATAGCAAAGTCTTCAGAGGAGTATAAATAGCCAGTGGAAATTGCTAGTGCAGCCTGGTATAACACAGCCATTCCAGGCAGGCTCAATTATTTCTCCAGCTGCTCTGAAATACCCCTCTCTTTGCTACCTATTAGGAGCATTTGCCCTATTTATAGGAGACATTGTAACAGTGAAACTCTGGATGAGATTGACGTGGATGCTCCTGGAAAATCCTCCCTGTGTCAGCTGCAGCTTGCAGTGCAAACCTGGTGCCTCAGCACTGCTCGGGTCACCTGCCTGCAGACAGGAGCATCTCACCTGCTTAAAAATGTCAAATCACTGATCCCTTGCAGCAGACAATATGATTATTCCAGGGTATTCTGGCTTTTTTAGTGAAGTGACAGGCTCTCAGATGAATTGTTTGCATGCTGGATGATTTCTGTTGACAGGGATAGTCCTTCTGCAGTAGGAAAAAAAATCAAAAACTGACTTTTTCTCTTGCAAATAATACAGGAGATGTACAAAATTGTCAGTGCTGTGTGACTATGTCCGTTTAAATGTGGTTTTTTAATGGTATGTCCCATTGCCACGGATCTGATCCCTGTAAATGCTGGGCAATAGAACATCTCCCACGGGTGGACAGGGGCTAAAGAGATTTTTCAGCAGGAGAGGGAGCTCTCTCTGCACCAACTGCTGGGGAACCAACGCCTGCTGCGGGCGTTAAAATGCCAGGGAAAAGCTGTGCTCACCATTTTGTCCTCGTGTGTTCTCTCATATGCTTGCAGGAATTTCACAGGCTGTTTAACTGCAGTGATTTGGGGTTATATATCTAGCGACGCTCTATAAATCTAATAGTTAAAAGAGCTTCCATGTGGGGTGTGCATTCATTTGGTCCAAGAAGAAATAACACACACACACAAGCTTTTGGAGGAGCTTGGCATTGGACAGGGAGAGCACACTTGTCACATCCCTTAGGGAGCTGCAGGTGGGAAAATTTCCCTTGTTTCAAGAAGCTTACAGAATGCTAAAAAGCTGTGCAAGACAGAGCCACAGTGATACTGAAATTCCTATTAAAAAAAAACCAAAAAACAACTAGATCAGATGAAAATATGGGAAGGGAAGGGAAGGGAAGGGAAGGGAAGGGAAGGGAAGGGAAGGGAAGGGAAGGGAAGGGAAGGGAAGGGAAGGGAAGGGAAGGGAAGGGAAGGGAAGGGAAGGGAAGGGAAGGGAAGGGAAGGGAAGGGAAGGGAAGGGAAGGGAAGGGAAGGGAAGGGAAGGGAAGGGAAGGGAAGGGAAGGGAAGGGAAGGGAAGGGAAGGGAAGGGAAGGACCCAGGCTGCCTGGCATCCTGCTCTGGTGGTCAGGGAGGCAGGAAATAGATAGCTGGATAAAGAGTTGGATAGACAGCTCGACAGACGGCTGGATGGATAGATCCTTACACCCTTGAGCTCTCTGAGGCTGGAGCTTACAGGCACAGCTCTCACTGGGCTCTGCCCTGGCCCCGCCAGTCCCGGCGGGGAGCGGGGGTGCTCGGCTCTCCGGGCCGGGGCTCGGCTCTCCGGTCGGTCCCGCCGCGCGGGGGCAGCAGCAGCCGGTCTCCAGCCGGTCTCCAGTCGGTCTCCAGCCGGTTTCCAGCCGGTTTCCAGCCGGTTTCTAGCCGGTCTCCAGCCGGTTTCTAGCCGGTTTCTAGCCGGTCTCCAGCCGGTCCCCAGCCGGTCTCCAGCCGGTCTCCAGCCGGTTTCTAGCCGGTCTCCAGCCGGTTTCTAGCCGGTCTCCAGCCGGTCTCCAGCCGGTTTCTAGCCGGTCCCCATCCGGTTTCCAGCCGGTTTCTAGCCGGTCTCCAGCCGGTTTCCAGCCGGTTTCTAGCCGGTTTCTAGCCGGTCTCCAGCCGGTTTCTAGCCGGTCCCCAGCCGGTTTCTAGCCGGTCTCCAGCCGGTCTCCAGCCGGTTTCTAGCCGGTCTCCAGCCGGTCTCCAGCGGGACGGGAGAGGGAGGCGCCGCATCCCGGGAATGCCGCGGCTCCCGCGGAGCTGCCCCTTCTCTCAGCCATGGATGGAATCACGGATGGTTTGCGTTGGAAGGAACCTTTCATGGGCTGGGACACCTTCCACTACATCAGGTTGCTCAAAACCCCTTCCAACCTGGCCTTTAATGTTTCCAGGGATGGGGCATGCACCACCTCTACAGCAGTTTCTCCACCCTCGTTATACAAAAACGTTTTCCTTATATCTAATGTAAATCGACCTTCCTGCAGTTGAAAACCATTGTCCCTTGTCCCATCCCGACAAGCCCTGCTGAAAGGTTGGTTCCCATCTTTCTTGTGAGCCCCTTTACCTTTCTACTGGTATAGATTTGATTAAGAAAACAACATTTTTCATTTTCTGTTGTTTCTTCCCTGTTGGGATATCCTCATACACTAGGAAATTGCACAATTCTAATGACTGCTTAACTCAAAATTGCAACAGCCTTTGGAGTGAGCTCATGCCTGACTGCTGAAACGGAATATTCACTGATAAAATATTATATAGAGCTCCCTTCAGGGAGCTCTAAGGTCTCCCTGAAGCTCCTCCAGGCGGAACATCCCCTACTCTCTCTCCCTGTCTCCAGAGCAGAGGTTCTTCAGCCCTGTCAGCATCTCTATCCCCTGCTCTGGACTTGCCCCAGGCAGTTCCATTCCTTTCTGTGCTGGGCTCCCAGCGCTGGAGGCAGCTCTGCAGGTGGGGATTGCAGAGAGGGGCAGAATCCCCTCCCTCCCCTGCTGCCCACCCTCCTCTGGATGCAGCCCAGGCCGTGTTTGGCTCTGTGTGCTGCCAGCACACATGGCCAGGTCATGTCCAGCCTCTCATGGCCAGTCTCACACCCACCAGCACCCGCCAGCCCTTGTGGCAGAGCTGCTCTCCAGCCACTCCAGGGTGCTGCCCTTTGTCACCCTCCATGTGCTCCATGAGGCCCCTGGGATGCGCTTTGCTGGGAATGGCTGTGGGTGTGGGTGGGATTTAGCTCCAGTCACTGATAAGGGCAATGCCAGGCAACTGGCAGGGTGTTAAAGTGGATTAGAGTTTCATTTAGGGTCATTAGAGTGGATTAGGGTTTGATTTAGGGGTGTTAAAGTAGATTAGGGTTCGATGTAGCAGGCCCCAGATTTAAGGAGTCCATGCTGCTGCTGCTGGATGGTAAAATAAGGCTCTCCTACCTTTGTCCTCTGGGATCCCCAAATGGATCTGTGGGAGCTTAGTTGGATTTTCTCTCATATTTTTTGCTTTATTTCATCCTGAATATTTAATTTAAATATCTGATGTAGTTAAATTCTCCTGGCTGTTAACACACTGAATAAGGCGGATTTTAGCAGCCCTTTCATTACTTTATTTTTCTTGTGATTTTTTCTGTTTTTTTTTTTTTTTTCTTCACAATAGGAAAGTCTCATTTCCAATTTACTGCTGTGGACAAAGCAGTATATGACAAAGATGTATTTCCTTTTCAGACTCTGTGTTGGTTTTGGCTGGGTTTCAGGTCTGACCTCTCCCTATATACCAGATGTTTGTGCCCTGTTGTGGTTGTGCTGGACAGAAAACATTACCAGACAAGCAGATCTTCTTTTTACTCCTTTTTAAGAAGAAAATCCTTGAAAAAAATCCTTATCCTTGGCTCAGAACAGGAGGGATTTAAGTCTACTGGTATAGATTTGATTAAGAAAACAACATTTTTCATTTTCTGTTGTTTCTTCCCTGTTGGGATATCCTCATACACTAGGAAATTGCACAATTTGAATGACTGCTTAACTCAAAATTGCAACAACTCACAATTGCCACCGCCTTTGGAGTGAGCTCATGCCTGACTGCTGAAACGGAATATTCACTGATAAAATATTTATGTGTTTAAAGAAGAAAGCCTGCAATACATACCTTAAAGCCATGACTTACATTTCAATCCCATAAACAGATTTGGAAAACCATTGGGTTTGTTTTGTTTCTCAGTGTAGCAGAGCCATATTCACCTCTCAGCTTTGGGCACAAAGTTCATGGCAGAGAAATGGCATTTCATTTTGATTTAATCTCTCTGTATTTCATAGTTATTTCCATGAGGCACACAGGGGACCTCAGCATTTCACAGTGACAACAGGACTGAGTTGTGGACCTGCCTGTGCAAATCTCCCCAGCCAGTAGCAGGTAAAGGTTTAGGGGCTGGAACAGTCCCAGACCCAGCTAGAAGAAGGAAATGGGACCAGTGGGTCACATATTAACCAGTTCTTTAATGGAAACTCTAACAGAAGCTGGAACAGCTGGCATGAAAACTGATGCAACTCTCCCAGGAGGTCACTGGTCTCATTAGGTACATGTTTAACAGGAATAGATTCCAGTGCTGAGCCAAACCACAGCATCAGAGGTGAAATCAAAGTCCTCAGGGAAAGCCAGTATCCTCTGAGCACTATTTTAATCTCTCACCCACCTTTGGTATTGACATTTATTTCTCCATGAAGGGGTTTTTGTTTACTTGGGATAATGTGTCATTCTTCCCTGGGGAGCTGGAATTTTAGCCAGGTGCAAGTCATAGCAAAGCTTTGCCAAATGCCCCATGCACTGCAGTGGGTGGCACAGGGAAAACTGCAGTTCCTGGGTGGAAAAGGACAAGCCCTGGTGCTGGCATTCATCAGCACTGTCTAACAATGTTTGACCCAGCCTGCTGGGGGCTTGAGATGGAGCACAGCAGCCAAAACAGCAGTTTCCCCTTTCAAGTGTTCTCAGGGGTGCTAGTTTGGCATTATGTGTGTCCTGCAGTGGAATGTGCACCCGTTAGCATATTCCTCCAGAATTAATCAGACACGTGGGACATGGTTCTCCATGAGCAGGAAGTGAAGCCTCATTTCCTGTAAATCTGTGTCCTGTATTACTAGAATCCCTCCCCACAGTAAGCAGTGAGTGTGTGATGTGTTGACGTGCACACTAATGAGCATGTCAGCTGAAAGACAGCTGCCTCTGAGCAGGATGGCAGATGGCCACGCTCACAGGCTTCCTACCCCGACTGTCTGGAGGTCAAGTGGCAGAAGGAGTTTTCAGGAGACGCGTAGAAACTTCTCTTCAGTTCTAAAACATGTATTTCAGGGGCAGTTGGATGTGGCATTGGAGCTTGAAGTGTTTCAGCAGGCACTGGCAGAACGTGCAGCACAGCATTCCCCTCCCAGGAAAGCAGCATGGCAGGGCTGGGCTGGGCTGGGCTGGGCTGGCTGCTGTCTCAGACTCCACAGAACCTCGACCAAACTCCACAGCATCTCCCAAACATCCTCAGCAGGTCTGGAGCTGCAGATGTCATCACACCAGAACAAGATCCTGTTGGCTGGAGCCTGAGCTGTTTGCAGGCTTTGCCTTTTTTGGGGTAACACGGGAATACTGTGCTTAGAAAATGTGTAAATACTGAAACCACAAGTGGGGTAACTTCTTTCTAAGAGTGAAAGAGTTGGTAGGCTCCCTCTTACAGGTTATCTTCCTGCAGTTCCTCTAACATCTGGGGTGGCAATGCAGAGAAGGCCAGGGGCTCTCTCTTTCTCCTTGCCTGCTGATTTCATGGTGCACATGCTGTGTGTTGTGTGCTGGGTTCAGAGAGACAAACTTCCCCCAGTCCTTGGCTGCTCACTGCAGGCATCTTGCACTCCTCTGTCTCACTCCCCTATCTCCATTCTATGTGTGCTGGCTCTTGTGCTCATGGAACTGGTCCAGCTGAAAAATCAAGAAAAAAGGAAAAAGATGGAGTTTGAGCGTGGGTGAATCCATCAGTCTGGCTGACAGCACAGCCACTCGATAGCAAGTGTTTCCACCAGAGAAGGGGCTGCTTTGTCCTTGAGCAGCAGCTGATCTAGAAGCCAGCTATTGAAAAACACGTTCCATGAGCACTCCTGCTTCCCTCCAGCCCCATCTGTTGTGTCCCAACCCAGCAGTGCCCCTGGTGAGTCGTCAGCTAAATTAATTCCTGCCCCAGCACCCTGGGTGGCTGTGTGTCACCAAGGGTGATGAGAAGGACATCAGTCTCTTCCCTTAACACTACAATGGATTTGTGCCCAATTAAAATGACTATTAACTGTGGCCTTCATTAGTAGGACTGACAATGGAAACTTTTAAGCAAGTGTTTGGCTTGCAAAGAGGCGGAGGAGAGAAAGGATCACTTCTCCATTTATCACGGGTGAGTTACGAGAAAAAAAAACAACCCAACCTAAAAAAAATTCCCCATGAGTAATCTGAGTGCAATACAGCTGGATTTTAAAATTCATGATTTAGGCGTGGGAGGGAGAAGATATATTTTAAACCCCTGCTTTCTCCGCCCAGCCAGATAAGTTTAGCAAAGATCAGGTTAAAGTGGTGACTGTTTTCCTTGTTGGCTCGAGTGTTTCTGCCAAAAGTGGATTTTTATGTCCACTTATAAGGGAGCTGGAGCAGGGGAAAGGTGCTGTAATGGAAGTGCTGACATCACCTCAGCACAGGGCAGCCCTGCTAATGGTGCCCACAGAGCTGGAGGAGCTCACTTGGCAGCTCACACCCGCCTAAGCCTGACAGAAAAGCTCTTTGAAAATAACTTACTGCTCCAAAAATAAACGCAGAAAGCCCAACCTTCTTCACACTGAATGGGTGGCAAAATTGCTCTCTCAGCTTTATGGGAGTCCCAGGACATTGTCCAGGGCTTTCCCCAGCCAGCACTGCCATGGGATAGGGTTAATTGCTTGAGGTGTGGTGGGAATTGTTGGGTATGATTTAATAACACTCTAAAATAGGAGGGAGGAAAAACCAGCCAGGCTGGAACAGCCCTGGCCTTGCTGAGGGTGGAGGCCAAGCAGGGTGAAAGGGTAAAGGTGTCTTAGCTATGTCATGTCCTCCTGTCCCCAAGGAGAGCTGCTGGCCACCAAATGTCCTCCCAGCCCCACAGCTCACCCATCCAGCACTGTCCCAGGCTGCTGTGGTCCCACCCTTGGCTTCCTCACATATTTCTCATGACTGTGATCCCTTTTGCTTGTGTGGAGTGGCAGTCTGTCCCCAGGGAGGAGGAACAAAGGCTGGGTGCTTTAAGGCACCATGCTGTGGGCTTTGGGGAGTTTCTGGTGATGTTTTTGGAGAAGCTGCCTTTCTCTTTCCTCCTGTTGGAATGCATGTTGTGCCACAAACCACAGGGCAGAGCAGCCCCACTGCAGGTGTGGGCAGCAACCACCCTGCTCCACACAACACAGAGCCAGGAGAGCTGGGCTACAGAAGAGAAGCTGCTGTTTAACAATATGTGAAAGTGCTTCAGCTGGGGACACTATTTATCTGATTTTTCAGGAAAGCAAGTTGAAAACTGAGTGTAAAGCAGTGAGCTGTTTTCAGAGGGGAGAACTGTGCAGAAATCAGGAAGTTCTCAGGGTTGCTGAAGCAGAAACACTCATTCAAACCACAGAATCTAAAGGGAAATTTAAGGGAGACTGGGCCTTTCAACAAGAAATTGTCCTTTTTTCATAATGAGTGTTTCAGCAGGGAGGTGACACTTCGTCAGCAGGACTCAGAGCACTGGGAATGCAAGGGACGCTCAGAAGGTGGGAGAGCAGTGGGGCTATCACAAGAGCTGGGAAAATGAATTGAAAATGTGTATTTCAAAGTGAACTTCTATAGTTTGGAAAAGTGATGGGGTTACTTGAAAAGCAGGCTGTGAAGAGATGTTTTAAACTCAAACCACGTTAAGGTGAAGAGCCCCAACACAGGCTTGTGCTCAGTGAGGCCCCAGCACGGTGCAGCACAGCACATCATGCACTCCTTGCCCTCCCTTTCTGTGGAAAATGTGTTTATTTAGTGGTGGCCAGTGCTGTGTTTACCCATTATGCAGCGACAACAGTGTCCACTGTGTGGAAACCCAGGTTGCGTTAGCAAACCTAACAAAGCTGGGGCATCTTTGCATTCCCTCCCTTGTCTGTGTTGACTGAGATGAAACCCCTTTATGCTTTCTTTGTCTCAGAGCACAGCCTTGGAACTGCAGTAGAAAATTCCTTTGATTCCCTCCAGCCGAGCAGAGGCTGCCACAGGGGCAGGTCCATGCCTGACCACGGGTCGGTCCTCTGTGCCTCTATGCAAGATGTCTTTATGTAACCCCAGCCTCGGAGCCAGATTAGCTTTCAACGAAATGCAGGTTTGCAGCTCTTCCAGGGAGGCTCTGCAGGAAGCCTTGTGTGCTGCTGGAGGGTTTTATTTCACTTCTCTGTACAGCTTGTAAAAAGCTTCTTGGAAACCAGATCTTTGCGTTTTACTTAGAGTTCACTTATCTGCCAAAAGCTGTTTCAAGTTACTCTTTCCGAAGCACGTTAAATTAATCCTTAGGTAAGAAGGAAACAGCAACAAGGACTGTGTATCTTTGTTGAGAACTCGCCACTTCTAATTATGTGTCCCTCTTCTAAGGTTTAATATCGAGGACTACAAAATGAGGTCAACCTCTATTAAATATAATGACTTTCCCTGTGGAGCTTGCAATGAAAACAGCTTCACAACAAAGGCTTCTATTTAAGGGAGAGAAAGTTTCTATTACAAAGTAGTCCCCTAACTTGGTGTAGGGGCTTTGTTTTCATTTGCTGGCTACAACAGAGTGAAAAAAGATTTGGGTTGAGGCTTTAACCAGTGCTTATCTGAGACAAAACAGGCAAATTAACACACGAAGATGGGGAAGAACAAAAGCGCTGTTGCTGCAGGAGCTGACCTAGAACCAGTCTGGCATGCAACATGTGATCCTGACTCACACCAGGGCCACCGGGAGCTGCATGCAGTGAGCAAAAAAGGAAAAGCAAGAGCAGCACGTCTGCGTTTCTATTTTTGCTGCAGGCTGGACACAGTTCCCCATAGATACCCCAAGAATAGGCAGCGTGGTCTGCTCCTGCAGGAAAGAAATGAAACTTGTAAGGGATACAGGAGCTATTTTGGAAGACTTCTGGGGAAAGCACCTTTTGGTGCTGTGCTGTCTTGCTGGGCAGCTCCTGTGTGCTCCAGGGGCAGATCCTGCCCTGCCCAACCAGTAAGTCTGCATATCTCTGGTTTTCAGAGGTGCAGTGCCTCGAGCTGGCTGTTGGGTGCTTCTGTAGCTATTTGCGTGGCTTTTTGGCTTGGTATTAAAAGCTAGGTAAGCACAATGCTGTCTTATTAACTAAATTCTCTTTTACACCAGAAATGGAGGTAAATATAGCCATAATTTTATTATTACTATTATTATTGCTGTTGTCCTGATAGCAGCTTAACCACTGCCAAAGTTTGCTCTTTCTTTAAGGGTATTTTTTTTTCTTCCTGCAGCCTTGCAGGAATGTGCCAGGCAGTTGTTAAAACGCTGCTCCTGCCAAGCGCAGGAGGGTCATTTTGGCATCAGCCCGCAGCCCCTACGAACTGCACCGCACCAAGGTTGCCGTGTTCGAGGGAGCAGCTCGAGAACGGCAGCCCTCGGCTGTTCAGCTCCGGCTGCTCTGCTCCCCTTTCCCTCGCTGCTGTACGCTCCTGATGGCCGCAGCCGGCCGGAATGGCATGTAAATGATATTTCAGTGCATGAATGCCCCGGTGCGCGGTGACGCACTGCAGCCTCCCCGCAGGAAGCACGGGCTGAGCCCGGGGCGCGCTGGCAAGCGCGATGCGGATCAGCCTCCTCCGCCAGCGGCGGTGCTCGCCCTTTAAGAAAAAGCCTGCAGTAATTTTCCATTACCCTGCACGGTCCTGTCTACGTGGCAAGAATTGTTTGTGGAGGCTGGAGCATCGCGGGTGAGGCGCAAGCCCCAATCCGGCTGCCGTTGCCTGGCTACGCGCTCGGCATGCCGGCAGCACGCCAGGCTCCTGGGAAGCACCTTTGTTCCCGAAAAGGGATTTGAGTTGTGTTTTCATGCCGAAAGCTGGGGACAAATGCTGCTTTTCTCAAGCAGCCTGGCAGAACTGGGCTTTCCAAACAGCGCAAGCCAGCCAAAATGCTCAGTAGTAGTAGCAATAATAATAATAATAATAATAATAATAATAATAATAATAATAATAATAATAATAATAAAACATGGAGTCCATATCTTGTGACAGTTTCTCTTCCTTTGCACAAGGAAATATCTTGTAATGTTTGTTTGCTGTTGCTCTGATCATAGCAGTCGCTTAATCAAGGTAGAAATACTGTTAGCAAAATCCTCCCCTGCTCTTGTCCTTTCCATCAAATAAACCAGACGGATCGCTGTTGTTCTGCAACTTGATAAACAGGTTATTTTTTTGTTTTTTATGTAAGCTCTGGAGTCCTGATAGGAGAGTAGTCTGAAATGCCTCAAAATATTTCAAATGCTGCCAGCAGAATCTGCAGCAGCAGGAGGAGCTGGTCGGTCTGCTGTCCCTGCTTGCTGGGGCTTAGGTTTAAGTATGGCAGCAGCGTCAGTGCAACAGGCATTTCCATGATACCTCAGCATGGGTTCAGCTCCAGGGTAGGTTATTTCATGTGTTTGAGGCTTGATACTTGTCATTAACAAGATTTCTGTGTTTCTGCTAGCAGCCCATGCTGCCAAGGTCTCTCGTAGCATCAACAGACAAACTACACTGGTAGTTGTCACACAAGCAAGCGTGCCCCCTCACAAGTCCCCCCTACTTAGGCTATGCTGCCACTTCCTTCCTGCAGCAGCTCCAAGAACCCTCAGGAGTTGCTCCCCAGGAGGAAGGAATGAAGATTGCTTTGGGGTGTCTGTCTACCACTGGAAACCTGAGAATTTAAAAATTTGATATCAAGTGGAACACACTGAGCATCAGCCTTAATTCTGCTTCATGGAGTATGCAGCCAGAGGGGAGTTGTGTGCTTGCATTCTGGCCTCCTGCATTGCACAGAGGAACAAACCTCACCCTACAGAGCCCTGGCACAGCGACACAGGGGACCACCCACCCAGCCCCACTCGTCGGGGAGCTCCACTTGGATCATGGCTTTGAGGCATCTCTCCTGGGCACAGGCACAGCCCGTCCTGCAGCCTTGTCACCCTGTCACCTGTCTCCTAACCACAACCTCTCTGAGGTTTACAGTTAAGAGATGTTGGTTTCCTGCAGTTTTTCTCGCAAATTAGCAACGTTCTGTGCTTTCTGGGCTCCTTTTCAGTCCTATTTCCTCACACCCAGCCTTTCCACCACCTCCTCTTCATCCCTGCTGCTGAGGGCTCTGTTGCTACCACCCAGCAACTCCACTGATGCCCCGGCCATCTGGGGACCTGCACAGTGTTCCCCACCTCTGGGAGAGCCACGCAGGAAGGGTGGAGCAGGGCATGTTTGGCAGCTTGGCTACATGCCATCCATCACCTGGAATATGCTGGTCCTCCATCATTGAAGTGTGCCTTGTCTGATGGGAACGACTGAGCAGACGTTTGGGAGGGTGAGTTTCCACATCCCTAGGTCAAAATTTCCCATATGGGTAATTTGATAGTTAGAATCAGCACCTTATCCATGTTACACACTGCTTGACTCTCTGCTCAGTGAACTTTTGGACTTGTTTTATCTGTCTTTGGATGGGTTTTTGTTTGTTTGGATTTTTAAAGGAAACTACTGTCTCAGTATTAAAAAAAAAAAGTATCTAAGAAAAGACGGGTTTGGCTCTTGAAAACCAGTAGTGAGTAATAGCCCTTTTCCTTTTCAGTGTGTTTTCAGAAGTGAAAAGCAGTACTTGGGAAGTCTTTATTTTTTCAAGAAGGCACATAAACACAGAGGTGTGCAAAAGAGGGTCCATTTCCAAAATACATCTGCCCTGTGCTGTGTCTGCTCTAACACACCACCACACTCACCTTTGCTTGAGATTTGTTCCACAGGAGAATGTAGAGGATCCTGACTGCCAGAGGAGGGTTTGCCTCCCTTGTTTGTGCAGTTAGGAATGTGGGTGAGTCACTTCTTTCTTTGAGGGATGAAATCTTCCATCCCAACCCCTGATGCCTTTATTTGCTTTTAGAACTGCAGTGCTGTTAAGGTAACTCACACTCCTGTGGCTTCTCTGGGGCTCAGGTTTAACATCTGGTTTCACGTTTTGTATTCCCTTTTTAAAAGCACAGAAATGGGACTACATCTTCCCACATGTGCTCCAAAATCCATAGGATCCTGAAGATCGTAGGAGATCAGAGCATGCAGCTGGTCCCCAGTGAGCGAGGCTGGTTTCCAGCACCACCAGGGCAGCGGGGTGTGGCTCTTGAATAACAACGGCCCTAATTAAAAGAGTCAATTTCCAACGACAAAATTAGAACGAAATTAAATTTCGCTTTAGGAAGGCAAGAAAAGCAGAGAAAGAAAAAACGTGCTAGAAAGATACAAACCCCAGAGCACAGTTTTCTAACTTTTCTAGCTTTCAGCGATTTAAGCTTAGGGACCTGTGGCCATTTTGTGAATTAATTATCTGATTTCAAAGGTTTTTAAATGCCTTGAATGATATTCCTGCTTTAGAAAATGAGGTCCTTATTTTATGGAGAGGCTTAAGTATCAGTTTCAGTTCTTTCTTTTATGTTTTGCAGATTGAAAAAAAATATATAAAAGACTTCACAATTGTGCCATTTTTCTCGGCTGAAATTTGACATCTAAACCTGATCTTTTTTCCATATATAATAGATGGTTTCATTCTTGTGTTGGTTTTGGTTGTTTTGTATTTTTTTTAACACTGTAAATCTGCAAGTTATTCCCCAAAGCCCAGTATTTATATTTATTCCATAGCAAGCATGTGACTGGTGTGACTGCATAATTATATCAAAATGAATTTGAGTTTCTTTTGTTGCAAAACGTTCTGAGGCTACAGATACGTTTTGAATGCATAATAAACCCTGGGTATTGAGATTACAAGAGAAACTATCTGCAAAATCCTATGGATTAAGGTCATGCATGAGATATTTAATTCTCCCTCCTGTGAGGTTTGATTGCAAGATAGTGTGCTCCCACTGACTTCTTAAAATGAGAAAGCTTGAAAAATTGACCAGATTCTGTCAAATTTGCTGCGCTGCTAGTGGAACTGGAGGTGTTGAAGAAATGGGGAACTGTGAGGAAAGGAAGAAGCAGAGACCAGGAGGGTCAAAATCCCTGCTGGTTCACAGCTTGGAAGTGAGGAAAGACACCAAGATATTTTTTTTTCCTGCCACAATTTGATCTACTATAGAATTCACTATATGAGAGGGGGCAGCTCTTCCCTCTGTTGATGTGATTGCAGCAGTGTCTCAAGGCTGCACTTGGGACCAAGGTTCTGTTGTGCCAGGCCAAAGGATGGGTCCTTGAGGGTAAAGGATGCAAAGTGTGGATGGGAGAAATGTGAGGAGCAGAATGGAGGTCGTGGGGGAAGCACCTCAGTCCTATGGGAATTCAGTGTATATATTATCAGTCAGTACACCATAGAGACTTGATGGAAGGTAAAACTGGGTAAAACTCTCTGGGGAACAGCCAGTCCCCAAGACCATTGCTCTCCTCCACATCTGCCAGGAGGTGGATTCAGTGAATTCTTTTTTTACTGAGGTGGCTATTCTTTTTTTTTTTTTTTTTTTTTTCTCTCCATAAACTATTGAAAATCATCTGATGGGAATAACTTCCAGTAACTGATTCTGTCATACAAATGGGGTGTATCCTTATAGAGGACAAACCACCCTGAGTTTAAGTTAAATATAGATCAGCTGCATGGACTCCCTCTCCAAAAAAGGTGCGGACGTAACAATTTCACCCTGTTGCAGACACGATTAGTCACTGGTGTTCTTCATGCCGTTCTGTAACTAGGGCATCTCTGCTGCCTCACTGCCTGTCCGAAGGGACCTGGGTGGTGTTTGTGCGAACGCGACCGGGCTGAGGAAGGGGTGGAGAAATGCAGCTCTCAGCCCGGGATATATTTAGTGAATGCAGCTGTGGGAGGCAGCAGGAACAAGAGAGCTTTTGTATTGCCTGTGCTCTCACAGCTCACATGCCTAAATAATCTGCTAGTTTCTTACCCATATGTTTCCTCCCCCTGATCCCCAGTGTTTTTAATTTGAATGTAAAGTTATACTTTAAACAAAATCCTTCCTAGAGCTTAAAAGTGGGATGTGTTACAGTGTTAGCCTTGGTACAGCACTTCAGACGGGGCAACCTGCAACTTTCAAGGACACTGGACTTTCTCCATGGCAACTAGGAAAATTTAACTTCATCTTTTAGAGAAGATAGTGATGTTCAAATATGCCTTTCATGTGCACTGCAGAGCTTGCCTGGGGTGGGAGCAGACCTGCAGCACTGCTGCAGCCCCTCCCAAGCAAATAAAGTCTGCTTCTTGCCAGGGCTGCTGAGCTGTGGTGCAGAGCCCGCTTTTGGCACCCTGGGCACTTCAATGAGCTGTACAAACTCTGCTGCTCCTCCTGGCATCCCTGGGAGTCTGATCCAATATTCACTGCTATGTCATGGGATAAAAAAGGAGGACAAAAATAGGTTTACTGACCCTCTGGGTCCAGTGGGAGCAG
Organism: Molothrus ater; assembly: GCF_012460135.2. Lineage (NCBI taxonomy): Eukaryota > Metazoa > Chordata > Aves > Passeriformes > Icteridae > Molothrus > Molothrus ater. Next base: position 14,543,589 of record NC_050490.2, read on the forward strand.
GTTACTGTGGCTGTGCTTTAGGACTAATTTGTCTGTGCTCTCTGGCAATGTTCAGACTTGCCCCCAGAGAAAAAGATCGAGGCTGAGAATTCCCTGTGCAGCCTCTTCCCTGGCTTGTTCAGTGACACATAACAAGCCACGAGCTGGCCTGCCTCAGGCTTTAAAGGTTTATAACAAATCATACTGCAGCATGTAAAAATAATTTTTTTTTTGGTCTTGTTCTGATGTGGTTAAGGGGTTGAAAAAACAAGACTGGTGCAGGGTAGTGCTGTCTGGATGGTGGAGACATCACATTTAGAGGGAGAGAGACAGACTCTGCCATTGCTTTCCTAGAGCTCATCCCACCTTACAGTGTTTTTCCACCCACAGCAGCATTGCTGGGAGATGTTGCAGTGACACATCTGTTCTTGGGTAGAGCAGCACTCTGACCCTTCCCAGCCCACCATGGACAGCATGGATTTGCTATTCCTGTGGCAGGGACCTGATATCGTATCGGAAATGCACCTCCTGTGGGTGGCTTTTATCGTTCCACCACAGGCCAGCCCTGATCCCGAAACACATCCAGCTTCTATTAAAACTGAGTGGTGTACGTGTGCAGGATATAGCTGTTTGTCTATCGAAAGTATTTCTTTTTTAAAGTATAGGGAAAATGCATCTATGAAAAAATCTGTACGAACACGATGCCCTGGGAACTCACACGGTCTTTTCTGTCTCGAATCCCGCGGACTGCGTGCCCGGGACTGGCTTTGTTTCCGCAGTTAAATGGTTAACAGGAGCACTAATTGGCTCTGAGCGCTCCAGCCCTTTGCAACAGATTATTGGCATGCTGGTAGGAGCAGCTCCCTTCCTTCCCTTCCCCCTTCATTATAAAAACATGTACTGTAGAGAAACCAAATACCACATGGCGCCCTGCGCCGAGCCCGTCACCGCTCCCGCTCCGTGTTCAGCACAAAAACTCCTTTTATATTTGGGAAGCGGAGGGAGAAAATTCTGGAAAGGCAAGATCGTGGCGATAGCGGCTGAATCGGCACATTTATTTACAGTGTGCAGGGGCTGGAGCCCACAGCCCCACACACCCACGCCCGTGTGGGGAGCAGTCCCGGGGGGCCTCCGAAAGCGGAGGGGAAGGGCCGTTTTATGAAGGAGAACTCTCCCCGACAGGTTTCGGCTTTGCGGGGGGGGGCGAGAGGCTGAATGTGAAGAGAGAAAAATAAAAGCTTTGCGGGGAAAAAACAAACAAACAAACAAACAAAAAAGAAGTTGCGTTTCTGTTTTCCCGAGGAGCCGTGGGCGTTTTGAGGCAGCTGTCTGCAGAGGCAGGCGCCATTTCGTGAGGCGGCATTAATGCAGCGAGAGGAGACATGTTGTGTTCGTTCGTGCAGTTCGGGTTTAAGGTTTTTCCCCTTGGTTTGAAGCAAGAGGCTTATTCATCCTAGTTCAGTCCAAAGGCTTTTGTTTTTTAAACTTGAAGGAAAAAAGTTACGACAAGCGAGGAAAACCAGGGAAAAGGGGGAAAATTCTGAGGGTATCACAGTATGCAAGCAAAATCAGGTCTCTCTCTAGCAGACAAAAAAATCTTACATGGTTCCAAAAATGCTACGAACTGTGTGGGGAGGATAACCAAGATGACAGCGTCGCTGTACACCCAGCCCAGGTGTGCAGGGAAAATGTGGTATATCAGGAATGTTTTAAATAGAGGATTTTTTTCTGCTACAAAAATAAAAAGTCTGACTGGTCTGTGCACACACGAAACTGGACTTTTGTGATTTACACGAGCTGACTTGACTTCCAGGTTTTGAGATGCTAGTTTTGATCTAAGAGCCCAGACTATTGCTAGTGCTGCAGAAGTGCTCTTTTGATCAAAGGAGAAAATAGGAATCGTGGCAGGAGTGAGCTCAGGCTGATGCCCTTCAGTGCAGAACTCCTGGAATAAGCTGCAGCATTTTCATTAAGGGCTCGTGGTATGGGAGTTGACTTTTTACCACTCCGGGACCTTTCACTTGCAAAATGCATTATAAGGCTCATTTGTTTAACAAGTCTCTGGGAGCTGGAAGAGGGAGAATTAATGCTGGCATTTGGGAATACAACTGATAGTGCTGCATTTGATTTTGGTTTCATGTCATTATTTTCTGCTTTCAGAGTCAGGAAAAGCTGCTCATTTATTTTTCATGTAGCTGTATTTTTTCTCCTGGCTTCTTAAGGAGGCAGAGCTCATGAAATGGTGCTGTTAAAGGCCTGGAGCTTTTGATCTGACGTTCAGTTTCAACAAATTTCTGTTCTAGAGGTTCTGCACTTTGGGGAAGGCTGCACGTATAGAGATAAATCAGTGCATCTTCTAAAAGAAGAGCTACAAAATGAGTGCAGAGGGTCTCTGTTTACTTTCCTTGGTGACCCATCAATGACCATCCCGTTGCCAGCTGACCGGTCCATAATGTGTAGCTCAGAAATGTTGCAGCCTCTGTGGGAATATGGTGTGGGATTGGGGATGCTGCAGCAGTGCAGCACACTTGGGTGTGGGGCTCCCAGGAACGCAGCCGTTGTCATTTCAGCTGCTCACAAAAGACTTGAAAACTTCCAGCCACAGTATTCAAACCCCAGCGAGGTTTTCAAGGAGTATTAGTCATATTTAAGACTCCTCCATGTTATGTGCAGCTGAATTTTGCAAGGTCTTTGATCTCCTCACTCTGGGTCTAAAGGTTCCTTTTCAAGCTTGTCACCTGCAAAGATTTCTTTCAGACGATGACTCCTTTATTACAGAAAAGCCTCTTTGCCATCTCACGACTATTATTTTTCTTGATTGCCCTTTTTTACTTTTCTAAGGTTACATTCCATCTGCAGTTCAAACATAACCTGGGTGCAGTGCACTGATGACCAGCAATAAATGTAGAAGAACTCTAGCATGACATTTGTGTATATCCTTGGTTTGTTTGTCTAAGACTGTGCCTTATAATGATAACAAAAAGCATAAAATAGTTTCCATATATAAAAATCACTTTTTCAGCACAAACTAATGTGCCTTTTGGAACCTCTTAATTAGGTTATGTTTTCCCCTAAACCTAATTCCACATTATTAACAGGACTTGAGTAGACTTCAACATTCCAATTTTGGTTACAATTTTAGTTCTGTTTAGTGTGTGTGTGTGTATGTATATACAAGAAGATAATCCTTTATTAATCTTTTGAGCAGGACAGTTTTCGTTTGTGCAGGAGAAGTCCTGTGCCTGAATGTTCATTATCAGCACCTGATATGCTAGCCTGGAGCACAATAGCTTAATAATTGGAGTTTAAGGGGGGGAAAAAAGCTCGTTATTAAAGTCAGTGTTTCATTTTCATGCATGTTATAATTGTAAATTATTCAAGCATTTGTCTTTAGCTCCTACACATATGAACTTATGCTCTCCACACATTTTTTCCCCAGTGTTCTATGGTTTCCTTTGTCTTACACCCTAAGTTGGAGTATTCAAATGTACTATTTAATATCAGTAGCATGTGTGCCTCGTTACAAGAAAATCTGAGATAGTTTCTAAATTAAAAACATTTTATTTTGACCTGTTTGTTTCTACTTCTGTCTCACATTTGGTCTCTTCA